>NW_027186304.1:75508521-75511952 GCF_028583685.1 Petaurus breviceps papuanus | reverse complement strand
AAGAGAAATAAATTGTAGACACCATGGGAACAAATCTTTTTTTTTTTTCCTTTTTGGAGGTCAATTGGGGTTAAGTGACTTGCCCAAGGTCACACGGCTAGTTTTTGTGTTAAGTATCTGAGGCCAGATTTGAACTCAGGGCCTCCTGACTCCAGGGCCGGTGCTCTACTCACTGTGCCACCTAGCCGCCCCAATACTCATATTTCTAATGTCAATGCTTTCATGTTGATTTATCTACTTCTATTCTAGATTTTCAACTGAAAGTTCTACCTTTTGGAAATCGTTTCTGGTTTTTGTCTTTTTTTCACTGTGAACCCCTGTTACTCACTTATGACTCCTTTCCCTTTAATAGAGGATATACCCCCATGGCTGGACCAAAATGCTGTCAAAATGCTTTTCCCATCAGGAGAATTTGCTTTTGTACTAACATAAGTACCTCTTCAAGAAGTTTCTGTTGGGGGGAGGGGTTGCAGGAATGACCATCTCCTTCCCCTCCCTCCAGATTTGGGGGAATGTTTCCTTCTAGCCAAACATAGTCACACAGGCTGATCCTCTGCCCCAGTTCTCTGACTGACCTGAATCAGTATTTTCTGGTTTTGTTCTGTTTTTTTTTTCAGGGTTAGGGGAGAAAAGAGTGGGTGTTCATGGCAGAGTTTCTGACATTTTAAAGTTTCCTGACCTATAGACCTGTGAGCCTTCTCTCCATAACCCCCTCTTCTTATATGATTTGGTAAAGTCCCTACATGCTGCTTTTTTGTAACAGGATGGTGAGGGAAGGGTAAAGGTAAGGTGAGACAGAAGAATCTTTATAGTAGTGAAATACCTTTAGGAATCCTGAACAAATATGTGATTATGCTTGTGCACCCTTTGATAGAGGCGAGATACTAAGGCTGTTACTTTGTTATGCTTCTTGGCTTATGTTTTTGTTTTTGTCTTTGTCTTATGGGACTTATCTATAATTGTTCTGACTCTAGTGTCTAATTTCTCTTTGATTTTTGCTTCATTTTGTTTTTACAGTTTGTGGGGGCAGGTGAAAGTATCTGGTACTCCATCTTTTTTGGTCTCAACACAGAAATTTGGAATTGTGTTCATATTAGCAAAATTGGGGAAAATCAAACATTGTTATTTCTATTCATAATTCTCATTCCTTCCTGCAGTGAGACAATAGAGATATTGTATTTTCCATGTGGAAAACAGAGACTATCATCTATCCTTGCCTTGTCAGACAGAATCTGGAGTAATTGTCCTATAAGATACAATGTAAGTCCCTTCCTTTGAAAGCAGGGGTTCTAAATCTTTTTTTTTTTTTTGTCATTATCATTGCACACATCATTAGCAGTCTAGGCCCTTTAAGAAGCCTATGGCCCCATTCTCACAATATTTTTTTAAATGAGTTAAAATAAAATATGTAGAATTATAAAGGAAACCAGTTTTTACTAAAATACAGTTATAAATATGTATACAAATGCATATGTACAGACGTGACAAGTTTTTAACATATATTCATGACTGTTTCCATATCTTTGTGCAATTCTATCAAATGTTTTTAACTTTGTATCTGTGTCCTGACATGATTATATCACAAAGGTCTTAGATCTGTGAAGCTAAATAGTGATTATTTAGTTGGCTAATGTATTGTTTAAGGTTATCCCTGTGGTCACTGTTATTATAATAGTTACCAATATTAACAGCACACATGGTGAATTAGTTATTTGCCCTAGAAACTCTGTGGTTCTAATTTATGCCAATTCAGGTTTAATTAATTCATACAGAAATAGTATAAGTTCAAGACAAAAAAGCTGAGGTTATTTATTTTGCTGTTGGTAACAGCTTTCTGCTCAGTTTTAAATGATTGCAAAGTTTTATGTACATTAACCCCTTTACTGTGATCTATTAAGAAGTCTCCTTGGTCTTTATAATTTTAGCAAAGATGGATTTTATAAGGCTGATACCACTGATTGTCTGTCTTAAAGGCTGACAATCACATGTGGAGCTAGACTCATTTATTCCAATTCCCTCATTTTATAGGTGAAAAAACTGAAACTAAGTCTTTCACCCTTTGGCCAAGTTTCTTCATTCACCATAACTCCTGTTAATATTAATAACTACTGTAACAACTCAGAGAGGTTAAAAGATCTTGTGCTAGTGGCTAGAGACCAGGGGCCATTACAGTCTCCCCAAGCCTGCACTAAAATAAATTTAAGTCAAGCTCTTAAAAAAAATCAAACATTTAATTTATTTTAGTCAATCAAAACATTCTTGCTTTCCCACTCCAACATTCCATCCTCAACTGAGGGCACAAGAAAAACAAAACCCATTACAAACATGTATAGTCCATCAAAACACATTTCCATATTGACTATATCTAAAATAACTATTTATCTCATCTGCATTCTGAGTCCTTCACCTTGCTATTTGTAACAACAAGCACCCTAGCAAATGCAGCATGGCTGCTAGCACAGGATCTTTGATCTGTTTTTCTTAAGGAAAGCAACCCAAAAGGGGTTAACAATCTTACTTTAATCAAACATATATCATTCACTTAATTCAGGGGAAAAAGTTAGCACCCTGAACTTCAGAAAATACAAACCAAAATTACAAGCAGAAAAAAAATACAGAGACAAGATAATTCAACAGACCAACAGACAGGGCTCCTGGCTGTCTGATCATTACATACATACATAGTTAGTTGCCAGAGAGAGAAGCACTTCATCTAGGTATTCAAAGCTGGGGGACTCAATAACTACCCAGTGTCTCATCTAGTCAAATCACATAACTCTCCGTAAATGATCTCCAAAGTATATATGTATATGTATATGTGTATGTGTTTGTATGTATGTATGCATATATATGTATATACACTTCTTCAGGGTCAGAGGATATGACAACTTTCATGACCCACTGCCTAATTACAAAGTAACAAAAGGTGTGGGCCTTCCTGAAAAACAATCTACCCCTAAACAAGCTTCTTTTGTTGTGTTCCAAGTGAGATCCATTAAGGGACAGGAAAGATCTTTCAATTCCTTAGTCCTATTATGGGGCAGGAAAGATCTTCAAATTCCCTTACCACTACAGTATCAGAAGGTAGGTAGCATATTTTGTTCCTAGTCCTCTGGAATTAGGGTTGGTCATTATGCTGATAAGCATTCAGAATAATAATATTCAATCTTATTTATGTACCATAAATTATTCATCCATTTCCTAAATTTAGGGGCATCTCCTCAAATGCACATTCATTGGCACATTAAAAATAGCTATAAATATTTTTGACATCCTTTGAGTTTGCTTTGCCTAGAACTAATACTTCCCTAAATCTTCCTCCCTCTAATTCCTCCTTGCCCCTTTCTCCTCGTTCTTATTTTTCTGCTGAGTGAACTATACCAAACTTTCTCTCTCTCTCTCTCTCTCTCTCTCTCTCTCTCTCTCTCTCT
>NW_027186304.1:75470290-75508421 GCF_028583685.1 Petaurus breviceps papuanus | reverse complement strand
TGTCTCTCTCTCTCTCTCTCTCTCTCTCTCTCTCTCTCTCTCTCTCTCCCCCCTTTCTTCTTTACTTTGTTCAGATGAGAGTGAGGTTCAAGTGTCAGTCCCTCTCCCCCAACTCCTTCCTCGTTATTTGTATAAATGTTTATGTGTATACCCTGCCTTTAGAGTAGGGATGACTTCATTCTTTGTATTTGGGTCCCCATAACCTAATACAGTTCCTGGAATGTAGTAGGTACTTAATAAGTGATTGCTGAGTAATTTCTTGATTTATATATTCTCCAATAATCTCAGAATACTATCAAACAAACATACTATCCCTATTTTTGTATCCATATCCAGTTCAAGTCACTTGCTCAAGGTCCCCTCCAATAGAAAGTATCTGAGTCAATCATTATTCTTCCTTACTTAAAAATTCCCCTCTTCTCCCCACTTTTTCTAATTCTTCTCTACTCTAATTCCCCCAAGAGAATATTGAAGTAGGATCAATTCCTAGATACTACCTATTCTTTAAAGTATATTTATAGTAAATATTGCCTTTCTCTTACAATCTAGGCTTTATTTTCTTGGCTGAGTATTCATGTGGTTCCAACATCATTCTAATGGAGAAATAAAGACAAAAAATAGTTAATGGCTATAGTGGAGAGTCACAGGTAATTAATATAATCAAATGACTCTTGGAGTAAACTAATATGCATATAGATATAAACAGTGATATTAGTCTTTTCAAAAGCACAAATCACTTATTATAATAATTCATAATCATTCTCATTTCAAGTTCTAGATGAGAATATGATATAATGAGATAATCTGAACTTGTTTAATTGGAGATGATTTTTAAAACCAAGAATGGAATCATGAATTACTACAAAAGAAATGACAATGGTGTCCAATTAATTGAAGAAAAAGGAAACAAATTAAAAACATGGCCCTATCCCATAGATAGAAGATTGAGAGCTTAGCAAATAATATGTTACACACACAATTTTCCCAGAATCTGACACAATAACATGCTATGATATGGATAGAGGCAAGGTATCACTGATCACTGAGTCTAAAAGGAAATATTGGCCATATTTTTAAAAGGCCTCCATTTTGGGTACGTGCCAGATTTCCCCAAGCACCCAGTTGAACACAATTAATGCATTTGCATGTGCAAATTGGGTAATGGTGTGCTTAACTATCAGATTTGTATGTGGAAATGCTCTCAGCATATGCACTATTGGGTGTGTGCCCACTAAAAGAAGGGCCTCAAAGAAATTGCTTTGGTGTGGGGAGGCTTTGTAAAGGTTGCTTGAGAACTGTTTCTATAGATCATATCCCAAAGAAGATCCCACAATGGATAAGCAATAATTCTGCTGTTTCTCTTAGAGCTATATCTCTTAAGTTTCTTTCTGAGGGAAAATATTTATTAGAGGAACATTTAACCAACTCTCTGATTAGAACAAGGCAAAATTGTACCCAAGTCACTCTTAGGCCCATACCTATGTGCACCAAATGAACAGACTGCAATCCAGCCAATCCATTTTAGTTGTCTCAACAGTCAATGCGGATACTCTATCAATGGCTGTCTCAACTCTCTCCAAGCCATATTGCACACTTTACTCAAGTATCTTTTAAGTCCTACTACTTTCCTTTTCTGAAGCCCATGGCATTTCTCTGTCATTTTCATATAGGTCTGACCATGGACAGCATTGTAAAGTGGATAGAATTTGGCTTCTGCCTTCTCACTCTGCTATAATATGGTAAGTGGGAGCATGGAGTAGTAGATAGAGTTCTGGACTAGAAGTCAGGAAAACCTAGGTTCAAATTCTACTGCTGAAACAAGTGGTGTGACCTGGATAAATCAGCCAATAAACACTTATTGACCACTTACTATGTGCCAGATACTATCCTGAGCACTGGGGATAAAAGCAGGAGCAAATAGATAGTCACTGCATTCTGGGAACTTACATTCTAATGGAGGAAGACAACATATAAAGGGAGAACTGAAGAGAATAAGTGGGGAGAAGAAAGTTTCTGGGTGGGGCATGGTGTCTAAGTTTGGAGAATGTGAGATGACTGGTCTGAGTCCCTTTAAAATTGAAGATCCTCAATGAACTCACTGATGAGAGAAAGGACACACTGTCAGGAAGCAGAAACATGGTGGCTAAGTCTAGAAAATTGGAGATAACTGGTCTGGCTGAGACCTGAGGTTGGAGGTTTTGGGCAAAAGTCATCAAGGAGGAGGAATCCATAGAAGTAGAGTCAGGAATCAGCTGAGGCGTAGTGATTAAGCCTGGGATAAATCACATAAACTTCTTGATGCCTCAGTTTCCACATCTATAAAAATGGGGTGATGGGACTATATGACCTTCAAGGCCACTCCCAACTCTAAATCTATGCTCCTATGTTCCCATGATATTTCTTGGCCATCTGGGTGGCCCTATGGTGTCCCTAGAATAAAGAGAATTCTTTTCATCTCCACTTCCAAATCTCAACCTAGAAACTCACCTGTTTGGTAACTATAGTAGCAAGACCCTCTTTTCTGTTCCTTGAGATGAAAGAATGGTCTCTCATTCTACCTTAGTTTTAACCTTTTCTTCAATTTACTCTTTTATTATGGCTTTTGAACAAGCAGAAAATTAAGTTGCTTCGAATTTTGTCCCATTTCTCTTTTTCTTCCCTTATCCCTTGTTCCTTACCCCATCTACCTCCATCTCCAGCCATTGCCAGAAATGGTTCTGACCTGGACAGTGGTTGATCTTTTCTACTGCTGACTTAGCTACCACTCTGATATGGGGTCTTAGCTCAGTCAAGAAATTACATTCAAATCTTTTTATTATGGGAAGAGTCATTGTAACAGCTTCTAGTTTGGGGAATGAAACCTTTGCAGGAAAATGCAATGTGAAAACAATTTGGATTACTTAAATCAAAATGCCATAAACTAGGAAGATACCTACTTAAGTTCCAGGAAGATCACTGCCTTTCCCAATCTCTCTGTTTACCTTAGATATTTGCAAGGGATGACAATCTTAGAGGCCCAAGATTATCAGTATGAAGGGCTTGCCACATAATGGGCACCCACTCAAGTAGCTATCATCTCTACAGCAAGAAAGCATGCAGAGGGTGATAAGAACAGACTGATTTATGATCACTCAATATCTGAAAGGTGTAGCATTCCATTTCACAAATAGTATTCTGCTAGATTGGAAAATATCATAAACACATTGGAAAATCCTCAGCCCAGAACCATAAACCACTTGTGTGTATGTATATATATATTTTTTTTATTTTTACATTTTAATTTAGCTATCTGTTTTGGATTACATAAATAAAAATGAGTCCTGTATTTTCTTTATAAAATAAATCAGTCCCTCTACATTGGTATTACCAGTTGGAATGAACATTAGGGGATGTATAAAACTGTCTTTAAAAGACATGACAACATTTCTCAATGAGAATGAAGCTGTTCTCAGTGACCTTCATGTCGAACAGTGGGGGGTCAGTCCTGGTACTAAATCATTTTGATTCACAGATGAGATCAACATATTCATATTTGTTTGCCAAATGTGTATTTTAATTTAAGCTTCCTCTGATTGATGTGTATAATTTATGCTGCCTAGAACTAAGGCGTCATATTTTTCTTTTTTCCTAACTAACCAGGGGAGACTTTCTTGGAAACAGATAAAGGAAAAAATCTAGTAATTTGTAGCAATGTGAGTACAGCCACACATGTTCTAGAATTAATGTTCTTCATTAGGGTGAGTAGGATCAGCTGTATGTATACATCAGATTTTTAATTAACTCGGTCCCCACAACAGGGCCCATGATTCAAACTGTTAGCATTTTTTCTAAGTGACCAAAAAAAATATTGGGTAGCATATTCTTTATGAGGGAGTGTGTGAATGTGTGTGTGTGTGTGTTTGTGTGTGTATCAGAGAGAGAGAGAGAGAGACAGAGACAGAGACAGAGAGAGAGACAGAGAGAGATACAGAGAGAGAGAGAGAGAGATACTTTGAGAAATGAAAAACAATGCCATGCTGAAGGGGGTCAAAAGATTTTTGTAATCCCATGTTTAGCAGACAGAGGAGAGCTTGGCACTGAGTACTACCAAAGAGAGGATAAAAATATAGACATTATGACATTTTATGTCTCTAATAAGACATGGCTTTCAGGTCATATCTGTTTCTTTGAACAAAAAAATAATGTTAAACTTGTTGACATTTTTAATTGCCTTTCTCCTCTGGCAGACCTGACCATTTTTTCCTAAGATGTCCAAAAATTTAAGGAAGTCATAAGGAGACAACATGAGAAAAAATAAAGAGAAAGGAAACACACACACACACACACACACACACACACACACACTCCAAAACTTTTTCAGCCAGTTTATTCTTCAATATCCTGTTAACGTAACTTAGATAGTTAATTTCCAAATTACAAAAAAGATTGCCCAGGCTTGATTAATTAAACTTAACGACACATTTGTTTCTTTATTTGCCTGGTACAGTCCTTTAATCTTAAAATAAACATTTGTATATATATTTTTTTTATTGAAGCCTTTTAAGGCAGGAGAATGGATCAGTATTAGGGCTGGAGGAGAATGGTTAGGTAACTTGAAGTTCAACTTGAAGAGTGAACTGTTTTGGTCTGATATTGTGGAAAAACATTGAAATGGCAGGCAGGAGACCTAGATTCTAGTCATTTTTCTGATGCAAACTTGCTGAGTGACCTTGAGGAAGTCTATTTATTCTTCTGGGCTTTAATTTCTTTCTCCCTTTCCTAATCTCTTTCTTTCTAATCTCTTTCTAATATAAGAAGTATAGTCTAACTTAACTCTAAGTTCCTTTCCCGCTCCAGCCTTCCATGGCTGGCAGAACTTTGGTCATATGGCCATGACTGACTGATATAAGTAGCTTATGGTGCCATGTATATCAGAGTATCCTGTGATAATGATTATTTAAAAGAAATACTATTATCGTTAGCATGAATCACAAAGTAGAGCAAATGAATTTTGGTTCATTTTAAAATGTTTAATTTATTAATTTAAAAATGTTTCTATTTTTTCTTATTCTAAACTTCAAAAACATTAATAAATATAAATATTGTCTTATGCAAAGAACAGAAAAAGAGGATCATATATATGAAACTGCGAATCTCTATGGCTTTTTTTGGAAAATATATAATAAAATCAACAATTTAGTTCCAAAATTGAATGCATTATCCACACCCTTCCCTATGCCAACAAGGTCAGAGATGGGGTCTGCCATTACCCTTCCTGACTTAGCCACATCCATCAATTCATATTGGTCCATATCATATAAAATGGGAGATAGCATGGAACAGTGGAAAGAACAATGGCTCTTAGGCTAGTTGACTTAGTTTCAGATCCTAACTCTGATAATTACTACCCGTGCAACTTTATGCCAGTCACTTAAACTTCTTGGGTCTTAGCTTCCTCAATTGAGGAAATTAAGGAATATTGGACTTAAAAGGCTTTGACATCTCTTACATCTCTGTATCTATAATGGAATAATTTTTAAAGTGATGATCTTATAACAGGCAGGAAATATATGACTAAAATAAATGACATTTTATTTAACCAATGTGGGAGTCATTTTAGAATTAAATAGCTATCTGTTTACAGTCAAATCAGTAAATGGTTAGAACAAAAGTCCAGGTGATATCCAAAACACAAAAAAGAATAAAGAGAAATCCCTATTGAACTAAGCATTTGACAATCAGCTATACCATTCTCCTAAATGTTCTATCTTACTTTAGTTTTTGTGATTCTACTCATTCTTGGTTCTCCTACTTATTTGGCCAACTCTTCTAAGTTACCCATGTTCTGTCCCTCATCTTTGAGTGTTTCCTAAAACTATGTACCGAGCCTTCTTCTTTTCTATCTTTCCAATTTCTGTCATCTCACCAGTTCCATATGTTCAATAATCATTTCTATAGCAATGACACCCAGATTTATAAATCCAAGATGAATCACTCCTGGGCTACAGTAACATATCATCAACTGCTACCTAAAAATTTCAAAAAAGGTCTTTTATATTTATCTCAAACTCAACATGTCCTAAGTGGAAGTAATTATTTTTCCATAAAAGATCTTTACTCTTCCCAAATTCCCAATTATGTTAAGGACACTACTATCCTTTTAGTAACTCAGGTTCATGACTTCCAATCATACTTACTCCCTCATTTCTAAGTGAACATCAGCTCCTAGAAGCATATGATCCATGATGACTTATATTTGAGAAGTTGCATGAGAGAAATCATCAATACCATTCTTCTCTTTCTGCAGCCTTTGACACTGTTCATCACACTCCTCCTTGATACTTTTTTTTTCTAGGTTTCTACTCTCCTCTGGGTTTCCTCCTACCTATCAGACTATTCCTTCTCAGTCTCTTTGGTTGAATCCTCATTCAGGTCATGCCCTCTAATGCCCATAGATGTCTCACGTGTAGTAATTCTACTCATTGTACAATTCTCAATTCTACATAATGTCCTAACCTGTCTGCTGACCTCTAGTCTCACATGTCCAACTGCCTTTCAGCTCTCAAAGTAGGTGTCCAGTAGACATCTTAAACTCAATGTGTTAAAATTGAACTCCTTATCTTTCCCCCCAAAACTTCCTTATTACTGCAAAGGGCAACAACGCCTTCCCAGACCACCAGATTCACAGATTTAGGGTCATCCTTGACTTCTCATTATATCTCACCCCCAAAATACAGCCTGTTGTCAAAGTTCACCAATTTCAGAACCTTTATAACAGCTCTTTAAAATGTCTTTTGTCTCCTCTGCTATCACTTTGGTGAAGACCCTCATTACCTCATGCTTACCCCATTGTAATAGCCTGAAGTTCAAATATAGCCTCATATATTTACTATCTGTATGACCTTGTGCAAGTCACTTAATCTTTGTTTACTATAGTTTTCTGAACTGGAAAACAGGAATAATAGCTCCTTCCTCCCAGGGTTGTTATGAGGATTAAATGAGATAATATTTGCAAAATGTGTTTAGCATAGTGACTAGAATGTAGGAAATACTATATAAACACATTTCTTTCTCTCCTTCCTTTGAGTCTGTAATGGTAATGTAATTTTGAATTTGAAGATCCCTTTGTGTTGGCAAAAGTAGCAGGTGCTTAGCACTTAGTAACTGATCAAGCCTCTGTTGGGGAAACAGAAGGTATGAACTCCTGTCTCCTGTTACTGATGTAACAGGAAGGGGTTGACTGAAACTGGCTGTGTGTATATAAGGAAAAGCCCCAGAGAGGCACAGTCAGAATTTCCTTGAGACCGAGATCTGGTGGCAGAACAGCTACAGAAAAATGGAGAACTGAGTCCTGAAAACTTGTGGTGGTGGAGCTTCTTCTGAACAGGAGCCCAGGAGACCAGAGCCAGAAGGCCAGGAGCCAGCAGGCCAGAGCCAGGAGCTGGAGCCAGGAGCCAAAAGCCCAGAAGCCTAGGAACCCAGAATCCAGAGCCAGGAGCCCCAGAGCCCCAGAACCCAGAACCCAGGATCCAGGTGCCAGGAGCCTGAAGCCTGGAGCCCAGGAGCAAGGAGCCCAGGTGACTGAACCATGACTGGGATACTGAGACTTTGTTTGCAGCTTGGTTGAGCCTTGAATTCCCTGGAGTAGAAATTGTGAAGGATCTGACATGGACCAGATTCTGTGAACTTCAGTGTGCAGCAAGACCTGCCTAGAGAGCTGGTCAAGGAATTGGGAGCTCTTTGCCATTGAACCCAGGTGACAGTATGGTGAATCCAGGTAGAATCTGGGACCATGGAAGGGGATCCAGGGAATCTGAGAACAGGCCCCAAGTCAAGATGAAAAGACCTCTTCCTGGGTACCAAGTAGTGATGAAATTGTAGTTTACTAGTGACCTAAGGGGTGGATGGTTTTGTGTATGATACTTAGTAAGACTTTGCTGAATAAGTGACTGATTGTATTTTGAGTACTTTGAGATATTGTTACTGATAAGTGACTGATTGAGTTAATCAAGACTTTTCCCAGGAGTGGAAGACTTCATGTACTTTAAGGCTACTGATAAGTGACTGATTGAGTTAACTTAAGACTGACTATTTTACTTTGAGACTATATTTTGAATATTATATTGTGTTTTTCTGTGATAAGTTGTAATATTGTGAATGCTGTACCTTGATATTCTGTGAATGTTTTGTTTTGATTTGTTATGGAATAAGTAGAGTGATCACTATACTGTGAAATCAGAACCTTAAAAGCTGTTCACAGTAGCATTCTTCTGGAAAGCTGCTTGTGCATGGCATTACAGAGTCCCAACTTTTATACTTACTAGATATATAACTAAACACAAATCATTTAACCTGTTTGAGACAGTTTTTCTTCTGTAAAGTGGGGTCAGCAATATTGTTGAATTATTTCACTTGTGTCTGATTTCATGACCCCATTTCGGGTTTTCTTAGAGTGGTTTGCCACTTCCTTCTCCACTTCATTTTACAGATGAAGAAACTAAGGCAAACAGTGTTAAGTGACTTGCCCAGGGTCATGTATCTAGTATATGTCTGAGGTCAGTTTGAACTCAGGAAGAGGAGTCTTCCTGATTCCAGGCCTGGCACATTATCCATTATGTCACCTAGTTGGGGCAATACTTGTGTTATCTATATCAGAGGCAGAGAAAATGTTTTTTAATCTTTAAAGCTTTATGTACATGTATATGACTATTATTCTATCATGAGCATTTATATGTTCTTGAATCTCACATTGATGAAGATGGAAGGAACATCTTATGCCTGGAGAACATACTGCTTAACTCATATCACCATGGAACAAGGAAATTGGTATGGTAGATGAGAAATTAAAGAGACCAGAGTGCATTCTGGTTGGGGTTCTAAGAAGTGAAGAGAGATGTAATTTTTCAATCTCTGTTTTAAAGAATGTATTGTTAGAAGTTTTCTCAAGGATTTAGAAGGAGAGGCTGGAGAAGAGGCATGGGCATACTTGAGCCTTTGTATTAAGACACAGGATTTGTCGAGAAGAAAGATGGCAGAGAAGGCTATAGAAATGAATGGATGAATGAAAAACACATTGATTAAGTGCTTATTATTTGCCAAGCATTATGCTAAATACTGGGAAAACATTTTTAAAAATTGGATAGTTCTCGCCCCCAAAGACCCAACATTTGAATAGGAGAAACAATATACAAAGTAGAGTAGTGGCCAGGGAAAAGGTCTTTGGCCCTGAAAGTTACAGGGTTGATGAGTGGGGCCATAGGGAGTATATTGACCCACTCCATGCAAGAACAATGGCAGAGTTTTTTTAATCATTTTTTTTTTGTGGTTTAAGAACTGGAGTGGGGCAGAAAGGAAGGATAAGGGCTCTGATGCAGTCCATGGTAAAGAGGCAGTGGAGGAAGTGGCCAAAGAGGAAGGAGTGAAGTTAAGCTTGCCTGACTTTTCCTGAAATAGTACTCTGGGAGAGGCAATCTTCAATATGGGGGTTGGGATATGGGTGAAGCACAGGGTTGCAATTTTTCTAATGTCTTCCAAGGCTTGAAAGTTGTTGCTGAGGCTATGGAAGAACAGGCTGCAAAGTCAGGAATGAAGTGCAGGATCAGTGTAGATCTTATCCAGAGAGTCAGAGAATGATCTGATACTCATTCACAATCATATTATTACTATTGCCAAGATAGCAGAGAAATCTTGGAGATCTAGAATGAGTCTGGTATATGCCAAACTATGCTAATACCTATTAATTGTATTATCCCTTTTATATCTTCTAAATTTTTTTTTGTTGTCATATAGCATGACTGTAACTCTTGCTTTTTTTGGACTCACTTGATATGTATCAAATTTTTTCCCCCATCCTTTAGTTTTATTTTTTGTGTGTCTTTGTTTTTTAAATGCATTTCCTATAAGCAGCAAGGATTATTCGATCTGTCACTCTTTTTCATTTTATTGGATTGTTTAATAAATTCACATTTTAAGTTATATGATTTAGGTTTCTATTTTCCTCCATTTGTATCTAATATTGTTCTCTTTTGAGTTATGCTTTTCCCTCTTTTTTTTTTTGTAAATACAGTATCATCTTCTTTCAATCACTTTAGTTCAATCTTTTTCTCCCCCATAGGCTGTATTGCTATGGTGTTTCTCTGACTCCCAATCCCCTCCTTTATTTTGTTACCCTTATCCCCTTGGGGTTTTATTCCTTTTCCTCTCCTGCTTTTATCTGGTTATATAATTACTCTCCCCCCCACCCACACTCACACTTTTTTCCTCTCATTAGTCCTCTCAACTAGTCCTATTCATTAACTTTTAAACTTTTTGTGCCTCTTCCTAAAAAAGTATTTCTCTCACTCTATTATTCACCCTCTTTGTCTGCTCTAGACCCCCATTCTCCAATTCATGACCCCTATAATTATCTGTTCTCTGTATTCCACATATAATTAAAGCTTCCAAGTTTCCAAGGTATCCATTCTAGGCTCTCCCCTCTAGATGCTTTCTGCCACTACTTTGTAGGACTTTCCCTATGGATTCTCATTTTCCACTGTGCCTTACTTCCAAAACAACATTAATTATTTCAGGTGTCAAAGAGAACACTGCTTCATGGGAGGGCCTCTCTTCAACCTTATTCATGATCATACATCTAACCACTTCCTTGCTAATCTTTTTTCCCCCCACCCTATATTTGCCTCAAAATCTTCTTTCAGGATCCATGCTTTCCTCCAGGTGCCAAACACACTTAAGGTTTCCAATTCCTTCCCTTCTAATGTAGGACAAGTAGACTTTTTAAGCACCAAATCTCCTAGGCCATATCCAGTGTAAGGTCCTCATCTCCCTTCACAAATCATCTCTTAACCCATAAGAGCATTCATCAGTAGAACCCCCACCCCACCACCAAAATAATGTCTTCTTCTTTGCTCCTCTTTTTTAATATTTACCCCTCTTCCTCACTTACTCTCCCATAGACTCTTTTCTATCTGAGATCACCTGAGAGGTTACCTTCTTTTCAGTACTAGCCCTTGATTTTACCCCTGCATGTCACAAACTTTTCTCTATCCACCTACTCCCCTCCACTATCATTTGTAAAGTCATCCCACAAAACAAAGCAAAACATTGATTTACCTGTAGGTATGTTGTCACCATGTTCTGTCCATGATGCCTCCCATCTGCCTCTTTCAGATTTCTGCCTTCATTCCTCTATTTTTGCATACATTTAAGAAGTCTTTTACTGGCCTTTCTCTTATTATTCTGTTGCTTTTGCTGTCCTTCCTTGCTATATTATTCACTCCTTCTGCATTTCTGTTTTGGGGGTGTTTGATAATCAAATAATCTCTTCAGTTCTGATTTTCTTTCTAAAAATATTTCAAACTCTTCTTTATTATTGAATGCTGATATTTTCTCATGTATGGTTAAACTTAGATATATAGAGTAAGTCACCTTGGGCTACATTCTGAGCTCCATTGCTTTTTATTTTATTTTTTGCTTTTTGGAGGACAATTGGGGTTAAGGGACTTGCCCAAAGTCACATGGCTAGTAAGCATGTCAAGTGTCTGAGGCTGGATTTGAACTCAGGTCCTCCTGACTCCAGGGCTGGTGCTCTACTCACTGCGCCACCTAGCCACCCCAGCTCCATTGCTTTTTAGAATATATTATTCCAGTTCCTCCTCTGTTTTCTTGTAGCTGCAGAATAGTCTTGCATTGTTCATTTTTGTCCTTTCCTTTGTATTTGAAAGACTTTCTCCTGATTGATTTTCGAATTTGTTGTTTCCAAAATGAATTATTAAATTTAACCACTATCTGTCTTGGAGCTTGCAACCTTGTTTTTATTTTTTCTGAAGGCAATCTGAATTCTTTCAATTGGAATTTCATGTGTTATTTTTATTGCCAAATCTAGCGCTATTTTCTCAATCCAGATCCTTCTTACCATAACATAGAAAGTTCAAGAGATCTCAGCAGTTCTCAGAAATGGAAATAGCTGGTTTAAGTGGCTTTTTCAAATAGTTTACACATGATTGGGAAGAGAAATACAATAGTGGTGATAGAATTATGTGAGGGATTTTTGTTTTTGGCTTCTTGGATTGCGTATACATGAGTAGTTTGTAGGCAGGCAGGAGTCAGTATATAGGGAGTTACTGAAGATGATAGTGTGGGGATATTAGCGGGGATAATCTACTAGAGAAGTGGAGCTTAAAATGGGATTAAAGGTACTTGTAGAGGAGTTGGCTTTGGTAAAGAGAAGGCTCATCTTTTCATTTGAGGCCAGAGTGAAGGAAGACATATATATCAATAAGGAAAATAGGGCCATCTCCGTACCACTATGGGGAAGGTAGGCGGTATAGTGGATAAAGTGCTGGACTTGGAATTAAGGAGACCTGAGCTTAAATGCTTACTCAGATGGTCACTGGCAGTGGCTCTTAGTAAGTCATGTAACCTCTTTCAGCCTTAGGTTTTTTTCATCTGTAAAATGGGAAAAAGAATAGCACCTACTTCAGAGTGTTGTAAAGATAATATGTTAAAAGTTATTTACAAACCTTAAAGCATTATACAAATATTCACTACTATTATTTTTTATTTAATAGGTAAAGACTTCAGTGAAGGTTTACTGATGCATAGTATTTAGCAAAGACTTTGCCACCAAACATGCTAGTATTTCTTTCCATTTCATTTCAGTGGAGTTTGTGTGTTTGTTTTCATCAAAAGTTATGCTCTACTATAGGCAGTAATAGTCTGAGAAGCACATAACCTTTCTATAGATTAAACAGAATTTTTAAAAAAACAATCTGAGCATTTAGTATCTTGCTCCCAGTAACAGAATTGTTCCTACTATAACATAAAAGCAAGTGCATGTGGGTGTTTTTTGGTGTGTGCATACATACACATTCATACATAGACATGAATGTGTAGTGGAACTCTGGGACTTTGTGTATATACTAGAGAATTTTTACAATTGGTTTTCTGAGAAGGAATCTTCCTTATTAGTGAAACCATGGCATTTTTCCTAGTCATAGAGAGAAATGACCTGAGATATTTAGAAGTAATAATCAAGATGCAACAGTAAATCTACAATAAACCCAGAGTTTCATGCCTAGAAGTAATTCTGACTGTTTAGTATTCCCTTTGTCAATGAAAATTAAGGATTCTGCTTTCACGCATCAAGCCAGATATAACTCAAAACAAGTATAGATAAGTTGATCACTTCCAAATGATTATTTTCTATATGTTTCTAGTCATCGATAATAGGGAATGTTGTCAAATATTTCTCAAAAAACTCACACTGTCATCTGATAAGATGAGCTTTCATACATCAGAAACCTGACTACTTTCCAACAACTTGATTTCACAAATGGAAAAACAGCATCTGTTTTCCTGCAGCTTCCCATATGGCTAGCATTGTTGCTAAGACAAGCTGAAGCAGGTAGCCCATGTGAGAGTGCCCCTCTGGAGTGCTGCAGCCTCCTGGGATCAGATAACACTGGTCTGCTGTGAGGGACGCTGGCTCCCCAGGCAGTTGAAACTGCATATTTAATCAACATATGCAAAGCATCCGTCTGAACAGCAAATTACAGAAGAAAAAAAAAGATCAAATGCAACATTTAGTACTTCTCAGTTTGCATTTGCAGTGGGCTTATTTTGACAGGGGTATTTCATGCTTCATTCTTTCAAGTACTCAAGAAAAATATCCATTAGTCATGACTATTGGTGAAAATGGAGCTGAAATGTGTCCATAAATAAGAAAAGGGAGATGATATCATTAGTCTAAAAGTCACTAATTGAAAAATAAGAATTTGAAAAATCAAATATTTAGTCAGTTTGTGATGGAGGAAGTATAGGTCTCCACATGGGACTACTCTAGAGCTTCAACATGGTGTGGACGTTATGGCCTTGGGTACCTAAAGGCTACACAATAACAGTATAAGTTTAGGTAGATGCAACAATGCCGAAATAGCTGTTAGGAATATATTCTAGGTAACATATTGAGCCTACTGTCTGAAGACAAAGAACAGAGAGACATATCGTCAATAACTTGGCCCTGAGGTGATATCTTTTTTAACAATAAAAGTTCATGAAGCTAGGAACTGAAAAATATATCCTTCAATCCTCTATGGTCCCCTTCTACTTTTGAGGGATTCAGACTGTTTAAAATAATACTATGTGTCTACACATATATATGTGCATACACATATTGTATATGTATATATACATATGTAGGTAGGTATATGAATATGTATATGTGCATATATATCTGAAGTTATTTTAAATATAGGATCATCGTCCAGTGAACAGCAAGTTAACATGCCTTTTAAATAACCTAACCACATTGATACTGATATTCTCACATGAAATACAACCAGAAGACTAAAAGAAGTCATAGTTAAACAGAAGGATGAAAAAAATGAACCTTCTTCCTTTTTTTTTTGTAAATGTCGGGGACTATGGCTGTGAAACATTACATATAACATCAGACTTGGCTGATGTATTAATTTTGTTGAACTGCTTTGTTCTTTAAAAATAAAATTCCTTGTTACAAAGTTTGGCTTACTGAGAGGGAAGGACAAGGAGATAAAAATATTAGCATGGAAGGTGATATAAAAACATATGTTAATAAAGATTCTTAAAAAAGAGAAATCATTGGTTTCTAACACAGAATACATATGAGACTGGGGTATTTTTGTGTAGCCAAATAATTTACCAGTTAGGGAAAATATCAAAATCAACAAAAAATTAGATGAGAATAAGACATTTCAAAGAATTCCAATAGGTTTAACTTGACCTATTCCAATAATCCATGAATAACAAAAAAACTAAAAGTGAAAAGGGCAAAAATATTTATCTCGATAATCACTGAGAAAAAAATTTAAGTGATCTAAGAAAGTCACCACAAATAGAATGCTAAAGTATCTCTGAAATCCCAATCAGAAAGCAACTGACCCCACCTGTCAATTGGGAAGAGAAGTCAGTCAAGAGAAACATTGGTTTAGAATACAGGGTCATTTATAAAATATGATTGAAGAGGACAGTGAGAGATTGCAAGTATCATTGACTCTCAAAACAACAAAAAGCAGTAGAAACCAAAATTATTCTCCAGAAAACTAAATGTGAGACAACTCAAAGAACCACATGTTCTCATGAGCAGTCCTAGCTAGAGTTGGCATGATGACAAAAGACTGATGATGAAAAGGACAATAAAGTAAAGTTGAAAAGAAATATGGAAAAAGCATTTAAGAAGGTATGAAATATTTGCAAAGTATCTGCAAAAAAAGTTATCCTGGTAGTGATCCCTAGCATGCTGGACTAAGTTTTCTCAGAGTCAGGTTACTGGTGAAATACAGCCCAAATTAGGTGATGACAATAAATGGGCATAAGTTGCAACATATTTGTTAATGACTCCATAGTTATTTATTTTCATCATCAATGAAAGCCAGTACATTTGAACTCCAAGGTGATATAAAAAGAAGTAGAAATGGCATGTAGGAAAAGATTAAGTTCAGAAAAGTAGCTGGACTAGATAAAGTTCAGAAAGACAAAACTGACGATCAAGAAGACACAAAAGTTTGAAAGCATTCAACATTACAAGATTTCTCAGGAAAGGGAAAACATCAAAAGAATGAACAAAATGACAAAAATATTAATTCCTCCCAAATCCACCAATAACTATGACTTGTATGATTATTGTCTCATTTCTATAAAACCTTTTAAAATTATCTACATTCCTATGTGGGGTATCCTCCACAAAAATATATAAGAATACACAATATATATGTATATACATATATGTGGGTATGTATATTGCAATTGATTCTCTATAACTCTCAAAATCTTTACAGCCATAAAATTGGCTGGATACTGCAGAAATGAAGAGATCCCACCATGTTTATTCTTTGTTGGTTATTAAAAACCATATGTTTTGGTAGAGCAAAATGAAGACATAAAGGCTTTCTTCCAACAAGATGAATCTCATGCATGTGTTAAGATAAGACAAGATTCCTTGATAATTACAACCATGAAAATACTTTTTTTGGTGTCTCTGATTATTAATACCAAGTGAGATCCAAAACAGGGAAATAAATATATGTTTACCAAAAACATCCCCTATCATCATAGAACATGTATTGAACAAAGTAAAATGAATGAAAGATGCCCAGCAGATGGTAAGATCTTTCCAAATGTTCTGTATAGGAATGATATTGTGTTGGCCAGGCCCAGAATTGCTTCCTCCACGAGATTCACAATTATTCAGAAGAATAACCACATAGTAGAACAAAATAACACGTTATAGAAATGTCTTTTGTCTAAACCAGTGGTCTATCAATATTTTTAAGCACACAATTTTTTGAGCATGCATAGCCCCAAATATCTATATGAATATATTTATATATGTATACATGTGTGTCTATTTAATTACCTAAAAATTATAGATAGGTACTGCTGCAGTATGTACATTAAAAACTTATGTAAAAATATGAATGAAAAGGAATGAGAACGACGAAATAATATTTTGGAAATGTTTTATTTTAATGATGTAAAGCCTTTTTGCTTTTGCTATGTCATTGTTAATGATTATATTTTCATAATAATGATTAATGATCTTTTAGATCATCATGACTGAAAATACTTCATTATTTTTTAAAAATCTTAGTGTAACACTTTATGATATAATGATAAGAAAATCTGCTTCAAATTTCAATTAATTTTGATGCTTGGTTTCAATGGCTATCATAGCTGGAAAAAAAAACTTCATCACAATATGTAGATGAAAATGAAACAAGTGAATTACTTAATGTATTTGTTAAATCATAATACCGATTTAAAAATTTTGTTCACCTAGTTTTTAGCATAACTACACATGTATAATCTATATTGAATTGCTTGCCTTCTGAGTGAGGGAGGGTAGAGAGGCAAGAAGGGAGAGAATTTGGAACTCAAAGTGTTAAAAATGTTAAAAAAAAATTTTTACATTCAACTGGCAAATAAGATACACAGGCAATGGGGTATAGTAACCTACCTTGCCCTACAAGAAAGTAAGGGGTAAAGGGATAAGGGGGAAGTGATAGAAAGGAGGGCAGACCTGGGGAGGGGTAATCAGAATCCATGCCATCTTGGGGTGGGGGGGGGAGAGAAAAGGGGGAAAATTTGGAACTCAAAATCTTGTGGAAATGAATGTTGAAAACTAAAAATTAATTGATTAAAAAATTTGCCAGCAAATTTTGGAATGGTTTTTTATTGAAATTCATCTAGGAAATTTCCATTATTCTGGATGTGAATCAGTTGTTTCTGTAACCTAATCAAAAGGTGTTGCATTTCATTTTTTTTCCAAAAAAAAAAGAGTTCAAAACTCACTCTTCAATTAGGAGATATTTTTACTAGTTTAGAAAATTGTTTCCAAGATTTTATTTGTGTGCATATATGAGTTTTATAGGTGAGATGCATCATCTTTCAATAACCCAGAGAGGAAGAAGGTGTAGTTAGCAGTGTCAAGTGCTACACAGATGATAAGAAGGATGAGGATTGAGGAAACATTATCAGATTTGGGAATTAAGAGGTCATTGGTAAGTTTGAAGTAAACAGTTTCAGTTGGATGAATGTAATAGGGCCAGTGAGTTTTCAAACACTTATTAAACAGCAAAAACCTAAACCAAAACCAAAAAACACACCAAAAGGCAGTCACATCTTGACTAATTTATTACTGAAGTCTGGGATAAAGCTTTTATCTAATAATCTGGGAGAACTGGGGAGTTGTCATAAGGATTTAAAATCCTAAAACTTAATGAAAAAATTCCCAGATTCTCTTCAAGACAGAAATGTCAATTGGCATCCACAGATTCCTTTTTTATATTAAGACCATTTCTGATGTAGAAATCTATGTATTCCATCATATTACATTATGATACCAGGTTAAAAAGTAAACAAATTTAACCTATAGCACTCTTTGTACTTTGAATTACATATAAAGTGTTTTCCTTAAAACATTGTTGTGAAATGTATCCTATAGATATCATGATCCCCATTTTATTGATGAGGGAAACTGAGACTTAAAGACACTGACTTGCTAATGTTTACATAGAGAGTAAGTATTGAAGAAATGGAATTAAAATTCTGACTCATATTAACTCAGAAAGATTACGATTGTTATTCCCATGAGAAACTTGCCTATGTTCAGGCAGAACAGTTGTGAACTCCTGCTCGATTTGCTGCAGCTATATACTTTTTTTTTTAATTTTTTGCTCTTTGGAGGGCAATTGGGGTTAAATGACTTGCCCAATGTCACACGGTTAGATTTTTGTGTTAAGTGTATGAGGCCGAATTTGAACTCAGGTCCTCCTGATTCCAGGGTCGGTGCTCTATTTACTGAACCACCTAGCTTCCTCTAGCTATATACTTCAAAAAATATATCTTCATTCATCTGGTTATTTTTGTTTGTATGTCACCCATATTTTCTGATATATCCCTTTTCCTTTAGCCCCCAATATCCCCAATAACAAAGAATTTTCAAATAAGTATTTTTGCAAAAATAATTCCTTAGAGATGTCTGATATTATATGCTATGTTCCACATCTCATAATCCCATAACCCTGAAAAGAAAGAATTGGGGGAAGGTGACTCTTCATATCTATAGAATCAGATTGATAACATATTAATCATTTTGTAAAGCATAAAACTCTGTATAAATGCTAGTTATCTTCATCATCATCATT
Organism: Petaurus breviceps papuanus; assembly: GCF_028583685.1. Classification (NCBI taxonomy): domain Eukaryota; kingdom Metazoa; phylum Chordata; class Mammalia; order Diprotodontia; family Petauridae; genus Petaurus; species Petaurus breviceps. The sequence goes on along the minus strand of NW_027186304.1, from coordinate 75,489,762 downwards.
TCATCTTTGATGAAAAGATTACACTGTTAGGCATATACACCAAGTAGGTCAATAATAAAAAAGGACTGTTAGTTCTTCAAAGTTTTTTTTTTGTAATTTTATCTCTTCAGATACTGAATGTACTTTGATAGACTGATATTTTGTGCATTTAGTTATTCTGAATGGAATTTTCTTTATGTTATTCCCTCATAGGGTCACAGATTTAGATCTGGAAGAGTCCTTCGAGGGCAAATAGTCCAACTCCCTCATACAGATGAGGGAACTGAGGTCCAGAGAGATTAAATGACTTGCCCAGGATCAACCTTCTAGGTTTCCTTATGAATATATAACTTTTTTTGTGGATAATTAGGGATTCATTTTGTGTCTTTAAACTTTCACTGAAGCAAATAATTGCCTCAATTAGCTTCTTTATTGATTCGCTTGGATTTTCTATATACATCACAAAACTTCTTAAACATCATATCACTCGGAAATAGGGATAGTGCTTTTCTTTAGGACTCTAATGTTTTTCTTTTTTTAGCCTTTTTTCCTTTGCTAGCATTTCTAAAGTTATGTCAAATAACAGCTGGGAAAGGCATCAGCCTTACTTTTCTGATCTATTTATTGGGAAAGCTATTAGTGTTCTCTCATTGTATAACATACTAGCTTTAGGTGTGAACTCAAAACATATTTACAATATTTTTAAAGTTTCCATGTGATTTTGTTTAGTAGAGATTTTTAGAATTATTCTTAGCACAAATGAGTGTTTTATTTGATGGAATTATATGATATTGGATTTTTTTTAAAAATGACTATTTTGAGGAGGATTCTGGGAACCTGGTAAAATACAACAGATAATACTGGGTTCTCCAAAATTCTCCTACAAACAAGATAAAATATTGTTTCAAAATGAACTTTGAGAAGTAGAAATAATTAAAAGTCAAGGTAAAGCAGTTGTCTTCCTAAGATAGCTTGGGAGTTCCTTAGGGAAGGTCCCACTTTCAGGGGCAGAGTTTTGGCCTGATTGAAAGCCAAATACTTTCAGGCAGACTCCATTTAGTCAGCATACAACAAGCCCTGGTGTAGCTGTGTGGGCCTGCAGCCTCACCAGCCATAATTCTTACTTCCTGGACTGTGTGGGGTCTCAGACAGCTGAGTCAAGGAAGACAGAAGAATCTTCCACTGTTGCTGGCCACCAGGCCCAGATGTACGGACCAGACATGGTCCTGGGCTGAGACTGTGAGCAAGAAGGAGTGAGTACACATGTAGTGAGTATGGTAGCAAAGGGGTGGTTCCTATGGATACTTGCAGGACAGAGTCTCTAATTTTGCTTCCAGGACAGATAGGTGAGCTGATTGATTTTTAGAAAAAACAATAGAAAGATTTGTATGAAATAATGAAGAGTAAAATGAGCAGAACCAAGAGAAAGTTGTACACAGTAACACCAATATTATTCTAAAAACAACTTTGAATGACTAAGTTATTTTGAGTGTTATAAACACTCCAGTCAACTACAAATAAAACAAATGTAGTAAAGATCAAGAAGGGAAGCAGAAAATTGAGAAAAAAGTTTTAAAGACAGCTTATCAGATAAAAGTCTCATATCTAAAATGCATAAAGAACTTTATCAAATCTATAAGAATAAGAATCATTCCCCAACTGGTAAATGGTCAAAGGATATGAACATTTATCAAAACAATTAAATTCATATAAAATATTCTACATCATTATTGATTAGATAAATGCAAATTAAAACAACCTTGAGATAGCATTTTTCACCTACTAGATTGGCTATAATGATTGAAGGGGAAAGCAACAAAAAATTGGAGGCCATATGGAAAAATTGGGACACCAATTCACTGTTGGTGAAACCCCCATGAACTGATCTAACTATTTTGGAGAGCAATATGGAATTATGCTCAAATTGCCTGTGAAAACCCTTTGACCCAGCAATACCACTACTAGATCTGCTTCAAAAGATGAATGGGAAAAAAGGAAAAGATGTTCTAAAATATTTTACGTCCTAAATTATTTAGAACAGCTCTCTTTGTGGTGACAAAGAATTGGAAATTGTGGGGATGCTCATCATTTGGGGAATGGCTGAACAAATTATGGTTTATGATAGTGATGGAATACTACTGTGCTATAAAAAATAAAGAACTCAATGATCTTAGAAAAATGTGTATAGACTTGCACAAGATAAAGAAGAGTCAAATAAGCAGAACCAAGAGAACGTTGCATAGACTATTGGTAATATTGTTTTTAAAACAACTTTGAGAGACTAAATAGTTATGTCTATTATAAATAATCAAATTAACTACAAAGGAACTATAAAGGAAGATGCTATCTGCATCCAAAGAAAGAGTTGATGAATAATAGAAGTATATATAGAATTATTTTACAAATATAGATTGATAGGTAGATTAGCTAGTAGCTAACTTTTTAGATATTTGTAGTCATGAGGGGAGAAAAGAAAAAAAGGAAAGTTATATGCTAACTTGATTATATATTTAAAAGGAATAGCAAGCTGTGCATAATAGATTTGCAGGGTCATGTGCAACTATGCTTTTTAAAAATTAATTCTACTGTTATGGGAATGCTTGTGTTATTTCATAAATTAAAATGAAAAGAAAATACGGCCACCAGTTGGAGAATGGTTGAACAATTTGTGGGATATGACTGTGATGGAATACTATTGTGCAATAAAAATGATGAACTCAATGATTTTAGAAAAGCATGGAAAGATTTGCTCAAAATAATGAAGAGTGAAATGAACAGAATGAAGAGAACATTGTATAGAGAAACAGCAATATTGCTTAAGAATGACTTTGAGTGAATAAATTATTCTATTATAAATACCCAAGTTAACTACAAAGGACATATGAAGAAAGATGCTATCTGCATCCAGAGAAAGAGCTGATGAACAGAAATATGTATAGAATAAGTTTACATATATGTTATTACATGTGTATGTGCGTGTATACACATATACATATACATATTTGTGCCTAATGGTAACCATCTCTAGGGTGGGGGAGGAGGGAAAAGAAGGGGAGAAAAAAGAAATTTACATGATAATTTTATAGTATATTTGAAAGGAATAGCAAGTTGCACATACTAAATTTGCAATTTTCATGTGCAATCATCTTTTTATTATACTATGTTAATGGAAATGCTTGTTTTATTCCACAATTTAAAAATAAAAAATTAGAAAAAAACACCAATCAACTACAAAGTTCCTATGAAGGAAGAAGCTATTCACATCCAGAGAAGGTAGTGATAAATAGAAGTACATATGGTATGGTTTAATATGTATATTAATATTTGTGTTTAATGGTAGTCTTCTCTAAGGTGGGTTGGGGAGGGAGCAAGGAAAAAATAGTATACAGCAGAGAACAAAAGAAATTTAGAAAGAAGCACAGAAAAGCAAAATCGCTTTGAAAAATGTGTAGTATTTAATGCATAATTTAAAGAAAAACCTAAACAGTATGGAATGGAAATTCATGGTTTCGTATTTAATCCTCTTTTCATGTTGTGCTGTGTATAGGGAAATACTCTTTTTTTGTCTTTCTGTATTTAAGTTCAAAATGAAGAAAAAAATTAATGACTGTTTTACTTGGTTTCTGATGTTGAATCATTTTTGAATATTCAACATAATTCTAACTTGACTATGCTGAATGGTTTTGGAAATAAAATGATGTAGAGTTTTTGCCAGATTTTTTTTAATTTAAACTGATATTCATTAAAGATATTGGTCAATGGGTCTCTCTCTCTGTCTCTCTGTCTCTGTCTCTCTTTCCCTTCTTTATGCATTAGGACTCTGTGTGCCTCATAAAAGAAGTTTGATAAAATATTTTATTTCCCAATTTATGAGAATATGTAAAAAATGTAGTTATTATTATTAAAAAGACTGATAAAATTATCCTTTAGGTCCATCTGGATCAGAGATTTTTTTCCAGCTTTTGTAACTTTTATAGCTAATTCAATATTTAATTAGCTAATGTCGATTTGTTAATATTTTATAAAAATTCTTATTTAAAAAAAATTTTTCCCTAACAATTGTATGTAGTAATTCTGATCATTCTTTTAAAATTTCTTCTATGCTGAAATTTCTCTGTTCATTTTTATTTTGCTAATTTGATTTTCATTTCTTTTTAATCAGTTTAGCTATAGGTTTTTCAATTTTGTTATTTTTTTTCCAGAGAATATGCTTTCAGTTTCATTGTCTTCTTCTTTCTCAATCTATCATATGTTTAAATTTCAAGATTTCTCCTTTTGTTCTTATTTGAGGTTTATTTGCTGATTTTATCATTTAAAATTGTATATACCATCATTCATTCTTTCTATTTTGTCAATATATGCTTTTAGGGACATAATTCTTCCTCTCAGGAATATTTTAGCTGTAACCTAGAAATTTTGGAATGTTGTCTCATTGCTCTCTCTGCCTTTTTCTTATTTATTGATGCTTTCTATGATTTGTTCTTGTCTACTCATTATCTGTGATGTTATTAAATCTCTCTTTTGGTCTGTTTATTTTGCTTGAGCTCCCTACATTAATTGCTATTTTCATTGAATAATGGCTTGTAAAAGATGCTTAGTCTTTCTACTTTTTGCATATATTTATAATTTCTCTGTGCTCTAGTACATGGTCCACTTTTATAAATGTATCTTTCTGTAAAATTTGTTAATCTTTGAGAAAGAAACATTAAAGTACCCTATTATTGTTTTGTTATTATCTATATAATTTGGTAATTCATTTAGCTTTTTAGGAATTTAGTTTCTATGGCAGTAGATGTGTGTGGGCTAAATATTTCTATTGACTCATCTACAATTCTTTTAAGAGCATGTAATTTCCTTGTTTATCTCTGTTGATATTATGAATTTTAATTTTTTTGTGATAGCTTCTGGGGTTTTTTTTTAGTCACCTTATGCATGATAAATTTTGTTCAAGCCTTTCATTTAAATTCTCTGTCTATGTTTGCTGTTTAGATTGTTTCCTGTATACAACAGACTGTGGGGTATATTTTCTTATCCATTCTCATTGTTATTTGATTTGATTCTTCAGTCTTTTTATGTTTAAATGTATAAGAAGTGGGTTTGTATTCTCATCCATTTTTTTATATTTTATATTTGAATATTAATGTTTTTTCCTGTCATTAGATTTATTTCAACTACTTAAATATTACTCTATCCTCACAGGTTCTCTCTGCCACCTATGCCACTGTTTGCTTATTCTTTCCTTAGTTTGGTGATATTATTCATTTTTTTTTTTATTTCTTTAGTCATATATTTCTTCCAGACACATATTTCTTTTGTTCTTTTCTTTTCCATATCTTTTAAGTGGTTAGTTCAAAATCTCCTCTCTCCAACTTTTCTCCAATTATTTACAATTTTCTCCAATTAATTACAATATAATCTCCAATTAGTTATCTTTCTGTTGTGTCCTTTTCCAAGAAGTTTTTCTTTGCTTTGTTCTTCTCATTAATTCTTGTCCTTTACACTGAATGTAGATGTCTTTCAGATGTCTAATCTGAAATGTTATTCTCCAATTCATGAGCTATACCCTTATTTATTCTTTCTATAATCTCTTTGCTTTCCTCACATAGTCAAATGACCTCATTTTTCTAACCAATTCCTATGTTATTGCCTCTTAAATATTGTCTTTTCATCTCCCTCCCCCGCCCCCCCCCCATTCCTTACTCTTAGAAGGGTCAATTCATGAGGGAAGCAATGTTATATAGAAGTAGCACTACATGTTAAATTACCCTGTGTCCCAAGCTGTATCATTCAGCCTCATCCCCTGCTTTCTACATGATTTTTCTTCCCCAAATAGTGCCATCTCATCTCTAGTTTCACATTGACTCTCTCCTCCCTCCTCTCTGTTGGTTTCCAGATCTCCCCAGGTGCTCACACATCCCTTTTCTTGGGCAAAGATGCTGCCAATGAAAGCACAATAGTTTTTCAGGAAGGGTAGCCTTCTGAACCAACTTGTAACCAACTTCTCAAAAATAAACCCACCCAACAACTTCCTATGAGAAATCTTGAAACTTGTTCCCTGAATGCTTTGAAAACTGTCACTTCTTGTACAGATTTCTTCCTTGTGTATTTGTTCTGATTTGTCTGTTCTTCTGTTTTTTAATTTCTCAAATTTTCACTTCTCCATATCATGGACTGGTGTTAGTCCAATTGTGGTGGTACAATGATTACTTATAATGAAACGATTTGTTATAGAAAAATTGGTAAAGCTGCTCCATTAAAAAAAGTTTGTGTATTATCCTTCAAGTTTACTCTTGGGAGGGTCAGTTTATTTGTGTCTCATACCATGATTTCTGTAGACTTGCATTATTCTTGACAGCTCTCCCCAAATTGATGAAGTGATGTTACCCATGTTGTTTCACAGGCAAAACATACATAAGCAATTAAGATTGGGAAAAAATTAATATAATGAGTCATGTGTAGCTGTAAAAAGCATGCTGAATTCATATTTTGGTGACATATTAGTGGTTTGAACCCCTCTTGGACATATTAGCTGTATGTCTGTGGCATGTTTCTAAACCTCACTTGCCACATCTATAAAATAAACATAATATCATCTGTGGCACCTACAGTAGGGATTTTTAACCTGGGGTCCATAGACCTCCCATGATCTCAGGGAATCCATGATCTTGAAGAGGGAAAAAGTACATGTTTATTTCAATATAATTGGTTTTCTTAGCAACCCTATGTTGCAAAACGTATACAAAATACATTTTGCATTTAGAAACATTATTCTGAAAAGAGGTCCAAAGGCTTCCCCAGATGGCCAAAGTAGTCCATGACACAAAAAGTTTAAGAACCTCTGATCTTGAAAGAGAACGTGGACCAGAATTACTGGGAATGGACAGCCATAAGTGACATTTTTCATATTCATGAAATCATGCATATGCCTGAGTATATAGGAGTATTTATTTCCCATGGTTATTGAAAGGATCACATGATATTCAGTACTGTGTACATCTACTTTGTCCTATACAAATACTATATATAAATATAACAATATAATAAACACATATTTTAAAATGTTCTGAGGCAAGTCTCACTTTCCTATGGGAAATATTAGATTGTTATGTTCATTTTGAAAAGTCTGATTACATATTCCAATTATAAAAATTAATACTGTGCTTATCTAAATTATATTATCTCAGATCATAGTTTATTTCTACATTTGAATAGTAGTATATCTATCGATATGGATTTGATTGTTACTCAAGAGAGTCAATAAAATAGTTCCTTTACTGTATGACAGATACTACTTGGACTATGGAGAGTCAAATGAACACAAATGACCATATATCTTTCTCCCAGACGTCACATCTTCGTGATTCACATGAAGGATCTTGAAGTCTGTGCAGGAAAGGGAGATATTCATAGAATTTGCATCATGTCCCCTTTCTCCACTTCTATGACTCCTCTTCAATAATACAAAGGCCAAGGAGTGAATGGTCATGAAAATTAGGGGTTCTTATTGTCTGTACCTTTTCTGTGTTGCATATGGGAAAAAGAGGTGAGATATATGCCTCTTCAAATAACTAGACCAGAGATTATTAGGCTTTTTCTGTCATGGTCTTTACTGGAAGTCTGGTGAAGCTATGGACTCCTCAGGATAATGTTGTTAAATGCATAAAATAACAAAGGAACTAAAAATATTGAAATACAGTTATTGGAATGGTAAAAATAAAAAAAAAAGTTCATAGACCAAGAACTCTATTCTAGATTACTTATAGCAAATGAAATGGCAGGCCTTGGCTTCCTCATTTGCAAAATGCATGGTTTGGACTAGGTGACCTCTGATATTACATCTTTAAACCTTATGAGATTAAGGAATTTTCTAAGGATAGCTTTCCTATTGGACTTCACCCATATCATCTTCTTTACCCCCTAGGATAACTTGTGATGATGGTGGCATAATAGTTTTAGCACCCTTTTGCAGATGAAGAAACAGAGCCTCAAGGAGCTATGGCTTACACAAGGTTGTATGGCTGAATGATCCAGGGCTCAACCTCATGCCTTTTAGCTCCAAGTCCGGTACTCTTTTCCTTTCCCCATGCTACCTCTCCAATTCTCCAAATATTTCTACTGGTACATTAGATCATAGTTCCTTAAGTGACTCGATAAAGGTTTAAATGGCAAAGAGCTAAGAAAGTAAAAAAAAAAAGGCTCAAACAGGATTATTTTAAGGTTCTTGTTTCCAAATATGTAAAAGCGCCAAAACCCAGTCTCACACACAGGAGTGGAATTTTTACATCACTTGTATACATGGAAACAATTTATTTTAAAAAGGGGGAAATCCACCTCTGAGATTAGAGAACAACTGACAACAGTATCATTCATCTTGGCAAAAGTTGACTGAGCAGATGATATAGATCCACTTTACTTGGACTCAATCAAAGGTTTTGCTGTTTTCATTTCACAGGCCAGATGTAGCTCATCATCAGTTGGAACCAATTCCAGAAGAGGTGTTATAGTCTCTGGTCCAAGAGAGAGTCTGATCCAGGCATCAAAAAGAGCCATGAGAAAAAAGAATGTTTGCTACCAATGGTCGCCCAGCTATTTGGTGAGCCCACTGTCAGGTTCATGTTCATCGGTGGAATCTGTCCATAAGTGCTGCTGTTGTTGCTGGGTTTTTTTTAATGCCTTATAAATAATTGAACTGATGACTTTTTTTTCTGAGAATGTTTATTACCCTATTGCTTTAAAACATTGATTCTGGAGCAGAAAGGAAAAAAAAAGGAGAAATAATGAAGTCTTGGATTGTCAAAAACAGAGAAAGTAGACACTAATTATATATTAAGGATAAGATTAATTGGACTCCTTGAATAACACAGGCCATTTTAAATGATTTTTGAAATATATTGATTTATCTCATTTTCAAGTGTCTTATAAGTTGCTCCCACATTTCACATGTTCAAATGAGAATAAATGCTTACATAGTTGAATGGAATTTAACAAGTCAATGTTTTCTGTTTTAAATATAAAGGGAAGTTTGACATCATTAACAGTTTTTTTTTAAATCAACCACTGATACAGCTTTGTTACCACTAATAATCACAGAATCACTTCATAGCAGCTTTCTTTAAGAATTGTTTTCAACTCTATTGTTTATAACCTCTTTGACAATGGCCATAGGGACTAAGATCATGGCTATTCATTTCCTGCAACCCCAGATAGTTGTTCCCATGAAGCTTTGGAGAACAGAGAGAGAAGGCTTTACCATGGGGAATAGGGATGGCAGGTCAGTTTAAGAACTATGATGAGTTGAGTGCTTTTACTTTAGGAAATTAGCTGGAGATATTTCTCAAACTTGGGCTATATCCTAGGTTTGACTTTTCCTTCATTTCCTCTGGATTAGTCTGCCTGTTTCTCTTTTGACTGCCACCACCAGCTGCTTCCCACTAGAGTTTCTTTTTCTCCCTAGTCTCTTGAGGGAGAGAACGACTTCTCACAGATCCTCCCTCCTGACTATTGCACTGAAAAGAACACATCATCCTTAAGTATTCTAAAGATTTTAGGAATCTTGGAACAACAGGGAAATAAGGAGTCAAACAAGAATTACAATATCTACAGCAGAGTATTTTAACCTTTCTGTTTCAAGAACTCCTCACCAGTTTGGTAAAACCTATTGACCCCTCTTCAGAACAGTGTGTTAAAATGCATAAAATAAAATAAATAGGATTATAAAGGAAATCAGTTATAGTTAAATATGGTTGTCAAAATGTGAAAAAGCAAAAGTTTTTAATATGTAAAATGCTTTGTAAATATACTTTAGACTATACAAATGTTAGCCATCATTATAAACACAACAAATGCAAATTTTAATATCCTGAGGCAAACCTAAATTTCCTATAAGAATTATTGGGGGGGGCGGTGCGGCTAGGTGGCACAGTGAGTAAAGTGCTGGCCCCGAAGTCAGGAGGGACCAGAGATCGATTCTGGCCTCAGACACTTAACACCCACACAAAATAACTAGCCATGTAACCTTGGGCAAGTTACTTAACCCCAATTGCCCTCCAAAAAAAAAAAAAAGAAAAGAAATTCTAAAAAAAATAATTATTGGGTTTGTTATGTTGCTTTTAAAAAAGCCTCATTATAAATTCCAGTCATAAACAATCATACCATTTTTATCTAAATTATAACATCACAGATTATCTCTAATATACGGACCCCAGGATAAAGATACCAGCAGCTAGGTGGCATAGTGGACCTGGAATCAGAAAGATTTAAGTTCCAATCTAGCCTCAGATACTTGCTAGCTGTGTGATTCTGAATAGGTCCCTTAATCTCTATTTGCTTCAGTTTTCATGATTATAAAAGGTGGATCATAGCAACATGTACTTCACAGAGGTGTTGTGAGAATGAAATAAATTCTAATGAGATATTTGTAAAGTACTTAGTACATTGACTGACACATAATAGGCACTGTATAAAAGTTTATTCCTTCCCTTACGCCTTCCTCTGATCTATATGCGCTGATAGGAGACTCAGAGTCCAGCTTGTCTGAGACACCCCCAATGAGCATCTGTGCTTATACTTGTTCAATAAGGTATCATCCAACAGTGACTTGAGGGCTAACCATTAGAGAGACAACCCCATTATACTTCCAGAGGAATCACATCACACTATTGAAGAGCTTTCATGGTTAGGAAGTTCTTTATTTACATCAAGCCTGAGTCTATTTTTAAGTACCTTCTATCCATTGCTATTCTACCCTCTGGGGATAAACAGAGTAAACCTAAAACCTTTTCCATTAGAACAAGGATCTTAAACCTTTTTGAGTCACAGGCTGGCTTGTCTGTCTGGAGAAGGTGCTGGACCCCTTCTCATAATAATGTTTTTGAATATGCAAAGTAAATTGCAGAGGGTTATAGAAGAAACTAATTATATTGATATCATGAGTCAAGATGGTAGAGTCATAGGAAGCAGTTCAATGAGCTTTTCTAAGCAAACTTCTAACAGACCCTGAAATTATACCAGACTAAATCCTAGTGAAGAAATCCAGAAAAAGGTCCTTTGTCCATTCCAACTTGGCTTAGGGAGACAGACAGGAAGATCTGTGAGTACTGAAGATGGGGGTCCAGCTAGGAGTATGGAGTTTTCCAGTGCCTACAGAGAGGTCAGAGGGCAAGAGGTCTTGCACAACTGGGCACTGTGATGGGGACAGGTGCCAAGTGGCAGCTCTGTCTCCCACTGCCCAGTCCCAAGTCTGCATAGGAGGGGGCCTATACATTGCAGGGACATTATTGTGTGGGGAAGCCTTGGGTAGTACACAGACAAAGGAAGAAGTTCAGAAGAGAACAGAAACAGCAATAGTAGTGTGGCTCAGATTTCACATGCAAAGCAAGGTTTCAAGACCAATATCTGGCCTAGCCTGCAGAGGAGTAATCATGGCAGGAATTTCAGACTAAAAGGGAGCCTATAATTCTGCTACTAACAGAGCTCTCCAGCTGGCTGATGCACAGACCCAAACCCAGGTCAGGAATTTCCAGACCTCAGACAAGGGGAACAGCAATCACATTTTACCCTGGATCATATCTGGATCAGAATATTGAGAGCTTGCAGGTCTCCAGCCTATCCCTGAGGTCCTGGAAAAACCTAACACTCAATACACCAATAAAAGCCACAACAGGACCAGATGAGACCTCCTCTCCAGAGGTACTACAGAGTCCAATTTTAACATCAAGTCTAAAGTCAGGAAGTAGACTGGGAGGCAAAAAAAAGAGCCCCATCATAATGAGGTATTGTGGTGTCAGGGAAACCCAACATACAAACTCAGAACAGAATGATTTGAAAACATATGCAAACATTACCTGACTGAAAAGCACAACTTGGGTACAAACAACTAGAATTTCTGAAAGTGTTGAGGCAAGAATACGTTTTTAAAAGAATTTTTAAAATGTTTTTACAAACAAAATGAGGAGGAAATGGAAAAGAAATGAAAGTTATGGAAGAATTAATTGAAAAGGGAATTTATTGCTTGTCATGAGAAATATAAAATCTCCCCCAAGCAACAAACTTACTGCAAATTTGAATAGACCAAATAGAAACCAATGACTTTATGAGGCAATGAGAAATATTAAAACAAAATCAAAAGACTGAAAAAATAGAAGAAAATGTAAGGTATCTCATGGCACAAATAAAAGACTTTGAAAACAGATTTAGGAGAAACAATTTAAGAATCAATGGACTATCTAAATTCTATGACCCCTCCCCCATAAAAAGAGCCTAGACATCCCATTTTTTAAAAATGTTAAAACAGCTCAGATCTCTTAGGCCTAAGGTGCAAAATGGAAAAAGGAAAAATTCACAAGTCCCTTCTGTAATAGTAATGGAATTTAAAGATCCCCCTGTATTGGCTTGGTTTTCAGATTGATTGTGTTAAAACCCAGAGCTTGTAAATCCCACTTGTGGGATGAACTTGTTGACATGAAAAGAGAGGACTGAATTGGGAGGAGATGGTGCCATGGGTTTAAAGAAGACCCAAGCAGAGGGGCAGAAGAACTTTTGGAAAGCAGCATTGTGGAGGCAGAGAGATGGAGAGGATTGCTGAGGGCCAGTTTGAATTGCCCAGGACTTTTGAGAGCTGCCACCCAGAGCTTCCAAGGACTGAGGAGACATGGCTGTGATGCTGGTACTTTTCTGCCTGTTTTGATGTTGTTTTGCCAGATTTGTCCACTGGTGAAGGACAGTCCTGTTGTTGCTGAGGTCCTGGAAACTTGCTCTTGGTTCAGAGCTCCTGAGACTGTTCTACAGACAGAGAGTGAATTGTGCCCACTAGTGAAGGCCAGTGCTGTTGTTACAGAGGTCCTAAAACCTTGCTGTTGGTTCAGAAGCCTTGAAGAAGGATTTTCTTGTTGTATGTTTACAGAAATTCTGGAAGAGGATTTTGCTAATGTTTTTAGGGGTCCTAGGATTGTTCTGCAGACAGAGAATGAATTAATGAGGACAATGGCAATGTATCATGTGGCCTTACTAAACTTTGTCTCCCCAGGAACAAAGCTTGCTGAGAACTTGCCTCAGGTCAAGATGAAGAAAAGACTTCTCTTTGGGTATTAAATACTTGTTGTAACTCTGGGGTAGATGGCCTATTCAGTTGTGATCCAAGGGTGGGAAACTTTTGACTTTTTTGTTCTGTGACTGACCAAATGAATGTACTTTGCTTATGATTGGAAACTAATCTCCATTTGAAAAGAAAGGCTTTGTGATTGACTAAATGAATGTACTGCTTAGGGGTGGAGTAGTACTTAGAAGAGGAACTTTGTGATTGACTAAATGAATGTAATATTCAGGGGTGGAGTAATACTTGGAAATTATTGAATTACACTTAGTGAATGCTGTATTTTGAATTATGCTATATTTTGATTTTTCTGTTCTTAATTTGTCACTGAATAAAATGGAGAGCAGTTATGCTGGTATTTTGAACCTTGAGAAGTTGCCTTTACTTGGCATTACACATTCCCGAAAAAAACTCCAAAACGAAAACTCCCAGGAACATCATACCAAAACTCAGAGTTTCTAGATTAAAAATAAATAATGGCAAAAATCAGAAAGAAACAATTCAAAAACCAAGAAGCCATAGTAAGTGTCATACACAATTTAATGGTCATGACTATAAAGAGTAGAGAACTTGGACCTCTGATATTCCAGAAGGCAAAAAATATGGGCTTCCACACAAGAATAACTTACACAGCAAAAATGAATATAACGTTACAGTGGGAAAACTGGGTCTTTAACAAACTAGAGGGTTTCCAAGTATTTCTAATGAAAGATTGGAACTGTGGAGAAACTTTGAAGTTCAAACTCATGGGAAAAGAGCAACATAAAAAGGCAAACACTAATGAACAATGATAAATGACAAAACAAGAATAAATCACTTATATTCAAATATAGAGAAACGATCCTTATACTCTCTGGTGCTTGTCATCATAAAGATTCATAGAGGAAGTTGAATTAGACAAAGCTTGGGAGTGGCTCTATCATGTCTTGATGATCTTGATGAAAGAATAGAAAAATGATAAGAGTCATACACTGAAAGGGAGGGAAAAAAAAGGAAGGTTGGAGAAATTATCTCACATAATGAGGATGCCCAACAAGACAAACATACAAGCAGGGGGTGAGGAGATTGTCTGATACTCGAACTTCACTCTTGTCTGAACTGGTCAAAAGAAGGAAGAATACATACAGAGTTTGGTACAGAAATAAGTTCACTCAACAGTGAAATGGGAGGGAAAGGTGGGAAGGGGGCAGGGAGATCAAGAGGGAGGGTAGATTAAGGTAGGGATTAGTCCTAAACAAACAAACAAAAATCCAAGAATGTACAAAAATATTTTTTTTGGTGGAAAAGAATGAGAATCTGAAGGTAATGGGGTGCTTGGGTGCCTGTGCTTAAACCACAGTTCCTTGAGTGGAAATTCTTGGAGGGCATGAACAAGAAAGATTACTACAGGAGGGAGAAAAATGGTTCTATTGTCATTAGTGCTATCAAAGAACAATCCACAAAGATGAGTTCACATATTCATTGGAGTATTTGAATATCCATTCCTTAATTTTATTTGAATTTCTGATCTTCTGGTCAGAAGATGTTTGATATTAAGCTTTAAAAAAATCACTGGCATGGGAAATAGCTGACCAGATGATCAAACCCTTGTAATGGTAAGGGAATTTGAAGATCTTCCCTTCCCCTAATAGGCCTAGGGAATTTGAAGGTCTTCTCTGCCCCTTAATGCACCTCACCTGGAGCCCAACAAGAAAAATTTGCTTAGGGGAGGCTTGTTTTTCAGGAAGACACATACCTTTTGTTACTTTGTAATTAGGCAGTGGGTAACAAAGGTTGTGATGTCCTCTGACCCTGGAGAAGGCTATATATACCCTGAGGTGAGATTCTGCTTTGGGGCTCACTTATGGGAAAAGTTGTGTGATTTGACCAGATGAGACTCTGGGAAGCCATTGATCCCCGGGCTTTGAAAACCCAGATGTCGGTGCTTCTCTCTCTGGTAACGAATTATGTATGTATGTAATGGTCAGACAACTAGAAGTCTTGTCTGTTGGTCTGTTGAATTGTGTTATTTTCTCTGTATTTTTTTTTATCTGCTTGTAATTTCTCTTTGTATTTTCTGAAGTTTACAGTGCTTACTTTTTCCCCTGAACTAAGTGAATGATCTATCTCTATCTCTGTCTATTTATCTGTCTATGTTTGATTAAAGTAAAATTGTTAACCTCTTTTCAGTTGCTTTTCTTTAGAAAAGTAGATGAAAGAACTTGTGCTTACAGCCCTCCTGGGTATGCTAGGGTGCTTGCTGTTACAGCCCTCGAATGGTAGGCAAAGGAGTTCGAATTTTAGTTGATAGAAAATGACCAGCCACAATGTTTTTAAAGCAGAGGAGCAACATAACAATATCTATGCATATTTGCTTAAATGCATACCTCATATTATTAATATGGGCACTATTTCCACTGGTGAAAATCACAACTCTTTCATGATTTCTTAATTTTTTGTATTCTTACTTTTGTTGTCCCATAAAGTCTTCATAGTCATTCTATTCAATATGTAGGAAAATGTTCTATAGGTCTTTAAGTTTTCATGGATACCAGTATAGTACTGAAGCTATTTATCTGTTCTATTTTATTTTTGCTACAGACCAGCCCATCTTCCTTACTGAAAACAAATTTCCTTGATTATATATTTATAGTCACCATCCTTGTCACCTACACTTTTTTTTACTAAGTTCCTTTAGAAAGAAGAATCATATCTTCATTTCAATATGCTCTAGTTCTTTTATCTCAATAGATAATCATTTTTTTCAATCTTATATGGTAATATATGAGCTGTCATGGTCTACAAACTCCCAATATTCCCTCAACCATATCCATAACTTTCATTCAGACTCTTCTTTTTTCCAAGGTAGATTTGTCCACATACCTAAGTGACCCCATTCCATCCCATCTTCTCCAGCAGATTGTCCCTCCATTCATCCTCACCCTATTAACTAATTTTAAATTTCTTCATATCTATGAGATGCTTCTCTACTGTCTGCAAACACACCTATGTTTCCTGTCTCCTCAAAAACTATCATTTGATCCATCCATTCCTCACCACCAATCATTTTATATCTTTCCTTTCATTCTAAACTTCACAATAACATCTGTAACTGGTACTTCTACTTCTTCCCTTCTTAATTTCTTTCCCCCTCATCTCTTAATTTTCTGTAGTCTGTTTTTTTCTTAAATTTCCATCACTTAATTCAAACTGTTCTCTTCAAAGTCACTAATAATCTTTTTTTTTTTTTTTGCCTTTTGGAGGACAATTGGGGTTAAGTAACTTACCCAAGTTAACACAGCTACTTTGTGTGTGTGTGTGGGTGTGTGTGTGTGTGTGTGTGTGTGTGGGTGTGTGTGGGTGTGTGTGGGTGTGGGTGTGGATGTTAAGTGTCTGAGGCCTGAAAGAACTTGGGTCCTCCTGATTCTGGGGCCAGCGCTTTACTCACTGCGCCACCTAGCCACCCCACTAATGATCTTTTAATTGCCAAATCTCATGGTCATTTCTCAATCCTCTTCCTTCTTGATCTTGCAACTTTTGGTATAATCACTATCTTCTCTTTATGATTTCATGACATTTCTTATTCCTTATCTTACTGCTTCTACTCAGTTTCCTTTGATGGATCTTCAACCATACCATTTATACTAACCATAAGTATCTCCTAAGTTTTTATATAGGGCCCTTTTTTTTCTCACTCTATTTTGTTTGGTGATCTCATTAGCTCTCATGGATTTAATTATGATTTCTATGTAGATGATTCTCATACATAATTATCTAGCACTAACCTTTGTCCTGAACTCCAGTGTCATTATCTCCAACTACCTTGATTTGGATTCCCATAGACATCTTTTTTTTTCCTTATCTTATATTTTAAACTCCTTTTTCAATCAATAAGCATGCATTTTTTCTCTTCACAGCCCCTCATTAAAAAAAAGAGAAGAAAAAATGCTTGTAAGAAATATGCATAGTCAAGCAAAACAGATTCCCTTACTAGTTATGTAAGATACACATATCATTTTGCATCTCAATTCCATCACCTCTGTCAGAGTGTGGATCTTCTGGAATTATAATTGATAATTGTATTGATCAGAGTTCTTAAATATTTCAAAGTTTTTATTTTTTCAGTGTTGATGTTATTGTGTAATATTTTTTTCTCTAGGTTCTACTCATTGAACTCTGCATTAGTTCCTACAAATCTTCCTAGGTTTTTCTGAAACTATCCTTTCATCATTTCTTATGGTGTAATGATATTCTACTATAGTGATATAATTTATTCAGCCATTTCCCATTTAATGATCAGTCCTTTAGTTTCCAATTCTTTGCCACTATAAAAAGAGTTGGTATAAATATTTTTTTGTATATAGTGTTCTTTCCCTTTTTCTTTGAACTTTTAGATGTATAATCTTAGTAGTGCTATCATTGTATCAAAGGATATATATATACACACATATATATATATAGTTAGTGACTCTCAGAGCATAATTCCAAATTGCTTTTCAAAACAGTTGCACCAATTTATAGCTCTAAAAATGTGCCTATTGCCTGATAGCCTCTCCAAAATTTGTCATTTTTCTTTTTTTCCCTCAATTTTGTAAATCTGAGAGGAGTGAGGTGAAGTCTCAGACTTACTTTAATTTGCATCTCCTAAATTGTTAGTGATTTAGATCATTTTTTCATATGAATATTGACATTTTGGCTATATTCTTTTGAAAACTTCCTGTTTGTATCCTTTGATCATTTATTGATTGGGAAAATAGCTCTTATTCTTATAAATTTGAATTGATCCCTTAAATATCTTGGAGTCTCTTATCTGAGAAATTTGTTTCAAAGATTTCTTCTGAGTTAACTATTACTCACCAGATCTCAGCTGCAGTGAACTTACATCCTGTTTTTTAACCTAATTTTTTTTTCTGTTAATGAATATATACCTTCTCTCTCTCCTATGTCCCCAGAACCCAATGAAAAAAGGAAGAATAATAAAACCTTTGTAACAAATATTCATAATGAAACAAAGCAAATTTCCACATTGGCCATCTCCACAAATATATGTCATTTTGCATTTTGTATCCATCACCAGTCAGTCAGGAGGCAGATAGCTTGTCTCATCACAAGTCTTCTGAAATCCTGGTTTGTCCTTTTATTATTCAGTTTCTTGTCTCCTACTTCCAAAGACCAAAGGTGGTGAAAAGGGAATGTGCTAAGCAGTAGTGCTTTCAGTTTGATGCACCTGCTTCCTCTTCCCTGTCCCTCTTCTCTTTCAATCATAGGTTCATTATCTATCTATTTTTAACCTCCTCTCAATATACTTAGTACAATTTGTTTTGCTTAGTACTTACACAATTCCTATTTCTCCTTTATTCCCTTTTCCTCTTATTTCCCTATTAGGTGAAATATATTTCTGTACTCAAATGCACAGTCTTCCCTTTTTTGACCAATTCAGATGAAGGTGAAGTTCAAATGTGAGGTAAGGTCCCCACTTAACTCTTGCTTCTTATTCATTTAGTCTTCCATTTGGGTATCCAAATTTTGTATATACATATACACCTATGCTTATATATGTACATACATATTAGAATATAAACTATTCATTTCCATTTTGTCCCTTATTGTTTATTCACATTTCCTTTTTTTTCACTCCTATGATTGCATTTCAATTTTCTATGCAGTTTTGAACTTTATTAAATTTATGAAAGGTTCATTTTCCCTCTACAAGATAATAATCAGTTTTTATGAATAATTTGTTCTTGGTTGTAAGCTTATATTTTTGATCTTCTGAAATATTGTATTCTAGGTACTCTGCTTGGTTATGATTGTGGCTGTTAAATCTTGTATAATATTAAATGTAGCTCTTCAGTTTTGGAACTATTTCTTTCTGACTTCTTGCAGTACTTTTTCTTTCACTTGGAAGCTCTTATTTTGTCTATTATATTTGTCTATCATGTTCCTGGGAGTTTTTATATTAGAGATCAAAAAACCTTTCTTTTATAATTTCTTGATTTATCAAAGTATAATTTTTGGGAGGGATATGATTTTCACGTAGTCCAATGGTCCTTGAATTATCTTTCCTTGATCTGCTTTTCAGAACAGTTGTTTTTGCTAGGAGATACCTTCCACTTTCTTCTGTTTCTTTTTTCTGACTTTTGTCTTAATATTTCTTGTTTTCTAATACAATTGTTAGCTTCTATTTGGTCTGTTTAATATTCAAGGATTCTATTGCTTGGGTAAGGTTTTGTACCTTGTAATGGCAAGCACAGAAGTGGTTCACACCTTGTTTCAGCTATTGAATTAACACCTTCTTTCAGTCTGTTAAGAAACAGAACATGTGGACTCCACAACTTGTGAACTCCTAGGGAGGAGCCAATATATATAATATAATATTATATATATATATATATATATATATATATATATATATATATATATA
>NW_027186304.1:75451586-75470190 GCF_028583685.1 Petaurus breviceps papuanus | reverse complement strand
GGAGGAGGGTTTTGGAAGTCCTGGGACTTTACTGATGATTTGTGCTGACCTCATGGACCTTGTTTGTGGGTCTGTGTTGATTTCTATGTTGATTATTTGTGTTGAGTTCTCAGATCTTGTTGGTGGGCCTGAGTTGATTTCACAGGCAGACAGCGAATTGATGATGGTGCTGGCAATGTGTATGAATATTATTGTGGTTCTGTTAAACTTTGTCTTCCCAGAAACAGGAACTGTGAAGGATTTGAGATGGACTGGACATTCTGTGCTTCATATGGAATGGGAACTGGATGAGGAACTGGGAGCTGCCTGCCTTTGAATTCAGGTGACAATTGGAACTGGGACCATGGAAGAGGAACCATGGAAACTGAGAGCCACGAGTCAAGCTGAAGGAAGACTTGCTTGAATATTGTGTATTGACTGAGAAGATTGTGATTTACTTGTGACCAAGGGGTGGATGGCCTGTGTATTCTCCACTACGCCGTAAAAGGGCATTGAGTAGTGACTAATGACTGAGTACTGACTGATGATTGAATAGTGACTGATGACTGAATAGTGATTTATTTGTAACTTAGTGTGCCCCATGAATGGAGAACTTTGACTATTATATTTTGTGACCCTTAAGGAGACAAATCTCCTTAAGGATGATTGAATGATTGAGTTACTAAATGATTGTACTTTGTTGAAAACTATTGTGACCACTTTGATGAAAACTATGTGGCTGTCTTAGTGATAAGTTGTTTGAATGCCATTGAAAAACAATGTTTTGTTCTGATTTGTAACCAAATAGAGTGTTCACTATACTGTGTAATCAGAACCTTAAAAGCTGTTCAAGTAGCATTCTTCTGGAAAGCTGCTAGTGCTTGGCTTTACATACCTCCACTGCTAAGTTGCTATTTATTCCCAATTCTTTCTTCCAAAACTCTCAACTCTTTTTCAACTTTCCCTGCTAGGATTAATTACAATTTATTTTTCTAGTTCCTTTCCCAAGTATTCTCAGTTCATTTATAAAACTCATTTTTAGTTATTGAAATAAAAAAAAAAGACTCTTGCTTAATCTCTTCTAGGAATTCTAGCTGAATTTGTGCACAAGCTGTTTTTGCTCATAGATATTTTGCATTCATACTCTCCTTCTGTCTTTGTGTCTTGAACATCCCTGTCATCATTATGGCACTTTATTGTGGGATTCATTTTTGTTTGTTGACTTTTCTACCCTACTTCCTAACTTTGGTCTTTGTTTGGGGCCAGGATCTGTATTCTTCTATAAGAGAGTTGCAAGGCCATTCTTGGTCCTGTTTTAAGTTTTTGTGGGTGCTGCTGCTACTTTCAAAGGTAATTGAATATTGCATTTCTTTTTCAGGATCACAGGGATAGCTTAGGATGGGGACCTACAAGCATTCAGAGCCTTCAAAGCAGTCTGATCTAGGGTATTATCTGAGTGCTGTCTTTTTGCTCTGAGCTCTGTAAGTTCTTCACTTGACTTTAGGTTTCAGACTTTCTCCTAGTCAAGTACACTGCTGCTGGACTTAGCCACTGTCAGCTTGCTGTAAAACCCATCATGTTTTGAATGACAAAACTGTAGTATCTCCTTTGGTCTGATATTAATGCCCTCATTCTTCTGCTAAAAGCTTCAAATTTGATGGGAGACTCTATCTGAGTCCCTACTCTACTCTGTGGTCAAAGCTCCTGTTGCTGTTAAGGCCCCACAACCACTTTATATCCCTAATGCTTAGGCCAGTGCCTACTACATACTAGGTACTTAATGATTTTTTGGTTGATTTGGCTTGACTTCAGACTGTTGTTCTCCCTCCTGACTCAGTCATTATGCCAGCATTATGATAGTCTTTCTATCTATTTTCTCAGAGGCTAGGTTTTATAACTAAGGATTTTTATACATACCAATATTGAAACTATGTCTTATATCTTAAATGAGACCAATAAGTATTTGACATAATAATATATTTGATTAAATAATATAGTTGTAAGCAGCTGTGTGTCCTCACTACCCTTTGTATCCCTTGCTTCTGACATTCCCATATATTAAGAGTCCAAATATGATGGTTTCATGGTCATTCCTGATAAGAATATATAACTATTGAAATTCTGGCAAATCCAATCCACTTAAGGTTTATTTATTGTCTTCCTTTCAGTTTCATGTATAAATATTCTTGAGATAATCTGGGTAAACTGGTTCTCACATTGAACTTATTTTCAGGCCTATTTTCTCTTCCATTTCCTTTCCTTGTTATTTTGGTTTTCTTTCTAGGTACATTTATAATCTTCTACCATCTTCCTCTAGTGTAAGTACTTTAAACTAGCTTTGCTTTATATTTTAAGATAATTTTTAGTGAAATGAAAATTGTTTTTGAAGGGAGAAAGAGAAGAGATGAAAAGAACTATTAAAGTCAGAACTAGGGCAAGATGGTGCAGGTTTTGCCCCCAGGGCACCTCAAAATTAGATAATTCTGTGAGTACTAATTCAGTGTTATAGACACAAATGAGTTTAGCATTTATTTAGCAAGAATAATTAATTAAAATGGAAAGCTATGGATCATGCTTCCTTCTCATTTCCCATGGAAATACCATAGGTAAGCTCTTCATCAGCCTTGCCCTGATGTACAATCACTCCCTATGGAATTCCAAGCAACAGTGACACATTTTGCCAAACTCCCAGATGACTCAAGTGTTTTGTTAGGGGGTGAGTAACAAGAAGAAAAACGATCCAAATATTGCAGTCACAATTAGAATAACCCAAGACCTCCGTCTTCAAATGGATTGCTTTTAAATTCTGACTTAAAGGAACCTTTCATATGGTTTTCCCAAAAGCCATTTTTTGAATCTTACCAAGATCACTAGTGATGACTGTAGTTAAGAGGTGGTGCAGTAGGAATACACAAAAGTAGATGAATTTGGGCAGCTAGGTGATACAGTGAATAGAGCAGCGGCCCTGGAGTCAGGAGGACCTGAGTTCAAATTAGACACTTAATACTTATTAGCCATTGTGCAAGTCACTTAATCCCAATTGCCCCTCCAAAAAACAAAACAAAACAAAAAAAGTAGATGAATTCAAGAAATATTTTCTTAGATGCCCATATATCATTTAATATAGTTGAGATTTTTACAGAAAATAAATAACTTTTGTTTGCTTCCTTGTATGTTTTCTTTTGTCCTCTGCTGTGCACTTTTATCTTTATTTTTTTTTGCCTTCCTCATCCAGAAGGCTACAATTAGGCTTGGATACACACATGCATACACACACGTGTATATATGGTATGCAAGTATATGTATACAAATACATGTACACAGGTATCCATAAACATACACATGTAAACACATATACACTCAAATGTACATATGTAAGGCCATATTGTGCTTATTTCTACTTGTCATTTGTTTCTCTGAAGGTGGATAACATCTTCCTTCATAGGTCCAAATTTTCCCATATTTTCCAAAATCTATCAATTCATCATTTCCCCTGCCACAATAATATTCTGACATTCTTTTTTTTTTTTTTAAGCAATTGGGGTTAAGTAACTTGCTCAAGGTTACAGGGCCAGTTATTTCTGGGTGTGGTGCTGAGTATCTGAGCCCGGGATTTGATCTCCAGGTCATCCCAACATGGGAGCCGGTGCTCTGACTCGCTGTGCTACCTAGCCGCCCCTCACATTCTATCTTAAATGAAATTATTGATTGTTTCTATGATTTGTTCTTTAAGACACTCATTCTTTAAGATTAAGTTTTTTAGTCACCTAGTATTTTTTAATCAGTGTTTCCAAGGTCCCTAATTGAATCAGCTTTCTTTTATGTGTTATCTTTCCCATTAGAATGTAAGCTCCTTGAGGGCAGAAACTCTCTTTATTCTTGTATTTGTGTTTCCAGTGCTTAACACTGTGCTTTCACAAAGTAAACACTTAATAAATGCTTATTTACTCGAAGTGGCTTAAATTTGTTATGTCAGTAAATGTTCCTTTTGCTTGAGAAGCTGATATGAAGGAAGTTACTGGTTCCTTGCTTGTTTATTTAATTATGGTACAGGCTAACTTGATACTCCAAAGCAGCAATCTATGAAATCAAATCATGCTAGGCATGCAGAAAAGTGTAGAAGTTAGGGCTTAAGTAACTCCTGGGGATTTCCCTGAGAGGTAAGGTTAAACTCCAGTTTCATTTTATACAGATATTCTTAACAGTTTTTATGTTATCAATCCCTTTTGCACTCTGGTGAACCCTAAGTACTTCTTAAAATATTTTTTAAATGAATAATAAAGGGGGGTAGTGAGGTACAGTAGTAAGCACCAACCCTGGAATCTGGAGGATCCTGAGTTCAAGTTCAACCCAGCCTCAGACACTTGACACTTGCAAGCTGTGTGACCCTTGGCAAATTACTTAATCCCTATTGCCTTGCAAAAAAAAAAAAAAAAAGAACAATGAAGAAAGTGCTACATTTCAATTAGAGGTTAACAAAAATAAATATATGTATTTCCCATTCAAGGTCACACCCCAGATTTAGAATCCCAATTCTGATGGATAGACAATAATAGTTAGCTGTTTTAAGGAAAGAATTGGACCTGTCATACAATTAGTTTACTAAAGCAATTACTCAAGTTATAAGTAAGTTCCTGCTTTAAGAAAATCAAGAATATAATTGGCATTATCTTAACACGTGTTTTTTTTTATTGTTTTTCCACAGCTACACCTTTAGTCCTAAGGATGAAGCCAAAAAAAGTCTTGACTGATAAAATTTTGCCTTTTAACAATGCAAAAGTCAAAATTTGTAAAGTTTTTATTCAAATGACTTTGGGGAATTTCAAACAATGGGGATTAGAATCATATGATGTTATAGTGTTATTTTCAATAAGTACTTTATTGTGAAATGTGTAAATTTAAGGAGGGGGCCATTATGGTCAGTCACACTGTGTGTCATCTAAGCTTCCCACATTTTTAGTTTCATTCACAATTAATTTTGCAGTCAATGCAAAGATGAAATCTTATTATCTTTCCTCTAGACATGCCAACTATCAGTTTCTAAAAATGAAATGTATTATGACAAAAGTAGCAATTATTAGTCTTATACTTATTGATACTACTTTGTAATGGAAAGAGGAACACAACCTTTCAACTGGTGTGTAAAACAAGCCCAGGATTTACTAAACTTATTTTTAAAAATACATTTTCTTCATATTTCCCATAGGCAATTTTTATTCAGATACAAAGTTTTAGGAATCTGGATTCAAATTGTGGATTCTAAAAAGACTGCAAGAAGAAATAATATCTTAATCAGTCATATAAATGTATTTTTATATCATGCTGTTAGCATTCTTATCATGCAAGCCTCCAAACAACTATATTCTTCTGCCTATGACCCATTCTCAAAAAAACGTTAAACAAGTTTGCATAAGAAATAATTTTGAGGGAAAAATGAGTACAATCTCAAGGCAGCCCTTGTTTCCATTTAAGTTTGTCATTTCAGGGTGAAATAAAGCAATGCAATTTGGGAAGTATTTGTGACACTGAGGCATCTTCAGCCTACTGAGAATGAAGTTTTAGGGCCCTTTCCACAAATCCCATCTGTCAAAACAGCTGAATGCTGATCACTAGATGCCACAGCAACAATGTAGTCAATCACAGATGTCCACAAGGTAGCTGTAGACAAGGCAATCCAAATACAACAACAACAAAACCAAGAACTCCACAAAACTAATGCCACGTAGTATGTGGCTACCATGAGCAGATATCGGGAATTCAAAGATGAAAAACTGCATAGAATCTTCAAAGATTTTCACATCTTTGGGCTTATAATGGAAATAGAACATATATAGAGGTAACTGAAAAGAAGGAAAGGGTTAAATACACAAGAGAAGTCAAACATAATGCAGTAGGATTTGAGCCCTGAAAAAAATAATACCTTCCATTGCTTGACCCTTGTTGTATATAACAATTCTGAATCAAAAAGCTGATTTCACATATTCTTTATAATGATACATAATTTATGTTCTTTGGTGATCAAGAGAATTAAGTAAATGTTACAACCCTGGACTAGAACTTGATTTGTCATGGGTGGTGAGTAGAAGGGAAAGGATAAGATCAAACTCATAAGGCCATGATCTGAAACTTTGGGTTTTGGAATTGTTCTGGGATTGGTTTTGCTTCTGGATGAGATACGAACAAAGGTTAGACCTTTCAGAATGGGAGAAGGTCTTAGCAACTATTCTCTAAGGTTTAAGAAGATATGGCAAATACTTCCAACCAATCAACAAGTGTCAGGATGAATGCCTCTGATGAACTAGTTTCTGGTTTTCGTTTTATGAAGATATAGATGATAATAACCCATGGCTCCATATACTCCCCCACCATCACAGCTGGAACTAGTCAAGTTGATATCTTATATATTGATACCAAAGGATCCAATGTCAGTATAATGTCCTCTTCTTTCTGGAGAAGGGCAAATGTCTTGATTTTCCCAGGGAGGAAAGGAGTATAATTCAGTAATTATAAGTCAGTGAGTATAACTTCAATTCCTAAAAATTCCTAGAATATTATTAAAAGGAATCTGCATGAATTGGCAAAAATAAATTATAGCAAATTTCCACCATGAGTTCGCAAAAAATAGGTCACGTCATGTTAACATTTTTTTACAAAGTTAATAAACTGGTAGATGAGGGAATGTTATAGATATAGTTTGCCTATATTTCATCAAAGCACTTGATATAGTCTCTAATTCAATTTTTAAAGAAATGAGCAACATAATTAACAACAACAATTTATAAAGGACATATTGCATTCCAAACACACTACTAGGGGCTATGGATAGAAAGAATGGCAGCCCCTGCCCTCAAGGAGAGAGAGAGACAAAGACAGAGACAGACACAGAGACAAAGAGACAGAGAGAGAAAGCATATAAAGACAGAGATATTTCTTGTGTGTGTGTGTGTGTACAGTATATATAGGAGGTAATGTAAGAAGGAAGGCAGCAGAGGTGAAAAGGCATCATCAGCATCGGTGGACGAGTCTACAAAAGGCTTCCAACAGAAGGTGGGGTTTGAGTTGTCTTCTGGAAGCCAAGGAAGCCAGAAGACAGAAATTAAGGCACATTGCTTTCCAGGTGTTGGGGAAAACTAAGGAAAAGACATAGAATAGAAAGATTGAGTGTCATGTGTCAGAACAGAAAGAAGGTTGCTGGATCATAGAGTAAATGGGGGAAGAACATATAAGACTGAAAAGATAGGAAGACTTTAGGTCATGAATGTCTTTAAAAGTCCAACAGGTTCATTGTAAGAGACACAATTCTATTGTTTGCCATCCTGGGAGCTTCACGTGTGTAATACTATATTCATTTAACATCTTAGGAAGAACATTGTAAAGCTAGAGTTTTCAGAACTGGATAACCCTACAAAACGGTTCCATATTAGCTTAAAGGAACTGAGACATTTAACATAGGGGAAAAAATGCAGGGGACAGCTCTTTAAAGGAGCTCTTCTATAGAAGAAATATTAGACTTGTTCATTTTTTTCATATAGAAGAGCAATAGGGCCAAGAGGTGGAAGTTGCAGAAGCAGAATTAGGATTGATATAAGGAAGATCTTTTTTCTTGGTGTGAATAAGAGTTAATACAAAGTGAATTGAACTCCCTTAAAATATGTTAAGTTGATCCTCACTAATGATTTTCAAGCAAAAGGTGGATAAGTGAAAAATCACTAACTGAAACTCAATGTTACATAGGAAATGTATTGGGATTGGTCAAGGAGTCTCAACCATATCCTATAGGTCTTTAAATAAAATAGCAAGCCAGTTAGGAATATGAACAGTGGAGTGACAGGACAGCTCAGTGGTAAAATAAATTCTAGCTTGAAAGAGAATAAGCTGGTTAAGGGTGAGTGGTGGTGATGGACAGGAAATAGGAAAAGAGCTACCCCTCTTCCAATCTGACCTTGTAAAATTTGAAAATTAGGTAGATTTCAGACTTTCCATGAGAGTGTCCCTGGAATATCAATGGCTGACAGTAGTTTCTGTTTAGAAGGCAAAGACAAGCTAGGCAAATTAATAAAAGGCAGCCTCAGGGTTGTTCAAGGAGACCAGTTACATTATCTTCAAGTAAAACTCTGCAACAACACCATGAATGGAAGAAAAAGACTTCCAGAAATTAGAAACTATGCTATCTATTTGCCAGACACATTCTCTTAGGATGAGCCCAATTTCCCCTGGACTCTATAGTTACTTGTGAAAAGAGTGACCCTGGTTTTGGGGGATGTTTTACTGATTTCTTCTATACAACTTTAGTAGATGCCTGTTTCTAAGAGCTAATTCATCTTAGCTGGCTAACATATATCAGCTCACAATCAATGGATGAAAAGCACACTGGTGCAATCTTGTAAACTATCATAATAATTTACAACCCAGTCCTTCATGGTTTTCCCTAGAGCCCTGAGAGGACAAGAGGTAATTGTTCTAAGGGGCCCTGATTTGCTAATGTTAGTGGGAGTTGGGAGCATAGTGCCTGTATATGCACAGCATAAAAATTATAGTAGCTTACATTTATAAAGGACTTAAAGATTTGTAAAATACTTTTTATTTTTAATAATATTTCATTTGTTCCTCACAACCCTGTGAGACAGATGATGCTATTATTACCCTCATTTTACTTAAGAAAAAAAGTGAGGCCAAAAGGTTAAATGATATTGTAAGGGCTACAGAGCTAAGAAGGGTCAGAGGTTGAATTCACACCCAGGTCTTCCCATCTCCAAGTCCAGTGTTCAATCTATTATACCATGCCATTAAGTTATTAAGGAGAAAGAGCTTTGGTGCTTATATAATCCAATGAATTTTCCAGAAATATTTAACTAAAAGTCAGTGTTATTAACTATCAATAAAGATAAATTTAGGAACACTTAACCTTCACTTTTTCTAATGGAGGACATAATTGGGAGGAGGAGTAGAAAGTAGACAAGGGAGAGGAAGGAAAAAAAAGAACAATACAACAAAAACAGCAAGAAAACAAAAGTAGGGGGAGAAAAACAAAAACAGGAAGAACAAGAAGAAAGGGGAGAGAAAGATGGAAATGATGGAGATGATGATGATGATGATGATGATGATGATGATGATACCATAGGATTTGGGATCTTGGGAGATTTCAGTTGATGTTAAACTCTAAACTATTTTGGGGGCTAGCATTTGATTATTGATGATTTGGATATACTTTCTTTTTATAGCAAAACCACTTAAAGTAAAAATGGGGGATGATTATATATTGTTTTTACATTCTGGCCTTTGAGACCTTTATTTCCCTGTAATTGCTCTAAATTAGAAATATAAAAGGTGTAAGTATTTATCTGCAGTGTATAAATGTGATCCAGAGTGAGCTCAGAGAATGATGGAAGCATACATGTTTTCCTTATAGTTTGGTTAACTACCAGTTAATCCTTGCTAATTTTTGCTTATGATTGTTATCTATTTTTGTTTCTTTAAAAAAGTTTTTTAAAACTTGGCAATAAATCACCCCTTTTTAAGGCATGGAATAAGGTTGCAAAATAAATGTCCCAAGGTCTAGGATTCAAACACAAATAGAGGCACAAATATTTGTTCTGGGATATAAAAATGAAAGGAGAAACAAAGCATGAGTAACAGTTAAAATCACTTTGAGAAGAAGGGAAATGTTGTAGCCTTTGTAATCCAACTGTTACATGGTGCAGAACGGATCCACTGCCCTTCCCAAACCCGGGTGCCTTTTTGAATAGAATATATTTCATTTGCTTTAGGTAAGATTTGGCTGGTCTAATATGAACATAATCTTTTTTAAAGAGTCCAAAGATTGATAGTGCATGGGGGTTGGAGGAAGGAGAGTCTTATCTAGGCAAATTATAGGACCGTCAATGATACCCAGCTGCATTGGCAGAAATAATTCACCTCACAGGAGTGAGCACTTTACTCCCAGGGAGTGGCTTTTCCTTGTCAGTAGGATCATTTCCAAGTGCAGTTGTTAGTAATTCCCAGTGGTAGGAATGGTTGTAATTTAGTAGAGAAACTCTGACTATATCATTGTTAGAGCATCCAAATTCAGGTGGGGCCAGGAGGGATCAGAAATACATACTGCCTCCCCCACTCCATATAAACCACCATGTATCCTTCACAATAACCCTTGGAGGGCATCCAGTGCCATTATTCCCTCCTTAGAAATTACATGGCAATGGCACAGAATATTAAATGCTGTAAGTCACCCAGAAAATGAAGATTTGTTGGGTTTGGGACTCAGGGTCATGGTTATAGAAATAGTATTAGTGAACCTAGAACTATATTTAATCAATATTTCACTTCAAAATATTTATTGCACTCAAGCAATTCAATCTAGTTAAAGAGATAACATATACCCATAATAAGACAAATGAAAATATTCAATTCACAAACACATAGATTTAGGATTTGAAGGGGCCTCTGAGGATTTCTAGTCTAGTCCCCTAATTTTATAGAGGAGGAAACTGAGGCCCAGAGAGATTAGATGATGTGCCCAATGGTAATAACTTGTAATAAGCTTTAGAAGGAGGTTCTGAACCACAGAAGCTATAAAGGAAATGCCAAAGAAGTTACACAGGTAAATCCTATGTGAATTTAGAAAAGATCAAGAATACTGAAAGCTGGGGTTGTGTTGATAAAATAATACAAATCATACCTGAACTTTATATAGAATTTTAAGGTTTACAAAGAATGACATACATTATTTCATACATACAAGGAACTGGACTCAAACTAAAAAGTAACTTGATCAGCATCACAATAACTAGAATTTACATAGTGTTTTAAGATGTGAGAATATGATTTCATTTGATCCTCACAATAACCCTGGGAAGGAGGTGTTATTAGTATCCAAATTTTATAGTAAGAAAACTGAAGCAGATAGTTTCAGTGACTTACACAGGGGTCACACAGCTTCTAGGTATCTCTAGTAGGATTCAAACTCAAGACTTCCTCATTCAAAGTCTAGTACTTTATTCACTGTACCAACTAGCTCAGAACACTTACCCTCAGGTGGGAGAAGGAAGTTGAAGGTAGTCTGTAAGAACTTTACCTAGCCAGTAGGCTGGTATTCCCCAAGAAAGCTCCATATACTAATATGTGTATACATATATACACACAGTACCTATGATACATATGTGTCTATATGTATAGACAGACATGCATGTAGTACATTTATCTACACAAGGAGGTATGAGTTTCACATATACACATGTTTCATATGTACTTCACATGTGTATATATGTATATGCATGTATATGCATGTGTGTGTGCATACCATCTTGGTGTCCCTTGGGTAAAGGGTAGACATTAGGGAGTTTCTTCCATATCCTCTGTTTCAGGTCTTCTTCACACCCCTTTTTTGACTTTTTGACTTTGTTGTTTCCCATTCAATTGCAAGTTCCTTGAGAGCAAGGAATTTTTTTTTGTCTTTTTTTGTATCCACAGTGCTTAGTATACAACCTGGCACAAAGCCATATTCACTATATTATAGATGAAAATACACAGGCATTATATCCATAGGTGTATATGCATATGTGAAAACATATACATATATACATACATATTGCATATATGTTTATGTGTGTAAACACTCATCTCCCATTGGCTATGTACCAAGTATTATGTTAGCCCTTCAGAACACAAATATAAGTAGGATATAGACCCTGTTCTCAAGGAGTTTTCATTCTAATAGGAGGGATAATACATAATATATATGTAACCTCATATAAAGGAAGGTGAAATAGTGCTATGAAAAATTTAAGAAAGGAGGCATCACTTCCACTTTGTATAGAGTGGGGAATGAAAAAGAAGAGGTCCCCAGGGAATCCCTGATTAAGGAGTTAGTACCTCATCCAGACTTTAAAGGAAAGAAGGGTTCTCAACAAACATGACAAAAGTACATTTCAGTTATTGGAGATTATCATGATTTTAGAAAAAAAAACAAGATTGATGGGTGAAAGTTATAGAGAAGAAGATTTCTCCTCAATATAAGGCAGAACTTTCTAAAAATTAGTTTTTCAGAAGTCAAAAAATGGACTCCTCACAAGAGTTCTTCATCATTGGAAGCATTCATAAGAGACTGGAAGATCACTTGTAAGGTATATTATGAAAAGGGCTTCTTTATTGGAGAAGTAGATAACCTAAATGATTATTCCAACCAACCTAGGCAGGACCATTCCAACTCTAAAATTTTAAGATTTGCTTCAGTCTGTTCCCCATGCTATATGTCCTAGATATTAAACTCAAAAGAGTATGCACTTTCTCCAGTTTTAGAGGGCCATTGGAATATGCTTATTCCATTTAATCCATCCATGAAGTAAGTAACTTCTTGAAATGTAGTCAATCTCTTCCCAGTACACTTTGAGAGTAGATACCCTGTCTTATTTCTCAGAACCTAACACAATGGTGCACACAAAGCAAGGCTCAAAAAATATTTGCTGAGATTTTGAATTATATAAGAAATTTTACTGAATTGCCCATATGCTTGACTCCTGGACTCCTGGATATTGAGAAAATCAAAGACAATTAAGAAGATCTTATACATCCAAGGATATATACAGTAGTGGTTTTGTGGTAGGAAAAAAAAGAAAACCCTTGAAATAATGAACAAACATTTCTTAAACATTACTACATGCCAGTCACTAAGTCCACTATGTCTCTGGGCCACAACTTCTTTTCCTGAACATGTGTTATAGAAATTGCATATTCTTGAATCTGTCTTCTTTCCCCCTTCAGTGAATTTTTATGTCTCTTTTTCCATTTGGCCAATTGATTTTTGGTACCTCTTTTCCCATTTTGCCTATTCTGTTTTTTAAGGTATTATTTTCTTCACTACTTTTCTTGTCTTCTTTATCAAGTGGTTGATTTTTTTTCATGTTTTTCTTGCATCATCCTCATTTCTCTTCCCAATTTTTCCCTTGCCTCTCTCAAATGATTTTTTCTCTCTCTCTTTTTTTTTTCTTTTTGGAGGTGGGGGGGAAGGCAGGGCAATTCGGGTTATATGATTTGCCTGAGGTCATACAGCTAGTTAGTGTTAAGTGTCTGAGGCTGGATTTGAACTCAGATCCTCCTGACTCTAGGGCTGGTGCTCTATTCACTTTGTCATTTGCCACCACTCAAATGATTTTCAAAATCCTTTTTGAGCCCTTCCATGGTCTGAGACCAATTTATATGTTTCTTTAAGGCTTTGTATGTAGGAGCTTTGGCTTTGTTTTCTTTTTCTAAGTGTATGTTTTGATCTTCCTTGTTACCATAGTAACTTTCTATGATCAGAATTTTTTTCTGTTTACTCATCTTCCAGCCCATTTCTTGACTCTTAAAAAAAAAAAAACATTTTGTTAAGGTAGGGCTCTGCTTCCAGGGTGGATGACACACTGTCTCAACTTTTGGAGGTTTTGTTCAGATGTCTTCTACTTCTAAGGCACTTCATACTTTTAGGGACCTGTAAGATTTTAGTTCTTTCAAGGTGGTATAATCTAAGGAGAAGTGTGTTTATTACTCTCCTGGCCTATGCTTTGATCTGTGAGTGACTACAAGCACTCTTTTCTGCCCTGGAATTATAAGGAGGGTCCCCACTACACTGTGGTTACAAACTTTGGTATGCTAGTGCTCCTCCTTGCCCTGGGACTGCCACCCCAGACTATGACTCAGATCTGAGTATGGGCAAAGCAAGAGTCCTGTCCCCAGTGCCAACAAAGAGACCCCGGTAATCTCTTTCTGATCAGTTGTTTGACCTCCTTACCATCTCTGAGCTGCAAACTCAGGAAGTAGTGGGTGCTGCTGTAGATTCAGTGGCTCCCAAGGCCTGTTCCTGGTTTGTTGGAGCTCTGTCTGTGCCGGCACAGCTCGTGCTAGACTATGATCCACTCTCTCCCAGGTATGACAGACTTTTCCTGTTGACCTTCCAAATTGTCTTTGGCTGGAAAATTATTTCACTCTCTCCTTTTATGGGTCCTGCTGCTCCAGGAATTTTTTTATGACATTATTTAAAGGTGTTCAGAGGGGTTTGGGGGAGAGTTCAGGTGAGTCACTGCCTTTTCTCCACCATCTTGATTCTGCCCACTGTTTTTTTTTTTTAATAGTCTGTTTGAATCATAGAATGTAAATTCCTGGAGGTCAAGGATTGTTTATTTTTTGTTCTGTCTTTGAATCATTTACCCATAGTAGGCATGTAATCAATATTCATTTTATTATAATTGGTAGAATTAACCATAGAAGCAGATACTTCTGCTGTTGTTGCCTACCTTAGAGTGAGTATTTTCCTTCATTTCTACTAGAATTGTTAGTCAAGGTCTCAGATGGAATGAAGGAAGAGGACTGGGCTTAGCCTATACAAGGAGGAGCTAGTGCAGAACTTCTCATTTTTTCCATTTCCTTAGCTCAACTTTTCAGTCCATTTGGCAAGTATACAAAAATGTTAATGACATTTGAGGCAGCTAGATGACATAATTAGCAGAGGGTTAAACTGGGAGTTAAGAAAAGCTCAATTCAAATTCTACCACAAACACATATCCTGTTACCCAGGATAAATAACTTAACCTCTTCTAGACTCCGTTTCTTCATTTATAAAAACAAGGATAATAATAAGCCTGTCTCACAAGGTTGTGAATATCAAAACAAATAACACATATAAAGAACTTTGCATGCCTTAAAGTCCTATATAAATGCTAATTAGTATTTTTGTTGTTGCTGTCATTATTTTTCTTGGTCTTTTCTAAACTTTTTGCTAAATCCCTTAAATCTGATGCTTAGTTTCTAAAAGGTTCACATTTTCCTTAAAAAACAGAGATGTTATTTGTGTCAATGTCATTTAATGATTCTGACTCAAAAGCTCAACTCAAGTCCTCCAATAGTTCTGTGATGTCAATTATTGGAAGTTCCCTCTCTAATGATGCAAATCCCAACCCATGTGACAGGAGCACAATCCTACAGGATTCAGCTAATGTTAATGTCACTTGATAAAATCTTTAAGGACTCATTTCAATTGCAGCCTAAGTCATTTGGACTCCAAATGGAGTTACTCCAGCTCTAGGTCTTTCCATTTGATGTTTACATCAACCATGGCCCTTTTGATCCCTTTAAATTGTTAATTCACCTTAGGAAGTTATATCCATGACTCCTCATTTTCTACATGGCTCATTAGCTAGCCATATGGACAGGGAAAATAAGTTGAAAGGTGGAATTGGTTCCCAGAGAGCTGAACTTAAACTCTGACTCATTTGGCTAATGAGAGGTAAAGTAAGAGTCTCCCAGAACAAAGATTCCTAACTGATAATGGAACTATCCCCAATTTAAGATATAGACGTTATTTCATTGCTAGGGTCACACCAGTGTTTCTATATATGAATTTCTATATAGAAGTCATTAACAGATTGGCTGGGGGAGAGTGTGGAAAGAATATAGAGAGAAGAAAATAATAGCTATAAGTCAAGTCACTTAGCACCTATGAACCATGGAAAATAACAAGCATTATAAGATAATAGACATTCACTATATTTATATACTTGAAACTCCAAAGTATTCCCTTTTTTTCTGGAGTGAGAGGCACTGTAGTGTAGGTAAGGGATGACTGTTAGACCTGTAGTTAGAAAGAGTTGGGTTTAAATATTGCTTCAGGTACATAATAGCTATGTGACCTTGGGCAAGTCATTTAACTCTTCTCTGTCTCAGCTTCCCTTTGGGCCTCTAAAATTGATATATCTATGAATCAATTGTATACTCAATACAAAGCATTTATGAAATTACCCCAATTAGAATATGAAGGCAAGTAGTCACTGTTACAAATATCCAACTTTTGAACATACCATACTTATGAATTGTACATTACATGGGTCTTCCCTTTCATTTCCTATATTATTTCCCCTGCTCCAGACAGGAGCGAAGTTGTTTTGGAGTTTTGCTGCTAACTAGTGTCAAGTACAAAAACCCAGACCCAGTGTCAATTCAATTCAATTCAATTCATTTCAGTCCAATTCAGCAAATATTTCCTGACAATCTCCTTTTCTTTCCCTCTGAGGAAATAGGGCACATGCCACATTTCCCCTTTCTCTTTCTGTCTTTCCTTTTGCAACTAACTAAATCAGAGGTAATTTCTCAGTGTGAGGAACAAAACAGGATATGGTGGAAGG
This sequence comes from Petaurus breviceps papuanus, assembly GCF_028583685.1. Taxonomy (NCBI): domain Eukaryota; kingdom Metazoa; phylum Chordata; class Mammalia; order Diprotodontia; family Petauridae; genus Petaurus; species Petaurus breviceps. The sequence continues at coordinate 75,454,063 of NW_027186304.1, read as the reverse complement.
TCCACTGATTTGTACTAAAAACACTTGGAATTGACTCCTACCTCTGCCACTGGTTGGGAAATTGACATTGAGCAATAACCTTAACCTCTTAATCTCTCTAAGGTTTGGTTTCATCTTTATTAAAATGGGGCTAATAATACCAGTACCTCACTGGGTGATAGCCATGATCAAATGAGATAATGTTTGTAAAGAGTATCTATAAAACATGATTATTTATACAATCTGTGTATTGCTTCTTACATCTTCCCCTTCTTATTCAGTTAATTCAAGACAATGTCTCTCTTTTTCCCTGTCTTTATTAAATTACTTAATAAGGGCTAATATTTGGAACTATTATCCAAGTGATAAATCTATATCAAGGAAAGAGGAAACTAGCAAGGCAGCTAACTGGTGAAGACCTAAGTTCAAATTTGACTGTAGACACTTACTAGCTGTTTGACCCCAGGCAAGTGACTTAATCTCTATTTTCCCCTCCCTCCTTCCCCTCCACCTCTCTTGGAATGCAGAGTAACAGCCTCTTTGCTTCCTCTGCCTTCTTGCTTCCCCTCCTGGAAGAAAGTAAAATCTCCTTTGGAGAACAGTGGAGGAAAAAGAAGCTAGATATGTCTATTCTGCCTCCCTTTGAGTCACACAAAGATACCCCCATGCCATATGTGGGGGACAGCCTTCACATCACATGGGCCTTGCCACAGTAGCTTTTATTAAAGGGCATTTACTTCATATAAACATCCCTTACCTCCCAAGCAGTCTAGCAGCATATTCTCCTCTATACCACCTTTGGTCTTTGGAGAAGTTGGCTTAAAACTTAACTCAGTTTCAATATAGCATTGCTCCCAACAAGTTTATGTCCAAGGCTGCCAGGTGAACCTGCATGTCAGTTACAGTTGGGCTGTGGTTCTAAAGATAATTCTTCTTTTTTTTTTTTTGCTTTTCTTTCTTTTTTTTTTTTAATTTTATTTTAGATTCAAGTGCCAGAACACAAATACATAATAGAGAAAAGAAATAGAAACATATCATGAACTTAAATATTGGAACTTAATAGCAAAGTAAGAAGGGGGGGGGGAAGCATGTCATATGCATAGCAGAACATGAGGGGATTCAAAATATTTAATAATACATTTTTATTTCAAGAACACCTGTATGATAAATACTATACATTGTATTGAGAGTTGTCTGTCTTTTCTTTACTTCCTTGTGTAAGTTTTCTTTTGTTCTCTGCTGGGCACATTTTTACATTTTTCCCCCTTCCCCACCACCCAGAAGGCTACAATTAAGTGCAGGTATATTTCTCTATAGGTATAGATATATACATAAACATATACATATATAGATATATACTTTTCCAAACAAATTCTACTCTTTTTTTTAAATTAAATGTTATGTTTCTTTTTAGTTTACATCATTCATTTCCACAAGATTTTGAGTTACAAATTTTCTCCCGTCTTTCCCCTACCCACCACCCCAAAACAGCAGTCTCACTGTTATCCCCTCCCCCAATCTGCTCTCTCCTATATCCTCCCCATCCCCCTCCCACTTTCTTTTTTTTTGTTTAAACCACTTCTTTATTATTATTATTTTTAAATGCTTTATTAACTTCTGATTTACATCATTCGTTTCCGCCAGATTTTGAGTTACAAATTTTCTCCCTGTTTTTCCCCTACCCACTGCCCTAAAATAGCAGTCCCACAGGATATCCCCCCCTCCAATCTGCTCTGTCCCATATTTTCTCCCATACCCCTTTCGACTTTTCCAGTGGACCTCCATGCCTCAGTGCCTGTATATATTATTTCCCAATTACATGTAAAATAGTATTAATAATAGTATACACACACACATACACACTCATATATATATTTGAATATTTGATTTTAAAACTTTGAATTCCAGATTCATTCCCTTCTTTCCTTGTCACCCACCCTTACTGGAAAGATAAGCAGTTTGGTATAGGTTGTACATGTGTGGCTAATGCAAAACAATAACATATTAGATATATTGTAAAAGACTAACTGTATTTTCCTCCCTCCTATCTCACCTTCCACTTGTTTTATTCTCTACTTTGATCCTGTCCCTTTTAAAAAATGGGTGCTTCCAACTTCCCTCCCCCCCAGCCTGCCCTCCCTTCCATCATCCCCCCTCTCAACCCCTTCCCCCACTACTCTCCTGGAGGGTGAGATACCCTATTTAGTGTGTATTTAATTCCCTCCCCAAGCCAAATTCAGTGAGAGTAAGGTTGACCCATTCCCTTTTGACTTCCTATTCTTCCCCTCCATTGTAACAATTTTCCCTTGCCTCTTCTCTATGAGATAGTTTACCCCAATCTGTCTCTCCACATCTCCTCTCGTTATATTCCTCTCTCACCTCTTAATTTCTCTTTTTAAGTATCATCCCTTCCTGTTAAATTGGTCCTGTGCCCTCTATCTATGTATACCTGTAAACATATATGCACACATTCACATATGTATTCATATACCCATATA
>NW_027186304.1:75416436-75441586 GCF_028583685.1 Petaurus breviceps papuanus | reverse complement strand
TGGGTCAAAGAGTGAGAGAAGAAGAGTATGTCTAATAGGAATAGTAATAGGCATGGAAAGGTAGATTCAGATTAGGTTGTGAGAGTTTTATGCCAGTCAGAGTGGCTCCTTTTATTTCATTATCTTCTTCTAATTAAACTGGTTTTTTTTCCCCTAAAGTAACAGTGTTCAAGATAAATATGAAACAATTTCTTTTGTCATCTAGTTGAAATCTCACTGGAGTTAGAGCCATAGAACCTGGGTTCAAATCTCAGTATTACTACTTATTACCCATGTGAATTTGGATAAGTCATTTTACTTCAGTTTCTCTATCTGAAAAATTGATGATATTGGATTTGGTCCTGTGTCCTCTTCTTTTCAATCTATATTTCCTTCCATGGGTATTTCGTTCATTCCTCTGAGTCCAATTATTATTCAAAGGTAGATGACTGAGAAATCTAAGCATCCAACCCCAATCTCTCTCATCCATAATCTGCTAGTATGATGGATAATCAACATCTTGATATTGATCTCCCCAAAACACAACTTCTGATATGTGGTCCTAAAACTGCTCTACCTCCACGCTTTCTTGTTTCAGTTGAAGGCAGCCGTTAGTCATTCAGCCAACATTTATGAAGACCCAGCTGTCTCTGGCAATGCTGGTGACTTTGCATAGCCCTTCCTCTCTTACATCTAGTTCACTTGCAAGTCATGGCGTCCTCCTCCTGATGTCATGGTCCTCTTCAAGAAGAAAGGCCAAACACCAACAAGAACAACAATCGAGAGCCCACAACCCAGGTTTGCAACACAGTAATTTTTGATTCTGCAATCTCCCTCATTCCAAATATCTCATCTGTTGCCAAATTTTGCTCATTCTGCTTTCAAAATATCACAGAATCACAAAATATGAGAGTTGGAAGGAATTTCCATGCCCACTTAGTCTAGTCCATACTTCAAAGAATCCCCACCATAATATAAGTATTTATTCTGCCTCTCCTTGAAGACTTCTAAGGAGGAAAATCTCATGACCCAATGAAGCAATATGTCATTTTGAACAGCTCTAATTATTAGGAAGTATGTCTTTATACCATGACTAGATGATTAAATTCCACCATCACTGTTATGTCTCTGTGTCAGGCTTGTGATCTGTTTCTTAAAATTCTTTTATATATATAATTTCCTCTTTCTGGCCAGGTGGTCAACTTAGTCTATCAGATTCACATCTTCCTTTTGTTGCCTTCTCTCCATTTATTAGGATAAAATCCAAATTTTGGCACTACCTTATATCAGGCCCTCATCCCCCATAGACCTTCACATGTTTTATTGCAATAGCTTCTTTTTTTCCCTTTTTGTTTTTTAGAGGGGGGAAGGCAGGGCAATTTCAGTTAAGTGACTTGCCCAAGGTCATATGCCTAGGAAGTGTTAAGTGTCTGAGGCTACATTTGAACTCAGGTCCTCCTGGCTTCAGGGCCAGTGCTCTATTCACTGCGCCATCTAGCGGCACCTGTTACAATAGCTTCTTAACTGGTTTTCTTATTTCATCCAATCCACACCCCACACAATGGTTAAAGCTATAGCGTATGTTTTACCACATCACTCCATTGCTCAACAACAACTTCTGTGATTCTCTATTACCTGTATGTTAGAATGCAAATTCTTCATTTCTTTCATTTAACATCCTCAAATCTATTTTCCCACACTTATTTCATCTTTCTCCTGCTCAGATATTTAACTTCATAGTGAGAGTAACCTCTTAACTGTTTATGGAGCTCATCCTTCCGTCTTTCCTCTCTTTGCCTTCCTGAAATCTGTTATCCTTTGTCAGAAACATGTGTCGTTATTGCCTTTGCTCAGCGATTATCACCTCTTAGAAAGCCTTTTCTGATGCTCTGTCCTAACTATGTGCCTGTTTAAATTACCTCGAATGTTTTCATCATTTGCAATCTGATCCAAGTAAAATGTAAGCTCCTTGAGGACAGGGTTTGTTTAATTTTGTTCTTGTATTTCCAAGGTCTAATACAGTGCTTTACACATAATACGTGCTTAATAAACATTTTCTGAATTCAGTTGCTCCAGATCTCTATAGTTCCTTTAAGCCTTAGGTCATAAAGTTCTGTTACCTTTCTGTCTTGTTCTAACTAGTATTTTTGTCCTGGTAAATATACAGTATTTAAACTATGTTTGTGTTCAAAGTAGGCTTTTGTGGGATATACTGAAAAATTAACTGACATTTTTAACATTGTTTCTATGGGAAAGGACATTCTGAACTGCCAATATCTGACTTACAAATAAACTTTGGAACACAGACCATTTATAAATTCCTGCTTTTCTATATAATCTCAGGCAAAAAGAAAAATAAAGTCTTTGAAACTAAGCTATGTAGAAGTGGTTGTAAAGCAGTAGTTCCTAGCTTTGATCTGGGGAAATCCTTCTATGTCTCACACTATCTCAATGGATCATGTAAAATCCTAAGAAGAAAAAAATTAAATAGAAATGTGCCATGAGCCTTTGAAGAGAAGGGGATGGGGAATGTTTTCACAAAAATTAAAGAAACGATATTTTGATTCAAATTCTAAGACAGTTTATAAAAGAGACAGAGACAGCTCGGGTAGGGGAGAGAGAGAGAGAGAGAGAGAGAGAGAGAGAGAGAGAGAGAGAGAAAGAGAGAGAGAGAGAGAGAGAGAGAGAGAGAGAGAGAGAGAGCAGGAAACTCAGAACCCATCTGCAGCGTAACCATAGGCAACTGCACAGACTCATGGGGAGCTTTAAAGCTACTGACACAAGTGCCTTTGGGGTCTGCCAGGGAGCCAGATGCTGGTGCTGAGTGATTTTTTCCCACAGTTTGGTGATATCAGGTCCAGAATTTCTGCTCTTACCATGACTTCCCACTTTTCTTGGGAGAACCCAGAGATTTGGGATTTGGGGGAGAAAGGGGGAGAGGGAGAGGAGAGGAGAAGAGAGGAGAAAGAGAGAGACAGAAAGACAGAGAGAGACACAGAGACAGAGAGATAGAGAGACACAGAGGTCACCAAATTTTTGCCACAAAATTTTGTGGTTTGAGGGGTAAGGAGCATAATTTCCAAAAAGAGATGTAACAAAGACATAGTTAATTTAAAGCACCATGGTATATTAGATTCAGTCATACTGAGTTCATGGTCAAATCATTTTCTCATGTATCTATTGATGGTGTACAGTTTTCTTCACTGTAATAATGAAAGATTATCAAGAGGGTACTGTTTTGACATGTCATTTATTTAATAAACATTGATTGAGCATCTATTATTATGTTCCAGGTATCCTGTATGTATTATAGTAGAATTTAAAGATATAAGAGGGAATGTAAAACAATTAGATTATAACCTGTTTGAGGACAATTCTGTATTATTTTCTTGTTTGTATTCTCAATGCTTAGTGCAGTTCCTTGCCCATATGCTTTATAAGTGGTTTTTAAATTAAATTAAGATATGCATAGAAATCACTACATTACAAAGCCATATATAATAACAGTATGCTATATAATGCGTCCTATGAATTGATGTGAGCCGCACGATGGGTTTTACGCCACATTTGCAAAAACAGCAACAATAACTACAAAAACTCCCATGTCTACCATACTATACTAATATATATGCATATTGCATACATGCATGTATATATGTATATAATTCTATGTGTGTTGATACATATAATTATATGTATATTGCAAATATGTACAAAAGAAGAGTCAACCAATTAATTTTTGCCACATATTTTAATTTTTGTATGCTTAAGTTCAAGCTTCAGACACCTCTCTTTGAGCATTACTTAAACGACATAGAGTTTCTAATTCCAGGTAAACAGGTAACCTCTCTAAAAGGAAATTCCTAATGAGACTTAGATAGGAATTCACATACAAGACTAATTTTCAAATGCTCTCATTTGTGCAGTTCTGTGGAAAACACATAAATTCTCATTATAAACAGCACACACACACACACACATACACACACACACACACACCCCAAAAACCAAGATCCACTGGAGGGATCCATAAAAGTTCAATAAACCAGTGTCCTCAAGTTGTTTCAATGAATGATAAAAGTACCAGTATAGACTTACAACCTAGAGGTGACTGTCTGTGGACTAGATAGAAGTGTATGTGTTTTATTTCCTACCCCACCAGATTAGAGGGTATAAAAGCAGTCACCTGTCAACCCAATCCAGCAATGAAATTCAGCAGCCCATTGTCCCAATCACTGCTTTCAATCACTCTAAACGGTCTCCAGAGACAATCATTATTATAGGACATGTTCCTAAGAGTAGATAAATGGAAGTCAGGCTGCCAGCCTGCATAGGGAAAGATGGACAGTCTTGGCCCAAAATATGAAGGGGCCTGGAGCTTTATTGACATTTACATCAAAAATAGTTAGCAATGAAAGCAGCTGTTGTGGAGAGCTTTACCCACAACGTGTTTGGAATATGCTGCGAATTGAAATACAGACCTCCTGACAAGCAATTTACCTTCTGTCAGTCTCCATGTGCTTGCAGCATTACTGGGTACTTGCTGTGATGGCCCACTTAAAGCTGCACATGTGTACAGTTTGGATGAAAGATTAACTACAATTTGAGGCAGGAAGTAACGAATTGTGGAGTGTCATTCGTAATGGCCTATGTTGTCATCTGCAGGGTGACACCACAGCAAGAAGGTGCCTCTGTTGTGACTAGCTTATAGAATCAGATGCCATTCATTCTAATGAAGAGCTGACTACCATTCTAATAAGTGGAGTGCAGACAGCTCCGGATTATAAGCATTAATCTGCCTTGTTTGTTGACATTAAAGTGATGGCTAAAATGCCATTATGCAGGAAAATCTTTCAGAAGCTATTAAACAGGGGCAGTCTCAATGCAGAGTATTCCAGCCCAGAACAAAGGATGTGCCAGGAGTTCATTTACAATCTAACCATTGTCATTGGATGCTGTATGTTGATTTTTTTCCCCTTTAAAAAATTTGTACAACATGAAAGTTTTTGTTGCTTCACAAATAAATCACCTATATCTCTGGCTAAGTACAATGGAGGATTCCCATCTTGACCATGCAAAATTCCAAGTCACTTTCTTGTTAGAGTTTTTAGACAGAGTGATATGACTTCAGTTAAGATTTAACAAGAATAAAAATATTTGATCATTTGAAAATCTAGTCAGCTTAAAATGTCTGGATGTGGCTTTAATTCAGTTTTATTTAAATGTGGCAATTGATGGATTTTGCAGTGCTCACCATGACCCTAAAGTTAGTCATTTTTCAGAGAGATGAGCTATTCAAGAATAGGAGGTCAATATCAAAAGACAAGTGCCAAGACTCCTTTTTCTATAGGAGTTAAGTGATTTTTTCAAAACATTATCAAATGGAATTGAAGGGAGCTTGCAAGTACATTTCTTTTGAAAGACAAATGGAGAGTTTCAGAAATGTTCCTTCACGAGCTCCTGCTCCTGATGAATCTCTTGTGTAACCCAGAATTCAATGCTTGTTTCTCCTCAGAGGGATAATAAATCAAGGATTATGGGGTCATTTCAGAGGATCATAGCTAAAATAGACCTTCACTGGAATCTTTTCATTTTATAAATAAGAAAAACTAAGACCCAGGGAGATTGACTTGCCCAAGATCACTTAGGTATTAGGGGTCATAGGAAGGATTTGAAGTCAAGTTCTCTCATCCCAGAACCACTGAGCCTGAGGTCAGTTTTCAATCTGTAATGTTCTCTTCTTGGCACCCCACGTGCCACTCAAAATAAGATAGCATAGTTAAAAGTGCTTTGGTAACCTTGAAGTTATATGTAAATGCCAAATTCTTCTCCTTATTCTCCTTCTTCTCCTCCTTTCTCTTCCTCTTTCTCTTCCTCCTCCCCCTCCCCCCTCCTCCTCCTCCTCCTTCTTCTTCTTCTTCTTCTCCTTCTTCTTCTTCTTCTTCTTCTTCTTCTTCTTCTTCTTCTTCTTCTCCTTTTCCTTCTTCTCCTTCTACTCCTCCTCCTCCTTCTTCTCCTTCTTCTCCTTCTACTCCTCCTCCTCCTCCTCCTTCTCCTTCTTCTTCTTCTTCTCCTCCTCCTCCTTCTTTTACTACTACTATGTTTATTATGGTTGCTGCTGCTGCAATTACTACTGAAATGATAGTGATAATGATGGTCATTGAATTTTTAAAAAGAGGTTTGTTAGCCTTTACTTTAAAGTAGTAATTCTTAAACTTGTGTGTGTGTGTGTGATAGACCCCTTAGAACAAGTTAGGTTGTCCAGTGAATAGAGTACTGGGCCTGGTCAGGAAGATCCAAGTTCATGTCCTACCTCAGACATTGACTAGCTGTGTGATCCTAGACAAATTATTTCATCTCAGTTTTCAGAACTGTAAGATAGGAATAATAAGAACACCTACTTCCCAGGGTTTTTAGTGAGGATCAAATGAGATAATATTTGTAAAGCCCTCAGTATAGCACACATAGTAGGTGCTTAATAAATGCTCATTCCTTTTCCCCTCCCCTTTTGGCAGGTTGATTATACCTATGGATCCCTTCTCAAAAAATGTTTTTAAATTCCCAGGAAAACCATATATAATCAAATTAAGTTGTCAAATTATTTATCTTAAAAATAAGTTCACAAACCCCAGGTAAAGAGCCCCTGTCTTAGAAAAATGTTGTAGGGATGACATGAATTGATAGTATAAAACATGTCCCTGATATTCAATGCCACATAAATGTTAATAACCACAGCAGCTCAGCTAAGCATTTATTTCAAAGAATGTAAAAAGCCAAGGCATCTTCTTTTTTGATTGGCTTTCTGGTTTTTGGCAGTTAGTGCTGGCTCAGCATGGAAAATTTATGTGAGGTGAGTTCAAACCACAGTGTGTGTATATCAAAGCACAGAAGATCCTGCCGCTTGACTTTTGCTTCCAATGAAACTGCCTTAATTGAGTCTTTTAGTGTCTTTGTGCCAACAAATAACTGAAGGAAATCACCTGCAGATGTCTAGCTGCTGGCAGAGCTATGCTTTAGGGCAGCCATGCAAATGAGCATGTGCTGAGAACCTAAAAGAAGGAGGGCTGCAAATCTAAAAGATATTGATGGAGAGCGTGATTTTTTTTTCTCTGTTGCTTTTTGAATACATTTTCTGGATCATTTTAATAATAATAATAACAATTCTGGATAATATAATAATAATGAAGAAGCATAAGAACAAAAACAAGGATAAAAGGAGGAGGAAGAAGAGGAAAACCACATTTACAGCAAATAACACCTATACCGTACTAGTCGATGTATATTTTTGGCATGATAAAATTGAAGATGGATCTATAACATGTCCAAACAAAAATATATACAATATTAAGGAAACACAGGCATCATTACCTGAAGGCAGCTATAGAAAATGAACACTTTCTCATCAAAGAAGAGGAAGAAGGTGATAAATCCTCTCAGACCACATACTATATAGGTTAGGCACTTATAGTGATATTTTATGAAAAAATAGATGTGATTCACTTAATAAATCAATAGTAAAGCTAGCAACTGTTACATGTCCCTGAATTTGCTAAATGTAACCAAAGATGATTTAATTCAATTGAGCTTATGAGATAGCTATAATACAATAATTGAATTAAAAGGCACTCAGTGGGTGACATCCACATGAACTCAACCCACAGTATGTTAACAAAGAAATGTCAAATATATAGATGAGTCATTTAGATTTATTTCTAGAGAAGGAAAGGTTTATGATGGCAACCCAGGACAAAATCATTGCCACAAGAAACTATAGAGGTATTATCCTTAAGGGCCTCAGACTTTTTTAAAAATCAATGCACATTATGAAATTAAGAGATGGAAACTCTACAAATATTAGTACAGATTGAAAAAACATAGTATCTCCTAATTCCCTAGAAAGTAACAATAAGGTATCTAGAATTTTATACTTCTCACTATCATTTATAGTAAGTAACAAATTTATAAATCCCTCTATTACAAATGCAAACTTTAAATATTCTTGAGAAGTCAACAACAACAAAACCAGTCTTGAAAAAAAATATCATAGATGGAACTGTTACTTGAAATTATTACCCAAACATAACATTGATCCATAAAAATTCAAGAAAAACATTTTTAATACATCCCCCTACCAAACACTTATAGTCTCCAAATTGCATGGAATCAAAAACTTTCAAAATATAGGTACCTAATAGAAGATGTTAAAACATTGTGGAAACAAGAGGAGGTATTTGTGATTCCCATTGTCCTGTCTTCTACAGGAATTAACCTAAAGTAGTTTTCAGAGAGATCTACAGAAGGTGAATTTACATCCAACTACTATTATTTTATCTAGCTGCACAATAGTCTATAGATCACTGAATATGAAAGAATAATAGCTGAAGATCCATTTGCCCTTGTCCTACTTCTGTCTGAACCTCATCAAAAACATGAGGAAAATGAGATATTATTATATTATTGTGAATGTTATTATTACTATGCAAAGAAATAGTAGAAACAGTATAAGAAATCACTGCAAGTTTTAAAACTTTAACATCTACTAAATACCTAGCAAGTCACAACTTGGTGTCTAGAATTATATATCATAAGCTCACTATCTTTCATAAACTAACAGACAATAAATCCTCAAACTACAAATACAGACCACAAAATATCCTGTGGAATTCAACCAGTAAACTATATTAGGATTGGAACTTTATCACAAACTGAACTGTTGCCAATATACACCCACACATAACATTGATCCATAAAAACTTAAGAACCTTTTTTTTTAAATAGGTGTCAGCCACCACCCCAAATGCTCAAAATTTTCAAGTTTCATGTAATAAAAAGGTTTCAAAATATTAAAAACCTAGCAGAAGAAATCAAAATCAGGAGGAGGTATTATTCTAGTCTGCTATTATTATTGTACTGAAGTTGCTTTCAGTGAACCTTAAGTGTATGATTTTTCCATCCTAATATTTTTATTCAACTATAAAAGGTCTTTTATCCACTTGTGAAATGATCTGAAACATATTCAATATAAAGGAAATAAAGCAGTAAAGCAACTTCTCTCAGAGCCATTTCTATTTGAGCCCCATCAAAAAAGATGAAAAGAATGATGATTACAAAACATCATAGTGTTTCATTTGCATCAAACAGGTATAGGCCTTGATACCACATCTGACTGTAGATTACTGTATACTTTTCCTCACTAACCTGTACTTACTCTCTGCCACAATCACTGTTGCTGCTTTGCTTCCCCTAGGAGGCAGGTGATTTGGGGAAAAGGGAGAGGAACACGCACAAGGTCCAGAGGGGAAGTAATGGGCAGGACATTTCAGACCAGGGACAAAGGAAAAAGCTGTCAGTGTCACAAGGAAAGAGTAGAGTGTCCCTTTTTTTTAACTTGGAGAATTGGGATAAAAGAAGATGCCACATTCTTCTCTGCATTTCCTAACTGGATGCAATCCTTTGGATCTTTCCACCATGCTCCAGGAATTTCCTTATCTTACAACATCCCATTAACCTTGGATCTCATAGCTCATTTGGTACCCTAAACCCTTGAGTCCCCTCTAATTTTAAGGTGGAGTAGAAGATTCCTACCAAAACCTCCATTTAAGGAGGACACCAGGGTCAATCTTCATTTTCATTTCACATTTGGCTATACTTCTTACCACTTTATCCTTCCCTTACATCAGATACTTTCTCTCCTCCTTTTCAGCTTGCTTTTTTGTGTTGTATTTGGCCCTCAGATTGTAAGCTACTTGAGATCAGGAGCTGAATTTCCTTTTCATATCTGTATCCCCAGTGCTTAGTACCATCAATGTCTGGCACATAGTAGGTTCTTAATAAATATGTATTGACTGACTCTCTTTGGGCTATAAAATTAGGGACAGAAGAACATTGGAAATGGGTTGATGGGACCCAAATGCTTCTCATTTGTCCCATATCAGTATTGCTTATTTTCAAAAGGTCACTAAATTAAAACAAGGTTTTTGTCTTTTTTACCTGAACTAACTATAATGTCTTGATTCTTTCTACATTTTATATAATAACTAATAATAGCTAGCATTTACACAGCAATTTAAGGTTTCCTAAGTCTTTTAAAAATAGTATTTCATTTTATCCTCACAATAACACTGGGATATAGATTCTATTATTATTCTTATTTTTTACAGATGAGGAAACGGAGGCAAAGAGAAGTTAAGTGATTTGCCCAGGCTCACACAACTAGTGTCTGAAACTGGATTTGAACTCAGTTATTCCTGATTCCAGGTCCAGCACTCTACTTACTATACCAATTAATGGCCTCTCTAACTATATACAATTGAAACTGTTTATGTTGCCATAATTTCCTAGTGATGCTCCTTACCATAAAATGCACACACAATAGAACCCTCTCTTGAAATAAGAAAATATATTTAAGTAAAATAAAAGGACATGGTTGTCCTGTTTAAAATGCAAGTTTCATTCTCCTTGACAGTCTTTGTAGATTTTCACGAAACTACCACCTTCTGGTTTTCTTTCTGCCTATATGACTGCTTCTTTTCTGTCTCCTTTGCTGGATGGATTTCCCACAGGGCAATGTCCTAGGCCTGGTTCTATCCTCCCTCCCTTCCTGCCTTTACTCAGTGATAAGCTCCCATGGATTCAATGATCATCTCTATCCCGATGATTCTCGTCTACTTATCTAGCTCTCTGCTGATCTCCAATCTCCCATCTCCAACTGCTTAGGGGGCACATCAAACTGGAAATCCTGTGGACATCTAAAAATTAACTCATCTTTCTATTTCTTTTCCAAGCTTCCCTATTACTTTTGAGGGTGCCACCATTCTCCCAGTCCCCTAAGCTTCCAATGGAAGTGCCATCTTCAACTCTTTACCCTCTCTCATTCCAGCCCCTATCCATTCTGTTGTCAAGTCCTTTATAACATCTTTTTTTATAACCTTTATAACATCTTTTACATGTGTCCCCTTCTTTCCTCTGACTTGGCCACCACCTGGTTTAGGTCTTATCACCTCATACCTCTACAATTCTAATAGCCTGTTGGTTGTTCTCTCTGCCACAAGTCTTTCCCAATTCCAATATATCCTCCTCCTGGCTTTCAAATCTAATTCCCTAAAGCACAGGTCTGTACTTACTCAATAACATCCAGTTACTACCTTTCGATTCCAGATGAAATCAAGAAAAAGAAAAACAGAAACAACAACCCCCTGTGTGACATTCAAAGCTCCACATAAGCTGCCCTTTCTCCACCTTTCTAGGCTTCTTAAATTTCACACCCATGCCCCCATATTCTATGATTCAGTTACACTGGCATCCTTGCCACTCCTCAAACAATACAGTCCAACTCCTAACTTCAGGCATTTTCACTGGTTGTCCAAGTGCCTAGAATTTTCTCCCTTCTTGTTTCTGCCCACTGGTTTCTTTTAAGTCCCAGCTAAAATCATGACTTCTACAAGAACTCTTTCCCTATCTCTCTCTTAATTCTAGTGCTTTCTTTCCCTTGATGATTTGCCATTTATCCTGTATATAGCTTATTTGTATGTAGTTGTTTTTAGGTTATAGACCCCATTAAATTGTGAGCTCCTTGCCAGTGAAGACTATCTTTTATTTTCCTTTGTATGCAGCTAGCATCTATCAGTGGTAGCTGCTGCTGCAGAGAATAAAGTGTTGGGCTTAGAGTCGAGGAGACCTTTGTTCAAATCTGACTTCAGACACTTAACAACTATGTGACCCCAGGCAAGTCACTTGACCTTTGTTTGCCTTGGTTTTCTCAACTGTGTAATGGGGATAATACTAGCATCTACCTCCTAGCTTCATTGTTAGGATCAAAGGAAATGATATTTAGTGTCTAGTATTATAGTGGCAAGCAAAGAAGTACTTAGAACCTCATTTCAGCTACTTAAGTATTTAGCACCTTATTTGGTTCCCTTGTGATTTGAAGGTGGGAGAAACTTGCTGATGCAATAGGAAAGGTGGGGCAGGAAGGAGAACCACCATATAAAAGAAGGAGTACAAGTCGGGACTGAGCAGAACTGAGGAGAACAATGTGATGGCTGGCACTTTGTCTGTGTTGATGTTACTTTGTCAGTTCTTTCTGCTGGTAGAGGACATTGTTGTTATTACAGAAGTCCTGGGACCTTACTGCTCATTCAGAAGCCCTGAAAGAGGATTTTCTTGTTGTCTGTTTACAGAAGTCCTGGAGGAGGGTTTTACTGATGTTTTCAGAGGTCCTGGGACTGTACTGATGACTTGTGTTTATTTCTCAGACCTTGTTTGTGGGTCTGTGTTAATTTCACAGGTAGAAAATGAATTGATGATGGTGCCAGCAATGTGTGTAAATGTTGTTTTGGCTCTGTTAAGCTTTGTCTTTCCAGAAACAGAAACTGGGAAGGACTTAAGATGTACTGACCACTATGAGCTTCAATATGGAGCAGAAACTGGACAAGGAACTGAATAAGGAGCTGGAGGAAGAGTGGAATGAGGAACTGGATGAGGAACTAGGTGAGAAGCTAAAGAAGGAGCTGAGAGCTGCCTGTCTGTGAATCCAGGTGATGGTTGGGTGAATTCAGGCAAGAGCTGGGACCATGGAAGAGGAACTATGGACTTTGGAAACCAGCCTTGAGCCAAGATGAAAGGACCTCTCCTTGGGTACTTAGTGCTGACTGACAAGATCATGATTTACTTTGATCTAGGGTTGGGAGAACTTTGTACTTTGTAGCTTGTACTCCTTAACAATGATTTAGTTAATGATGATTGGAAGCTAGCCTTCAGTCAAGAAGAAAAAAAAACTTTCTGACTGAGAGATTAAGATACTGTGAGCTAGAGGTGGGAGACCTTTGTATTTTATATTCTGGATGATATCTTTTGTTTAGAACAATGTGGCCACTTTAGTGATTAGCTGTTATGTTACATCATTGTGAATGCTGTTATTTGGTTTCTGTGAATGTTTTTCTTTAGTTTACTCCTGAATAAATCAAGAGTTCACTATACTATGTGATCAGAACCTTAAAGCTATTCACAACAGCAGGCATCTGGTGAGCTGCTTGTGCTTGGTTTTACAAGCACATAGTAAGTATTTAATAAATGCTTATTGACCAACTAGGAAAGAGAATAAACACTTCTTTCACCCCCACTGTTCTCAAGTCAAGATTTTGATTCTTTGCTTTCTTTTGGATTTGGAGTGATGTAGATGCCAGGCAAAATTGTGGCACAGGCAAAGCTTCCTTTTAGCAGCCTCTCACGTTTACATCAATAAGAAACTATGGAATAAAAATAATTCATCCTTAAGAAATGTTTTAGGTAGAGAACACAGGGAAACTATGCTATGTGTTAGCCATATTCATCAAGGCTGTTTTGGACTATTTAAAATAACTAGACAGTAGAAGGTTGGAATATTGTGCTATAGGAAATGATGAGTTGGTGGACTTGAGAAAATATGAAAAGATTAAGACTTATGAAAGAAGAGGTTATACACTCTCAGAGAAACAGAGGACAAAAATATTGTACAGTCTTACATAGATGCATATGAATGTATATGTCTATATATGAGTATGATTATAAATATGTAAGTGTATGTGTGTAAGGTTATATGAATATGCATTTATACATGTGTGTATAGTGTATGTCTAGATACATGTGTGTATGTGTACATACATGCATATATGTATGTATTTATGTATATCTACATATGAATATATCCATGATTAATTGTAGCATTGTAGGAGAGGAAGGAGGAGAAAATGAACAAAGTAGGAAGCACACTGCAGAGAACAAAAGAAAATTACAAGGTAGGAAAGTAAAGAGGAACAGCTCTCAATATAATGCATAGTATTTGTTATATAGGGTTTCTTGAAATGGAAATTTATTGCTGTGTATTTTGAATCTTTTCTTACATTCTGTTGTACACATGGCAATTCTTTATTTTCCTTTTCTTACTTTATGTTTGTTTCAATATTTAAGTTTATGTTCCTTTTTCTTTTTCTATTGTGTACTTAAAGGTTAGTATTTAAGTCTAAAAAGAGAAAAAAAGACTAGAATGACTAGGCACACCTAGTAAAAAAACATTTTTTATTATTTTTTATTTTTATTTTTTTGGAGGTGGGGGAAGTCAAGGCAATTGGAGTTAAGTGATTTGCCCAAAGTCACACAGTTAGTAAGTGTTAAGTGTCTGAGGTCAGATTTGAACTAAGGTCCTTCTGACTTTAGGACCAGTGCTCTATTCACTGTGCTACCTAGCTGCCCCTTAACAAAATTTTTAAAATAATTTTATTATAATTTACTGTGCAAATAATTTTAAGCTATTATAATTTTATTTTGAAATAAAAATTTTTTACTCTCTAAAAAATGCTTTGAGAGCTTTTTAAGCACTTTGTTCATCATTAACCCTATGAGATATCTATTAAAAGAATAATCCAAGTATCATTATCCCTGTTTTACTAATGAGAAAACTGCTACTCAGTGACCTTAAGGGATTTGGCCAAGGTCATGCTGCTAGTAAATATTGGAGTCCATATTTGTAGTCTGGTCCCTGACACAATGCTTATGCCTTCTCCTCTTCCACCCCTACTCTAGCACAAATAGCCTTAGACTCAGAAGAATGAGGTTCAAATTCTGATTCTATCACTTTCTAGTCATGTGATCTCAGGAAAGCTACACAAACTTTTGGAGTCTTACCTTCCTTATTTATTTCACAGAGTTTCTCTCATTGAAGTTAATTTGGTCCTAGATGCCCTCTCTAGGTCTTTAATATGTATAGTTGCTAGAATTACGATCTTTTAGAACTAGAACTACCTCCTTTCTTTTTAATGGATTTGTTCTGTGAAATTTGGATTGGATCAAAGGGGCACACTAGAGGACCTAGAGGGCCACGTGTGGCCTCAAGGCCACAGGTTCCCCACTCCTGGTCTATTTTCAAAACACTTAGTAATATATTCTCCATTTATTTTCTAGTAAAACAATAGCTAGAGGAAATATGAACTTGGTGAAATAGAAAAAGTAATGGATTTTGGAGTTATAACACCTAGGTCTGAGTCTCATGTCTCCCATATAATAACTTTGAGATCATGAGAAAGTCACTTAATCTCTTGGACTGTTTCCTCATCTCTCAAATGAGGGTAATAGTACTTACATTCTTTACAACATGTATATGTACTAAGAGGAACATTTAATAAACAGATGTTACTATTAAATTTGGAGAACTATTTCCATTTTTGGTCTGAAAAGACATTTGGAGCTACTATTCTAAGACCCTGCATTGCTTGTTAGTCTCATCAACTAATCTTGTGCTTATGTTTACACATTGTATCCTATAAAATATAAGTTTCCTGGGGGCAGGGGCCATTTTCCCTTTGTGTCACTGTAACCCAGTACAAGGGCAGGAAGGTGACAAAGTGAATGGACTGCCTGGCGTGGAATCAGGAAGAGCTTAGTTAAAATTTGGTCTCAGACACTTACTAGCTGTGTGACACTGGGAGAGTCACTTAACCCTGTTTCACTTAGTTTCCTCATCTCTAAAGTGAGCTGGAGAAGGAAATGGCAAACCTCTCCAGTATCTTAGCCAACAAACCTCAGATGAGATCATGAAGAGGTGAACATGACCTAAACAACTGAAAAAAAAAACCAAACTGAAGCCCAGTACCTAACACAGTACCTTTCATACAAGATTCTTAGTAAATGTTTGTTGAATTTCTTGAATCTACAACTGGAAAGACAAGCTGGTAAACTCCTCCAGGGCAAGAACCAGGCATGTCTTATACTCCTCTAGACTTCATGGTGCCCAGCAGAGTGGCAATCAAATAGAAGATGCTCACTAAATAGTTGTTGATTAATATCTGTCCCCCTCTAACTTATAATAATAGGAATGCCGTGGCCCTCCTATACTGTGAGACTTTCTGGGATTTTTGGCTTGTGTTACACCGCTGTCAACCCACTCCTTAGATCTGTTCACTTCTAAGGGTCAGAAACCCCCCTCCAAATAAAGAGTTTATATTTCAGATTGATGCATCAAATCCAAGACTCTTTGCAGATGCAGATGCAGTAAGTATATACTCATTTCATGTACCTATCAAGATCAAGAATTTATTAGAGCTGGATATTGCTGTTTATTCTTTGTTTTTGAAGAGGACTAATGACATAATAAGGTCATGTCTTGACTCATGTGGGAATTGAATTTAAATTAGGCAGAGTTGCACAAAGTTGACAGTCTCACTTTCTCTTCTAGTCTCATTGATGTCCATTGATAAGACAAAAGTCAAGATGACTGATGATATTACAGGATGCAATGCATGACCTTGGCATCTTCATTGTCTCACAAAGTTCTAAGCACTCCACAATGCCTGCTTCAACTGCCTTTATGGCCATTGGAACATTTTTTTTATCCATCCATTCTGCTGGGAAGTATTTACATGCTTGGGCTAGACATTCCCCTTACTCACTGATAGGGTTAAGGATTATTGGTTACCCCTAACTTGGTTTAACTAGTCTTCTGAGATACTTTTATTGGGGTGTGGTTGCTGCCTATGCTACAGATTCTTGGAGCCACAGGAGAAAGTAGGGTGACAGGTGGATGAGCAGGCTTGAGGCTCAGCAAACCCACACATCAGAGGTGCTAATCCTCCATGAACAGTCCATACACCCCAGAATTGGTTATTATGCAAATAATTAAGATATTGGGACAGAATTGAGGGAAACCATGCCAGAAAACCAGACTTTTCTAATCTTCAAAGGAATATTTTAACCTCTAGTCTCATGGTCACAAGATTCCTCATTAACAGGGAAGATAATACTGAAAAACTAGAAGATGCAGGGAGCAGTAACCCAAACCTGGAGGCACTTCTTTCAAGATATACGTTGCTTTCAGCATTAAAGGGATGGTCAAAACATTAGAAAATGCATTAACTGTCAAGTTAGAATCCTATGTGGATTGCATGTGACTACCTGTCATCCTTTTAGTACATGTTAAGTTATAAAAACAAACAGAGCTATTTCCCTGAAGTTCAATAAATACATAGTGAAGACAAAATGTGAAGAATTTATTTTAAAAATGCCCTTTAGAAATTTTAGGCCAAGCCAGCAGATTAAAAACAGGGATTTGCTTGATATCTTCCCCAAATCTTTTCAAATACCTGTAAAAATGACTCAAATTCTAGAGCTACAGAACCCACAAAATGACAGAGTGAAATAAATTTCCAGCCCAGGACAGCCTGGAAGATTTTCAGGAAGGGTCTATCACATGGAGCTGGAAGCAGAGCATAGCCTAGCATGGGCCCCAACAGCATAGATAGGGAAAGAGCAGGCCTAAGGTGACTGAATCACTGGCAGTTGTGATGGTTTACAGACTTTTCAGCCCACAAACTCTAAAGACAGCATAGAAAGTTAATGGGAAAACTCTGTCAGGCCTGGGTGAGAGAAAAGTGTGGTCTGGGCTCTGCCCCTGGGTATTGAAAGTGGTAGCAGCAGTGGTGGCAGCAGCAGTACCAACAGCTGCTTCTAGAGGTCTGGGCCTACAGATGTTGTGGGGATCCAGCAGTTGATCAGAGCAGGATTATAGGGATTTCTTTACTGGCGGTGAGCCAGGATTCTTTTTATTGACTTGCTTGGATCTAGGTCGTAGTTCTGGGTGGCAGTCCCAGGGTGAGGAGGAGCACTGACATGGTGGGGCTTGTGGCTGTGGTGGAGAGGGAATCCTCATCACAATGCCAAGGCAGAAAACAATGCATGTGGTCCAGGAAAGAATGCATAGTCCAGGAAAGGAGTAAACACCTTTCCTTTGATTATACCACCTTGGAAGAGCTGAAAATTTACAGGTCCCTAGAAGTATCTCTGAAAACAGCTGCAC
Organism: Petaurus breviceps papuanus; assembly: GCF_028583685.1. Classification (NCBI taxonomy): domain Eukaryota; kingdom Metazoa; phylum Chordata; class Mammalia; order Diprotodontia; family Petauridae; genus Petaurus; species Petaurus breviceps. The sequence goes on along the minus strand of NW_027186304.1, from coordinate 75,423,783 downwards.
AAACCCCCTGAAGTTTGGGACAGTACACCCCCTGCTCCACCCCACACACACACATACACTAGAAGCAGAGACCTGCCTTAATAAAGAGTTAGAAAGTAAAAGAATTGACTGGGGAAATGAGCAAACAGCATAAAAAAACTCTGAAGAATCTTACTTTGATGACAAAGATGATCAAAACATACAAACAGAAGAAGACAACAAAGTCAAAACTCTTACATCACAAGCCTCCAAGAAAATAACTAAATGGGTTCAGGCCATGGAAGAACTCAAAAAGGATTTTGAAAATCAAATAAGAGAAATAGAGGAAGAATTGGGAAGAGAAATAAGAGTGATGCAAGAAAATCATGAAAAAAAGTCAACAGTTTGCTAAAGGAGCCCCCCCCCCCAAATACTGAAGAAAATAATATTTAAAAAAATAGACTAGCCCAAATGGCAAAAGAGGTCCAAAAAGCCAATGAGGAGCAGAATGCCTTAAAAATCCAAATTGGTCAAATGAAAAAGGAGGTCTGAAAACTCATTGAAGTAAATAATTACTTAAAAATTAGAATGGAGTAAATGGAAGCTAATGACTGTGTGAGAAATAAAGAAATTATAAAACAGAACCAAAAGAATAAGGAAATAAAAGGCAATGTGAAATATCTCATAGGAAAAACCACTGGCCTGGAAATTAGGTCCAGGAGAGAGAATTTAAAATGTATTGGACTACCTGAAAGTCATGATCACATAAAGAGCCTAGACAACATTTTTTCAAGACATTGTCAAGGAAAACTTCCCTGATATTCTAGAACCAGAGAGTAAAATAGAAATTGAAAGGATCTACTGATTACCTCTTGAAAGAGATCCCCAAAGGAAAACTCCTAGGAATGTTATAGCCAAATTCCAGAGTTTCCAGTTCAAGGAGAAAATATTACAAGTAGCCAGAATTAAATGATTCGAGCATTTTGGAAACACAATCAGGGTAACACAAGATCTAGCAGCTTCTTCCTTAAGAGATCAGAGGTCTTGGAATATGGTATTCCAGAGGTCAAAGGAGTTAGGATTAAAACCAAGAATCACCTACCCAGCAAAACTGATTATAATACTTCAGGGGAAAAATGGGTATTCAATGAAATAGAGGGCTTTCAAGAATTCTTGATGAAAAGTCCAGAGCTGAATAGAAAATTTGACTTTCAAATACAAGAATCAAGAGAAACATGTAAAAGTAAACAGGAAACAAATCATAAGGGACTTATTAAAGTTGAACTGTTTATATTCCTACATGGAAAGATATTTGTGTGTGCATGTATTATATATATATATATACATATAGTGTGTGTGTGTGTATGTGTACACACACAGGGCACAGGGTGAATTGAATATGAAGGGATGACATCTAAAAATAAAATTAAGGGGTAAGAGATCAATATATTTAGAGAAGGAGAAAGGATAATGATAGAATGGGATAAATTATCTCACATAAAAGAGGCAAGAAAAAGCTTTTACAATGGAGGGGAAGAACAGGGATGACTAAATCTTACTCTCATCTGAATTAGCTTAAGGTGGGAGTAACATACACACTCAGCTGGATATCTTACCCTACAGGAAAGGGGGGGGGCACGGGAAAGGGATAAGAGCAGGGGATGATAAAAGGGAGGGCAGATTGGGGGAGGGAGTAATCAGAAGCAAACCCTTTTGAAAACAGAGTCAAAGGAGAGAATAGAATAAATAGGGGGTGGAATAGGATCGAGGGAAATATAGTTAATCTTTCACACCATGACTATTATGGAAATGTTTTGTACACACAAGTGTTTTGTTACACATGTATAACCTATGTTTTTTGCCTTCTCAATGAGAGTGGGTGGAAAGGGAAGAAGGGAGAGAATTTGGAACTCAAAGTTTTAAAAACAAATGTTAAAAATTGTTTTTACATGCAACTTGGAAATAAGTTGTACAGGCAATGGGGTATAGAAATCTATCTTGTCCTACAAGAAAGTAAGGGGGAGGGGAATAAGGGTATGGTTAATAGAGAGGAGGACAGTCTGGGGGAAGGGATAGTAGGAATGCATGTCATCTTGGGGTGTGGGGGAGGGGAGATATGGGGAGAAATTTTGGAACTTAAAACCTCGTGGAAATGAATATTGAAGACTAAAATATTTTTTTAATTCTGTAAAAAAGAAATTTTATAAGACCTAGTATTTCATAAAATTGTGGAACATAAAAGCAATTATTTTAAAGTAATTCTTTTTTCTCTAACATTTATCTTTAAAACTGATCTGATTAAAGCATATACATTATTTTTAAAAAGACACCGCTCTTGCCATTGAGATCAGTTCGGTTGTAGATGTCCTCCCTACATATCTAATGTATATAATTTTTCAACTGAGCTCACAGCACAGAATCAAAACACAGGATATGGCATATTGTTCTTTTTTTTTTTTTTTGGAAATGCTATCATTTGGGAGCTCTTGTTCACTCCTAACAGTAGAGGTTACCTGTCCCTCTCCATTTTCCTCTCCTTCACTTTCTCCCTTTCCACTTCCCTTCCATTATTTTGGGGCTTAATGTAATTACTATAGTGTTATCCACAAAGAGAAGAAAATGGAGAACTTCATCATCAATGGGGGGGGGGTATCTCCTTGATTCCTTGATCTCTGTTTTAAGCATCTACAGATTCTGCTTTTCCATGTCTCCCTCTTTTCTGCCTTTACATTAGTAACTAGAAGGTCACTTGATAAAGTTATTTCTGTTTTATTTTTCAAGAATCTTGTGTATCGTTAATATACGAATGAAAGTTCATCAGAGTCATGAGCATAGAATTTTTTCTACCCAATCAAATGCATTTTTGTAGTTAACAAATTATGAGTTCAATGATATTTTACATTCTCTTCACTTTTTAGTCAACAATGCAACTATAAATATGTGATCAGCTCTAGAATATCATTTGAGAAAGATTTCATACTTCAAAAAAATGAGCTGATCTCTTCATACTTTCATCAATGATACTCTTTGTGTATGTATAAGTTCTCATAATTTTTTTTACAAATGGGTAAATAAGCAAAAGAGTTAGTTATTCATGGGGTTTTTTTTTGCTTTTTGGAGGGCAATTGGGGTTATGTGACTTGCCCAAAGTCACCCAGCTAGTAAGTGTGTCAAGTGTCTGAGGCTGGATTTGATATTTATGTTTTCTTGATCATCTTTTTAGGTAGTTGCAACATCTAAGATTTTTTCTACAAGGTTGTGGTATCTTTTCCTTTAATAAGATAGCTTGACAAGTTATCCCCCAGAGTATTCCAAATTGTCTCAATACAAGCACAGACCTTCTTTGTGTATATTTACTCTGAACTATCTAGCTACTTTTTCCATCTTTCTTTTTTTAGTGTCATTTCTATTTCCTTATACTGGACATTGAAGATTGTAATATCAGAATTTAAATGTGGTGAATTCACTACCATTGAAGAGAAAATATATTTGAATTAATAGAAATTTTTGTTATTCTAGTTTCATTTTAAAGTGCTTCTGGGAAGACGTGGATTAATTGGGCATCTCATCAAGTTTTCTGTATTTTTTTCTTTTTCTGTTTTTCTTTTTTGCTATAAGATGCATTTATCCATAATCTTCCAATATATTTCTCACTAAAGTCTTATAAATAAATTTAATTTTAAATGCATGTTTTCTTGGCTTTCACAGTTCTCCACTTGGGTAGGAAATCAAGCATTTGTGGGTTAATTTCTAGGGTTTTTTTTCTAGAGTTTTTTTCACTTTCTCATTTTGATTTTACATTCACATGATTTTAAAATTGGTTAATTTTTTTTCACAGGAAATGGTGAGACTCTCAGGCTGTGCGGTTTAAATCTGCTCTTTAATCCCTTTCCCATTTTATATTAATAGCTTGCTTAGATGAACCTACTTAAATTCCCATTATCTTTTCATTTTTTTCTGATTTTATGTTGATTTTGACCTTTGACCAAAGAGTTTGATGTATTTACTATGTTAACAAAACTGATTCAGAAACAACTTTGCCTCACTAAACATATATGTCCTGTCTATGAAGATGTAGTATAATTTCAGCATTTAAAACAAAATGTTATTGGGTGCTTGACACTATCTAGTGTCTCCTGACTATTCTTGTTTTTTTTGGTGAGGCAATTGGTGTTAAGTAACTTGCCCAGAGTCACACAGCTAGCAAGTGTCAAGTGTCTGAGGCTGTATTTGAGCTAAGGTACTTCTGACTCCAGGGTCAGTGCTCTATCCACGGTGCCATTTAATTGCCCCCCTTTTGACTATTCTTTTAAAAAATTTATTTATTTTTAATTTTCAACATTCATTTTCATAAGATTCTGAGTTCTAAATTTTCTCCCCTTCCTTCTCTTTCCTCCTCCCCAAGTTGGAATACAGTCTGATGTAAACTCCATATATACATTCATATTAAACATTTTTTTCACGTGAGTCATTATGTAAAGAAGATTTAGAAGCACAGGGAGGGACCATGATAAAAAAGAACAAAATAACAAAAAAAGAGAGAGAAAGCAAATAGTATGCTTCAATCTGTATTCAGACTCCATAGTCCTTTTTCTGGATTTAGATAGCATTTTCCATCATGCGTCTTTTAGAGTTGTCTTAGATCCCTGCATCGCTGAAAAAAGCTAAGTCTATCAAAGTGAGTCATCATACAATGTTGCTGTATACAATGTTCTACTGGTTCTGTTCACTTCACTCAGCATCAGTTCATGTAGTTTTTTCCAGGTTTTTCTGAAGTCCACCCGCTCATCATTTCTTTATTTTATTTTATTTTTTTAGATTTTTTTGGAGGGCAGTGGGGGTTTAAGTAACTTGCCCAGGGTCACATGGCTAGTTTTGTATTATTTTCAGGGGTCCAGGGACTCTACTCATGATTTGTGCTAATTCCTCAGATGTTGTGGTTGGGTTGAGGTTGATTTCATAGGCAGAGTAAATTGATGAAGATGTCAGCAATGTGTATCTATATCGTGTCTTTGTTAAACCTTGTCTTCCCAGAAGCAGAAAGTGCTGAGAACTTGCCTTGGGACAAGATGAAGAAAAGACCTCTCCTTGGGTATTTAATGCTGTCATGATATTGTAACCTACTTGTGACCTAGGGGTGGATGGCCTTTGTGTTTTGTGACTGACCAAATGGATGTACTTTGTTTATGATTGGAAGCTAATCTCCAACTGAGACTATGCAGGGGTGGAGTACTTTGACTTTTGTACTTTGTGATGGAACTGAGAACTTACTAAATGATTGAGTTTTTTTAGTATTTTGATTTTTCACTTTTCTGTGAATGTTTTGCCTTAATCTGTGACTGAGTAAATGAAGAGTTATTATGCTCATAATCTGAACCCAGAAGTTGCTTGTGCTTGGTGTTACAGTGCCTTCTGACTATTCATAAAGAAAATATCCCTAATACATAGGGATGAGTCTTCTACACAGTCCATAAGCTTTGGCCTCTTTCAGAGACATAGATTCCTTTTTTGCTTTTCTCCTCTCTGCTCATCTTAGCATTGAAATCACAGAATATTAGAGCATATATTAATTTAAATGAGAAGATTTTAATCAAATAATCAATAGAACTTTTCTACCTCTTCCTCCTTTTAAAAGATGATGGTACATTAGCACCAAATATCTTGGTACTATTTTTTTCTTGCAAATGATATTACAAGACCAGAAATTTTAGATGACATTGAAATAATATTTCATTTTTCCTTTTGTTCTACAATAAAACCAATTCAGGCAACAGCTTTATCCCTTCAGGGAGAATGCTTGAGCCACCTTTCCATTAATCTGTAACTTCTATTTGTCTCCTAGTTTTATTCATACAGAAAATGTTGAAATTGATATGATTTATTTCCTAAAGAAGTATGTCATAGGCCAAGAATATCCTATATTGGAGGAAAAAATGGAAAGAAGACTGAAGTTGAAATCGAGGAGACTTGTGTTTGGATTCAACCTCTGACATGCACATTGTAAACTTTAATGTGTTGCATAAATATTAGCTTTTAACTTAAATCTATAGTAGTAACAGTAAAAATAACCTGTATAGACAATATAAAGTGTCTAAAATTTTAGAATTCTTCCTTTCCTTTTCCATTGCTGAAACACTGTTATTCTAAAAATTAAAAAAGATTTGGGGAGGCTAGGTGGCACAGTGAATAGAGCACTGGCTCTGGAGTCAGGAGGACCTAAGTTCATATCTGGCCTCAGACACTTAATACAAAATCTAGCCATGTGACCTTGGGCAAGTCACTTACCCCCAATTGTCCTCCAAAAAGCAAAAAAAAATTAAACAGGATTGCACAGAATTTGGTACCATTTCATAGCATTGTTTAATAGGTTGATTTGATCAAGGAATCCATCCCCTATTGATCAACCAATCATTGATTAGCCTTTCTAAACTGAGCTAGGGTTGATCTCCACAAAACAGACAAATTCTGCCCCTGGGAAACATGCATGGCCTTCTAGAATGATAAAACATTCCAGATCTCATTCCACTGGCATAACTAAGGTCTTCTCCATGACACAGTAAGGTATAGGAATAAGACTTGTGTGGAACAACAAAACAGTTAAGTTCAAGTTCAACCACCTAATAGTGAGGTTGCGTCTGATAATACATGTTACTTTTCCACTTTTATTGGTTTCTAATTGTTAATAGAAAAAAAATATATCTGCTTTAATTCTGCTCAAATAATACTGGTTTCTGATGCATTTATTCTAAATTTTGTCATCCTTGTCTTTATTTACATTGTTTCTTTTAAATGCTTTATTAACTTCTGATTTATATCATTCATTTCTGCCAGATTTTGAGTTACAAATTTTCTCCCCATTTTTCCCCTACCCAGCACCCCAAAATATCAGTACCACAGGATATAACCTCCTCCAATCTGCTTTCTCCCACATTTTGTCCCATCCCCCTTTCGACTTTTCCAGTAGGGCATGGTGAATCTCTATGCCCCAGTGCCTGTATATCTTATTTTCCAATTACATGTAAAATAGTATCAATAATAGTATATATATATATATATATATATATATATATATATATATATATATATATTTGAACATTTGATTTTAAAACTTTGAATTAAAGATTCATTCCCTTCCTCCCTTGTCACCCACCCTTACTGGGAAGACAAGCAATTCAATATAGGTTTTACATGTATGGCTAATGCAAAAAAATAACTTAGTAGATATATTGTAAAAGACAGACTATATTTACCTCCCTCCTATCACCTCCCACTTGTTCCATTCTCTACCTCGATCCCATCCATTTTCAAAAGTGGACGCTTCCAACTTCCCTCCTCCCCAGCTTACCCTCCTTTCCATCATCCCCCCTCTCATCCCCTTTCCCCCTACTC
>NW_027186304.1:75342675-75416336 GCF_028583685.1 Petaurus breviceps papuanus | reverse complement strand
TATATATATATATATATATATATATATATATATATATATATATATTTGAACATTTGATTTTAAAACTTTGAATTAAAGATTCATTCCCTTCCTCCCTTGTCACCCACCCTTACTGGGAAGACAAGCAATTCAATATAGGTTTTACATGTATGGCTAATGCAAAAAAATAACTTAGTAGATATATTGTAAAAGACAGACTATATTTACCTCCCTCCTATCACCTCCCACTTGTTCCATTCTCTACCTCGATCCCATCCATTTTCAAAAGTGGACGCTTCCAACTTCCCTCCTCCCCAGCTTACCCTCCTTTCCATCATCCCCCCTCTCATCCCCTTTCCCCCTACTCTCCTGTAGGGTGAGATAGCCTATTTAGTGTGTATTTCATTCCCTTCCCAAGAAAAATTCAATGAGAATAAGGTTGACCCATTCCCTTCTGCCTTCCTATTCTTCCCCTCCATTGTAACCATTCTTCCTTGCCTCTTCTCTATGAGGTAGTTCACCCCATTCTGTCTCTCCCCATCACCTCTCATTATATTCCTCTCTCACCTCTTAATTTCTCCTTTTAAGTATCATCCCTTCCTGTTAAATTGGTCCTGTGCCCTCTTTCTATGTATACCTGTAAACATATATACACACATTCACATATGTATTTATATGCCCATATACCCTCATATATATATTTCTACTCCCTTCAACTATTTTCATACTGAAAAAAGTTTCTTTGGTTACAATTATTGTTTTTCCATGTAGGAATGTTAATAGTTCAACTCTGATAAATTCCTTGTGATTTCTTTTCCCTCTTTACCCTCTCATGGTTCTCTTGCTTCTTATATTTGAATGTCAAATTTTCTATTTAACTCTGGTTTTTTGAATCAAGAATGCTTGAAAGTCCTCTATTCCACTGAATGACCATATTTTCCCCTGAAACATGATACTCAGTTTTGCTGAGTAAGTGATTCTTGGTTTTAATCCCAGCTCCTTTGACCACCAGAATATCATATTCCAAGCTCTTCAATCCATCAGTGTAGAAGCTGCCAGATCCTGGATTATCCTGATCGTGTTTCCACAATATTCAAATTCTTTCTTCCTGGCTATTTGTAATATTCTCTCCTTAATCTGGGAATTCCGGAACCTGGCTGTAATATTCCTAGGAGTTTTCTTTTGGGGATCTTTTTCAGGAGGTGAGTGGTGGATTATTTCAACCTCTATTTTGCCCTCTGGTTCTAAAACATCAGGGCAGTTTTCCTTGAGAACTTCCTGGAGGATGATTTCTAGGTTCTTACTTTGATCATGGCTTTCAGGTAGTCCAATAATTTTTAAATTATCTCTCCTGGATCTATTTTCCACATCAGTGGTTTTTCCCATGAGGTATTTCACATTGCCTTCTATTCTTTCATTTGTTTGAATCTGTTTAACAGCATCTTAATTTCATAAAGTCATTATCTTCCATTTGCTCCAATCTAATTCTGAAGCAATGATTCTCCTCAGTGAGCTTTTGAGATTCTTTTTCCATCTGATAAATTCAGCTTTTTAAGGCATTCTTCTCCTCATTGCCTTTTTGAGCCTCTTTTGCCATTTGAGTTAGTCTATTTTTTAAGGTATGATTTTCCTCAGTCAGGTTGTTGACTCTCATTTCATAATTTTCTTTCATCGTTCTCATTTCTCTTCCCAATTTTTCCTCCACTTCTCTTATCTTCTTCTTAAGGTCCTCTATGGCCTGTAACCAGCTTGTATTTTCCTTTGAAGCTTTTGGTGTAGGAGTTCTGACTTCACTGTTTTCCTCTTGTTCCATGCTTTTCTCCTTTTTGCCCTGAAAATAAGTGTCTAATGTTGGGATCTTCTGTCTGCTTTGTTTCCTTTGCCTGGTCATGTTGCCCCTCAGTCACTTGAGCCCTGGGCTTTTTGCCACAGTAGGACTCTGCCACCAGACAGGGGAGCTTTTGTCCCAAACGCTGGGGTTTTCTCAGCTGCCAGAGGTATTAAATGGGTGTCCTCTCTGAGGCCTCCACACGCTCTGGCAAGCTGGACACACACCCCAGGACCTCTACCCTAGACTTTAATCCAGATCCAAGCAGGTTAAAGCAGGAGCGATTACCCCTCACTCTGGTCTCTTGGTCCCCCTATGCTCTGCAGGCTAGGAGCTGAAGCTGCCATGTGGCAATTGCTGGCTGTGTCAGGCATCTCAGGCAAAGGCCACACACTCCCACTTACTAGGTTCCAAAGTCCAGACCGCACTGACCCCTTACTTTGTCCTTTACATCTATGTGTTGATAATTCTGGAAATGGCCACAGCTGCTCCTGATCTGGAGTCCCTCAGGCTGGCGGCTGGTCAGGCCCTCCCTGGAGCTAAAACCTCTGGGTGGCAGTCCTAGGCTCAGCTCCCAGAGCACTGTGCTGGCCAATTCCTGCTGGCCTGCCTGGCTGTCCTCAGCAGGAGGTTAGCTTCTCTGTGTCATTTCTGCAACTCCAAAGTTTTTTCAGAGTCCCCTTTTTACATGGATTGGGGAAGGTGGAAGCCCAAGATGCTTGGAAGTCGTGCTTCTACTTCACCATCTTGACTCTGCCCTCCCATGTACATTGTTAATATGTGTGAAATTCCCACAGATTTAGATATTAACTCAATCAATTAAACAATCATGTATTAAGTATCTACTGTCTTGAATTAGGACCAAGATGAAAATACAAAAAAAAAACAAAACGCAAAAATAGTCTCTGATTTCAAAGAGTTTGCCCAAAGAGTTCTACCCAACTTCCAATTGGGAAAGATAATAGATATACATGTGTGTGCATGTGTGTCTATAAACACATACACAGTCAATTAAATACAAGGTACATTAAGAGGAAACACAAGGTTACCTTAGATTAGAATGTACTAGTAGCTGTGAGAATGAGAAAAGATCTCCTGTAGCAGATGGCATTTGAGTTGTCTTGAAAAATCAAACATTTTAAAAAAGCACAGACGTAGAAATAGAAAGCATTCCAAACATAGTTGACAGTCAATGAAAAGACTTGGAGACATGAGATGGACCCCAAGTATTAGGAATAGCAACCAGGTCAGTAAAGGTGAGCAATAACATAGAATACATACTGGATCCGGGTGATATGTAATGTTGAAGAAGTCTAGAAAGACACAAAAGAGTCACTTTGTGAAGAGACTAAAATGTTAAATAGATAAGTTTATATTTGTAAGTAGAGGGAACCACTGGAATTTATGGAATAAGTTGGTCAGATTTATGATTTAGGAAAATCACTTTGGCAACTATGGAAGAACACTGGAGTAAAGAAGGAAATATTAAGAGGTGATGTCTGGGGTTGTGAGATGAAGAGAAAGGGAGAAAAAGGAGCTTGGAATGAAAGGCCTCTTTTTTGTGAAGTATAATGTATGATCCTGAGGGCAAAGGTGAAGGAACAGAGTGCTAGTAAGGCTTGAAGAGTGAAGAGGTTTGAAATGACCAACTTGGGAAGCTGGGTAGAAGAATCCATTACAAAGGAATGGAGGGATGGTCTTCTTCAATGAGTGCCCAGTTGGGATTAGATATCACATGTTTTTAGTGGACTTGATCAACACAGGTGTGTGTCTTTAGCTTCTTTGAGTAGCATGTGAGTAGGAGCAAAGGAGTAAGACAGTGAGAGAAGTTCAGGGACAAAGTTTGGAAACATTTGATTAGAGACAAGAGAAGTAACTAAGGAGTTTGAGAATAAAGTATTGAGTAATGTTGAACAGGTCCACAAATGGGTTGGGAAGGGAAGAGAGTATAGTTAGTGCATGGTTGATTGGTACAATTTTAATTCATCCAAAGAATAAAGAATAGGTTTGTGACTAGTAAGGCAAAGGGAAAGATGAAACGGTAAAACATTAAGATAACAGGAATTTCATGGTTATTCAAGAAGTGGTGATTATGAGTGATTAGGTCAAGGGTATAACTATCTCTATGTCTACCCCAAGAAGAATGGAGTATTTGTTCATAGGAGTTATGGACTCACAACTATGAAGTTAGGGTACATTGTATATTGAAGTGCCCTAATATGAGGAGAGGAGTAAGTAGAAAGGGAAACTGAGTAAGTTGCTTATTTTGTTGAAAAAGGAGGGATAATGTTCTGAGTGCGTTGGAGTTGGGAGTGTCAGTAGATAATAGCCACCAAGATCTGGACTGAGTAACTCATTTGGAAATGTGATACTTCTAAGAAGTACTACTCTCCAACTAAATGTCCATGCTATATTAACTTGTTTCTATTTGTAATTACTTTTTGGGAGCTAGTATTTACCTTTCAAAGATTTTGCTTACATTGGATTTCTGAGAGGCAGAGTCATATAGTAGCTCATTTTTGTCAATCTGAATCTCAACACCTGATTTTGAATATTACTTCAAATGTTTATTAATTGTGCAATCATGGATATAACTTTTTTTTTACTTAACCTCTTAAAGCCTCCATTTCCTTATCTTTAAAGTAGGAGCAATACTTATGCAACCTACCATAAAGTAGCTGTTGGGAAAGATCTTTTTGAAACATAAAGTGCATTATGAATAAGTTATTATTTGAAGTAATAAAAGAGTAAAAAATCCATGATCTAGTTGAGGCTCCTTTGTTTGTGCATATATAAAAATATTCAACTTTGCAGTATATGTCATTGTGGGATGCAAGTCAATTATCTTTTCTTTTTGATATAACCTATTCCAGTTATTTTTTTCTTTGATGAATTGTCCTTTGAAATTTGACCTAGATTACTTTCATATATTAACTGCTTCCTTCTACCTGCTTTTAAGGAGTTTCTCCAATGTTGAAGCCTTGGAAGCTAGCAGCTACATTTCTGGTTGAGAGCAATTTGGGGCTCTTCTTTGATGATGTCCTATGGTTTTTATCAATTTGATGTTCACCATCTAGATTGATGTTCACTCCTGAACAATTATCTTTTATAAATTCCTCTGAAATACGGTATTCAGGCTTTCTGTTTCATCATTTTTTATTGTTGGTGGCCAATTATTCTCAGATTGTCTTTTCAAATTTGATATTCTAGTTCAGTTGTTTTGGTTTATAGAGGTTTCAATATTCTTCCCACTTTGCTATTTTTATTTTATTATTATGTGTATGCAAATAACTGATTATTGCCATCTGAGATGAATTAAAGATAAATATCAATCACAGGGTAATGGAGGTGTATACAACCATGAGTGCAATACATAATAAATATGGAATGAAGAACCAGAAAAAAGTTTGTCATCAAAGAGATGTATTATACAAAACAAACAGAATAGTTATGCTGACGCACATCCTGTGGGATAAACGTATATCCTCATGATATCAATTATAAGAAAAGAAGACTCCAGGGTGGCTAGGTGGTGCAGTGAATAGAGCACCAGCCCTGGAGTCAGAAGGACCTGAGTTCAAATCAGGCCTTGGACACAACACAAAAACTAGCCATGTGACCTTGGGCAAGTCACTTAAATCCAATTGCCCTTCCAAAAAGCAAAAAAAAAAAAAAAAAAGAAAGAAAGAAAAGAAGACTCTCCAGCATATTCATGGAATTGCTTCAGCAAACTTTTGGGAGGACTTAGATAAGAATTGCGTGGGGTGTTCAAACATGAATGATCATCATCAGAATAATTCAAAAGAAAATTCACATCAGTGGAATCACAAATTCATTTGAAGATATGGGTGTTTATTCATATCATAAATGTATATCTATCTAAGTATCTTGTATATACATATATATTTAATCTCTCATATACATACACACATTTTTATGTTTGCTATGATCATTTTCAATATGCTCACTGTTTTTCATCCTTTTATTCTAAGTCATCAGTTCCCTTGTTTAACCCTTTGAATCATTTAAGAACTCTGGTTTTCCCTTTTTATTACTTCTTTTAAACTTCTTCATCACTTAGAAGAGTATAGGATTGGTTAAGTTTTCATTTCTGGCATTTTAATTGTTGCTATTCAAATATTTTATTCTATTGGAGATTTCTCATCAGTTTATTATGTCCTCATATTTATTCCTTGTTTTAGGACCTCATTTTTGTTTATTAAGTTCTTTAGTTTCTTTAATTATTTATCTTTGAAGTATTCCTTGTGAGAATTTCTTTAATTTCCCCTATTTTGTTATTGCTGCTGCTAATGTCATTACTTTACTTTGTATAGCCCATTTCTTACTATTCTGAGGACAATTCCTTACTCATTCATCTTGATAATAGTATCCTACCAAATACTTATTTAAAGATTAGATATTAGCAAAATATTACAATTAACTTCCATTCAAGAAATAGTTATTTATGAAATGGTTGGGGAGGGAGCAATGGGCTTATTTGTTACTGTCTTGCATGCCAGCCCAATGCTTTGTAAAAAAACGTGGACTGGCTACTGGTTTTTATGCAACTTGTCATGCTACTCCTTTTGCTTGGTCCCCTTATAGTCAATAAAATGAAAGGGAAATGCAATTTACTGTCAAGATGAGATGAATTCTCCTTTTATTAAAACCTATAACACAAACTTTCCATGGTCCTTAAATGTAGTAGACTATTTAATTGTGAATAGTGGGATATCGATGCCTATTGTGATGGAATTAGCAAATACTATAATTGTATGAAATACAGAATGTAGATACTTTGTTTTTTGTGCAAATGCTTTTAGCTCAATACCTACTGATTGGATATCTCACACTTGGCTTAAACTCTATAAGAACAGACTCCTGCTGATCCTTCTCTTGTGGTATCTAATTTTTTTTAATTTGTAGGGCTACAGTATGGTTAAAGGTTTTGGTTGCATGAGATGTAGGCAATTTGTATTTGTTGAGAGGCTTTAAAAGTCCATCTGGTATTATTTTTCTAACCTTGATTAAAAAATTATACTTAAACATACTGGTAGTACTTGATTAATTATCTCCATATTACTTTCTTATGCCTTCTCATAGCTGGTACAGTGGCAGGTGTTCATTAATGGAGATTATGTCACTATTTTAATATATAATCAAGCGATGAAGTGTTCTACATCAAAGTCTAGAGAGAAAAAGAATAGGATGCATCAGCATCAGATAGCAGGTACAAATGGTGAACCTAAATTTTATATACTGATTTTTAGGGGGGAGGGAGGGGAACTGGACCTCTGTTTTAACTTGGGACTCCTTTTGCAAAAAAAACTTCTCCCACCAAACAGATATGCAACTGGTATTGACATGTCACATTACTTGGTCATAATCACTGAGCTCATGTATGTTATAGGCAGGACTTGAATCCAAGTCTTCCTGACAGTAATGAAAACCCTCTAAACTTGAAATGATTTCATCTCACTTCAGTTTTCCTGACAAGTCCACAAACATTCAGTACCTACTCTATATCATACAGACTGATAAAGGTGTTAGGGATACAAAAAAGGCAAAAATAATCCCTTCCCTCAAGGTGCTCACAATCTTATAGCCTCAACAACATGCAAACAGCTATGTACAGCAAGATATAGAGAAGATCAGTTAGAGATAATCTCAGACGGAAGGCACTAGCATCAAGGATTATTGAAAAAGGCTGCTAGCAAAAATATGGGATTGGAATTGAGGCTTGAAAGAAGCCAGAAAGTAGAAACAAAAAGAGAATTCCAGACATCAGGGACAGTCAGTAAAATTTGCATGTTACTTATGTAAGTAATAGCAAGGAAATCAATATCATGAAATTGTAAAGTATATGAAAGAAGTAAGGTATAAGCAGAATGGAAAAATAGGAAGGAGTCAAGTTACAAAGGGCTTTAAAAGCCAGACAGATAATTTTCTTTTCGATCCTTGAGGTAATAGGTTACAGGAGGTTACAGAAAAGAGTGAGGCCTGTGCTTTAGGAAGATTCCTTTGGCAGCAGAATGAAGGATGGGTTGCAGTTGAGATAAGTTTGAGACAGGTAGACCAACCAGAAGGTTATTTTCAGTTGAACAAGAGTGAAATGATGATGGTCTGCAACATGGTGATAACAATGTCAGAAAAGAGGAGACATATATGAGAGATGTTAGGAAGTTACAATCAACAGGACTTGGCAATGCAAAATGAAAAAGAGTGAAGAATTGAAGATGACCTCTAGGTTGGGAGCCTGGGTGGTTGGGTTTTTGGGGAAAGGAAAATGAATTCATTCCAGAATTTGTTGAGTTTACAATGTCCATAGGACATCCAGTTTGAGATGTCTACCAGGCAGTTGGAGATGACAGACTGGAGGTCAAGTAAGAAGTTAGGGTTGCAAAGATAAATTTGAAAATTATCCATACAGATAATGTGCAGTATATACTATCACAAGAGAAATAGAAGAAAACATTATTGCAGCTAGATTGAAGATTAGCTTTTAGCTACCTAAATAACAAGACAGATTTATTTACTTACTAATTCATGAGAATAACAAATAAAACTTTACTAAACTATGCAATTTTTACATTAAGAGATCCCTAAGAAACTCCATAACAACATTTGCAAGTGTTTCCATAAGAAGAAAAGTTTATGAAACATGTTTAAATATTTATGGAATGATAAAAATGAGGCATTAATTGGCAAACAACTTAATTAAAATGCTTTCTCAAGTAATTAGCAGCAAATACTTCCCTATCTGTTTTGCATGCCATTTGTCTTCTTCTCTGTTTGTTAAAGCCTGCCTGTCAGTCAAACTTTGCTGCAGGTAATTTTTTAGCTCTGTGGGGAAAATCTTCAAAAATTACATCTGAATTTAAAATATTTTGATTATCATTTTTATCTAACAAATTCTCTTTTTCACTTCATCTTCTATATGTCCCAGTAAAGCACCATCCTGGGAATTTAGGGCCTGAAGATGAAATTCTGCATCAAGGCATTACTGAGTTTCCAAAAACACTCTCCTGAGAACCAACTGAATCAATCTTGAATCAACAAACAGTGCAGTTAATTAATGAGCACACCATCAGGGAGCTTTTTTAAACAATGTTGACTGCTGCTGCCTCAGGACCAATAGCACCAGAAGTTATTGCTGGTTTGAAAGAAGTGACTCTTAGGGTTCCCCCAAGGCACCTTTTGCTTACATTAGCTATTTTCCACAACTTTTCCTTTTATTTGTACCCTAGGGGAAGTATACTTATTTGCTAAATTACTTTTTAAGTGATGCTCCTTCTTGCCAGTAGCCTGAGGTACAGCAGTGAAGATGCCATTGAGTAAAAAATAACAGAAACCAACTCTGGTTGTACTGGAAAAGTCTAGGATAAAAATCTCCAACTATAGAGACTAGAGTTGTGAGATGGAACATAGGACTTGACAAATTATCCAGATACTAGGGAATTTTGGGGGGAGTTCCAAGGTCCAATTCTAAGGGTGGGGCATGTTTTGCAACATGCACTCTTGATTTTAATCATGTTGGTCTGTTCCCTCATTGTGGCATCAAGTGACCTTGGTTCTGTGAGGCTATGACAGCAGCCCACAAACTCTCTCAGGTCCAGTCACTTAATAAAAAAAATATTAAGTATCTACTTCGTGCCCAGTGTTATTTAACATTCAGGGAAGAACATAAAGACAATAGGAAAATAACCAAGAAGGAAATGTACCCAATAATCATTTGTATGTCTGCTATCCTAAGTCCAAGTAGTAGAGAACTGACTCTAATATCAGAAGACCAGGGCTTAAATCTCTCTTATGGTTCTACTTGTATGACCTTAGGTAAGTTACTTAATATAAGTGGCCCTTAATTTTCTTATCTACAAAATGAGGAGATTGAACTAAACAACGTCTGAGGTGCCTTTGAGCTCTAGAGAAATGTTCCTCTCATCCTACAATCAGCTTAATCTCAGAAAGGATTATTATCCTGCATCCTTCTGGCAAATATCCATACTCTGAAGAATGTCATGACCTATATAAGAGGAAATGGTATCCCACCTTTTACAGAAAAAAAATGGGAAGATTTACTTGAACTGATGCAAAGTGAAGTAAATAGGACAAGGAAAACAATATATACAAAGACTACAATATGAACAGAAAGACTAGTAACAGGAACATTCAGCTTTGTCATTTAAATACCAATCATGGCCTCAAAGAAGAGCTGAGAAAATCTACCTTTCTTCTGGATTATAGGCATAGAATTTTGTATGGGTAGGCTGTCAGACACAGCTGATATAGTAATTATTTTTGATGAGTTGTCCCTCTGCTTCCTTTTGTAAGCTTTGTTGTAAAGGAAGATATTTGTAGGGGAAAAAAAGAATATACTCTTAAATGAATTAATATGTGAATATGATAAATACAGAGAAGCACGTAAAGGTAATGCATGAACTGATATAAAGTAAAGTAAACAAAAGGCAAGAAACTAATAGGCATAATGGTTACAAAAATATAAAGAGAAAGAACAAGAACCTTGAAACAATTAAAAATGAGTGTTATGATCATAAGAGCAACAAGATGGAGGAATAGACATTTTCTCTAATATATGCAACCTGTCAAATCTCTTCAAAACAGAAATTACACATTAAAGATAAAGCAACTTCAGCTGTCCCCATGATCTAGGACACCCAGAATTAAAAAGCTGATCATTAGCTCACCTAGCACTCCTTCCCCATACTAAGAGGATTGAAGTTCTGTTGGGGTACCAAAGGACATAGCACAGGCTTATGACAAAACCCAATCTCACATTACAGTATCTCTGCCATAGAAATCCTGGTTCCAGTCTGTGGGCATTTACCCTTGCTGTGACAGATAGCCAGTTCAGGCAAAACCCTTCAGGTGCAAAAGTCTTCAAGGCATCATAACCTTACAGCAATATAAAGCTCTGAACTGAGGCTGCTGGAGTGGACAATGCAGTAGTGCTGTAAAGATGCATATTTCCAGTGCTTGGACAAAAAACTAATAGAGGGAGCAGGACAGGGCATTAGAACAGGATTCTGTGTTACTTTGGGGCTGTTAAATCATCAACTAGACCTGAAAGGAAAGAAACAGCATTCAGATTGGGACCAGTTCTGACCATCCAAAAGTCACTTGGGTTAGAAACCTAGGCTAATGAATTATTAATTGCCCAGCATGGAAGGAGATTGAGATGCTTTGAAGTTCAGCTCCCAAGGAAACCACAGACATAGGGGAGGGAGTCAGGAAGTGAGTGAAAGGGGAAAATAAGAAGAGGCAGACAAAGACTGAAATTACTAAAGATTTTAGGAAGAAAATTCAAAGACCTTGAACACAAGCAAATTAAATCAATAAGAACAATAATAACATCAGAGAGAAATATTGTCTCCACATCTAGTAAATGAGCTCAAGCATCTATAAATACTGCATAACACTATTTAGAAATACTGTTATATTATGTCATATCATATTATAAATAAATATTGCAAAATAAAGGAAAATGATCCAACACATAGTGAGATAGAGGACACTGTGTGATTTGAGGAGAAAATGACACGATAACATGCTATTCTTGAGTGGTTCAAAAGAGGAATTAGAATTATGAGAGAAAAATTTATAGCCTGAAGAGCAAAAATGATGGGCAGAATAGGAAAAAATCTGGAATCTACAATGGTAATCCTCACCAAGAAACAAAAGAGTGCAAAATAGATTGGGAATGCAAATACACAGAGATGAAGGACAATCTAGAAGAAGAGAAGCAAAGAACCATACAATTACAAGAAAATAAGCTCCTTGTGCAAGTAGAATATACTGATTTCAGAGACAGGATGCATAGAGACAATTTAAGGATTGTAGGTCTCCCAAAACAACATGACAGGACAAAACCTTAACAAAATAACCTATGAAATTATAGAAGAGAATTGTTCATAAATTCCTAAAATAGAAAATTAGTACCAATTAAAAGAATTCACAGATAACTCTTAGAAGAAAAATAAAATCAAGGTTGTAAACTACAAAAAAACCCATAATGGTTAAATTTAATTTTATCAGTTCTATTCAGAGTCAAGAAGTTCTTTAAATAACCAGGAGAAGGACCTTCAAATATAGAGAAATTTGAAGAATGCAAGACTAATTCTGCAACCACTAAAACACTAGAGAGATTGGAATATTCCCTTCTAGGGGAGTGTTCCCCAAAACAATGAAGGTCAGGATGCAGCCCAGGGTAACTGGCCATGAAAATCTAAGCTTAAGCAAAAGTGGGAAAAGATGGCTATTCAATAATAAAGAGGCATTTGAATCATTAAAAGAAATAAAATCAGAACTGAAGAGATTAATTAGCAATCAATCAAAAAATAAATATTGTGAAATTACAAAGAACATATCTCTGTGGAGAACTATAAGAAGATATCTCATTTCAAACTTTGCAGAGGTAGGAAGTCTATAAGTGTGGACTTTGTACATATTTTTGATTTATTAATCAAATTATTTTGATGAATATTGATTTTTTTATAATTTATAATAAATTAAAATTGATTTATTAATCAAATAATTTTGATTAATATTGATCAGTTTTATTGTTTGTTTTTCTCTTCTTCCTCTATTTCATTAAAGAAAAATCTCTTAGTAGAGGGAGGAGAAAGGATACAGAGGAAAAATTAGGCAATGTAAAAACAAAATATTTCAACAAAACTGTTTTATATTATAGTGACATTTTTTTTTGCTTTTTGGAGGGCAATTGGGGTTAAGTAACTTGCCCAAGGTCACACAGCTAGTTTTTCTGTGTTAAGTGTCTGGGGCTGAACTCCGGTCCTCCTGACTCCAGGACCAGCGCTCTACTCACTGTGCCACCTAGCTGCCTCATATAGTGACATTCTTAAAAAGTGATCACTCAATTGAAGAAAAAAATTGATCCATGATTCCTCACTCACTTATATGCATCAACCAGTTTTGATATTTTCAAATGTGAAATCCATTTCAAAGCTGTCTACTCATTTGGTAAGGAAAAGGAAATTTTCTTTCTGTCTCTATTTTTCTACTCTTAATCTTTGGGGCTTTAATGGAGATGAATGTAATTTAAAAAATGGGAATGTCATTCAGTAGAGTTAGTTTCCTCCATACTACCTCCTTAATTAGAGTTATTAGTTATGTATTTGGGGCTTTTATTTTGTTCTATTGAAAAAAATGTCCTTTATGTTGAATAAATAAAGGGACAGATTTCTAGATCTTCAAAATATTTTCATAAAATATTTTTAATGAACTAGACTTAAAATTGAGTTTCCTAAGATATATTTAGGTTCATAAAATTATAGTAATTCTATTTTTTCTCACATGATTAAGCATTTTTTCAAAGTTTCACAAATAGTTTAATTCTATTGTTTTTTGGAGTTAATTAGTTTCATATTTGTGAAACTGGGAAGATAACAGTATTTTGAGGATTCCTTAGAGAGACTATTGTTATACTGTATGCTCTCTTTATAAGTAAATATTACAAAACATAAAACTATTGACTTCATCACTGGCCAAAATAATTTGTTTCAGAGAAGAACAAGTCTGGGTCTTCATTACAAATTCGCAATCCAGTTGATATTCAGAATGATATAGCACCTTGTGGGGTTCCTCACAACAATGCCAGGAGGCAGATTATGCAAGTGTTATTCTAATTTTACAAATAATGAAACAGGTTTAGCATACTTGTGATTTGTACATTGCTAGTTTTGGATCTGGGACTCAGATACATATCTTCTAAGTCCAAATCTCCTGCTCTGTTAAATAATATTGCCATATTTTCACATTTATTTTATTTTTTACTCAGGTATTGATGATATTTTTGGGAACATACATTACCTGCATTAAAAAGTTATTATCCACAAGTTCCTATCTATATTGGTAACTTGACTTGACCACAACTCAATTAATTAGGTCTTTTCCAGTTTAAATACTACTCATCCTTCAAGATCTAGCTCAAATGTTACCTTTCCCCATGAAACCTATCCCACTCCCAAGTCCCCTGAATTGAAATTATGTCATTCTCCTTTGAAGTATTATAGTAATTTGTTTCTACCTCTATTGTGTAACTATGGTATCTTTTGTGTTATATTTACATTTTATATGTTATCTTCTCTGTTGGATTACAAACTGCTGGAGATCAGGAACTATGATTTTTTATCTTCTTCACATAGATTGTCAAAGCATCTAGGGGGTATAATGGGTAGAATGCTGAATTTGGAGACATGAAGGCAGTTCAAATGTGACCTCACACACAAACTATAACCCTGGGCAAGTCATTTGAACTTTTTCAACTGTTGTTTTATCATCTCTAAAATAAAAGATTTGTCTTGCTAGCCTGGAAGATTTTCTTCTGGCTTTAAATCTATGATCCTAAAATGTTTGATGCAATCTCATTTATTTGATAAATATTTCTAAAGCACCTTCTTGTTCTATATACTGAGGAAGGTACAAAAAAGACAGAGTTTACAATATACCAAGCCAGTAGATATTTGAAGACATCCGAATTTTTATTGAATATTAAAAAACAGGCAGGTAGCTGACACATAGTAAGCACTTTATGTATGCCTGTTGATTTATTGGCATTAAGGAAACCCAGGGAAAAAGCAGAAATCATAACACTTAGACATACACATGTTTTCCAGACCACAATGGTCAAACTTGACACCTCTTAGTTTATACCTAATACAAGTTACAATACATAGTCAGAGAAAGTGGAATTCTTAGAGGTGGTAAAGAAAATTATGCATTTAAAAAAGTTTTAATGATGTATTATTTCTATTTACAAAGCATTAAAATGTCTTTTCTTTCTGTGTAAGCTCCATTCAGATAGCTCCAAGCTCAGGATGGGATTTTCAGGCAAGAGGAGGGTAAAAAGAAAGGGAAAATGTTGGAAACCCAAATGTAGTGGCTGTATGAATAACAAACCATGACAATATATGGTTTGGTAGAAAAAAATAATATCTAGTTTCCATTATTTGACTACACCTGTTCTGCCTCTATTCAGAAATACTCATGTGCATTTGTCTTGATGAATGTAGTATTGGTATTCACACTGGTGTCAGCACATGTTCTTGGTGTCATCTTTATGAGCAAGTTTGGGGAATTGTATATAGTAAAGCAGGTTACCTTAACTCTTCTTAGATTCAGGTCACACCTGACATAAAGAAAACAAAAGAGATAACATCTGGGAAGTAGTGGATTTCAATAGTGCCAGTGACTGAAATGAGGAGCTTTAGAAGACAAAAGGAATTCTGCAGCTAATTCTCTGAAGAATCATGACTGCTAGTGGTCAGGAGATTGGGAATCACATTTTTGGAGAATGGAATAAGTCTTCAAGGAAGGAGAAAAGAAAAGGAAATCAAATTTGGAAAATAATTGATGGAAGAATTGAGTAGTGGATGGATAATTATGCATGTAGAAAAGTAGTAAGTGAAGCAAAGGATAATAAAATCCAACATGGTAGAATTATAACAAATGAAAAGCAATGCAATAAGATGATTAGGAAATGCTTTAGAAAAAATAAGTAATCCTATTGGGATTGGCAAGCATTCCACCCTGGGCAAAGATGAAGATGAGGTAAAAAATTGACCAAGTATTTCAAGGAGAATAAGTAGCCTCATCTTCCACACCTTGACTCTAGTTCTGGAGTTTGTCTTTGGTTATGCATTTTTGTCTGCTAAGTTGCAGGAAGTCTAGGGTAAACATACATTCCAAATTAAATAACCTAGAAATTGAGTTGGTTCCAGGACTAATCTAAAGAATATGGGCTTGTTCCAATGCAGAATCTAGTGTAACCTGTAATTTCTGCAACAAATTAGTTACCAAGGTCTATTCTAGAGCTATCCTGTGGGCCAAGGCATTTCCCAAACTGATACTCTTGGGGGTAAACTGAAGAAATATCAATAAGGCAAATGAAATCTTTCTAGTCTGGAGCCTTTCCCAAAATTGTATCTGTCCAAAGTCGTTTCAGTGGAACTGAGCCAGAATTGAACTCATTTCCATGGTTGTCAGGGTATGTTGGTACATTTATTTGAAATGTGTTCCATGGATTGTCAGATCAGAAGATGTTTGTGTAGAGCAGAATGGGAGGCTTTGGTTTTTCAGATCATTGGAAACACCTTTTAAGATAAGACATCTGTTGGGATTAGATGCCCTTGACTTAAACAGATGAAAGACTAATCTTTTGAGTTTAAAATTGGCATAGCTTCTTAGGGAATTAAATAGGAGTCAATGGTGTTCAAACTAAACAGAAACTATAAAGACTAGAGTGAAATCACATGGCCTACTTCTACATGTAAGAAAATAGCCTATAAAATGGGAATTATGACAAATAAGTAAATAGTGAAATATTCTAATGACTTTGATCCTTTAAACAAAGGAAAGATATTATAAAACATAGAAATCACCACTATTTTAGTTTCCTGCATCTTAACTCCACATAACATCTTTTCAACACACAGAAATAGAATTCATTATTGTTTGTTCATAATAATATTGTTGTTGTTCAGTTGGGTCCAACTCTTCATGACCCCCGTTAGGTTTTTCTTGGCAAAGATATTGGATTGGTTTACCATTTCCTTCTCCAGCTCATTTTACAGATGCAGAAACTGAGGCCAACAGGGTTAAGTAGCTTGTCGAGGGTAACACAACTAGTGTCTGAGGTCAGAATTGAACTCAAGTCTTCCTGACTGCAGGCCTTGTAATCTAGCCACTATGCCACCTAGCTGCCCCATTAATTATGTACTTCCAGTTAAATCTCACACTAATATGAGTAGAACTGACTCATAAATTTGGGCTTGGAAATGAAGAAATGTATGCTACTTTACATTTCAAAGTCTATAGCCAGAAGTCTATGGCTGTAATTTTTTCTTTCTCAAGAAATTTTTATTGAAGAAAAAATTTTAAAGGATTTGGGCTATGATTTTTAGTCTTTGACTATGGGGTTCTAAAATTCAAAAGGGGTGGGGAATTCTGGGAGAAAGTGAAAAAATCTATTATTTCCAGGACAAGAAAAATAAGAAAGTGTCTGAGGGGAATTTCCTGCATTTTTTATTATTATAAATCAAACCTTTTATCATTCTTAGTGACTTTGTGTGCATATCCTCTCAGATTGGCAGCTCCAAACTTTAAAGATGAATTAAAAGTTAAATAGCTATTTCCTCTATTAGACAATCTCATATAAATGAGATTTATCAGTAGGCTGCTTTTATGGGTGGATTGTTGATGATTTACTTCACGTATTAAATTTAGATGCAAAAAAGCATATGTAGAATAATCATAGAAAAAGGCTTAGAAAGTACTAATTGTTTATGGCCCAAAGGGTCTTGAATAAAAAAAAACAAAACAGGTGGACTCCTAGTCAGAAATGTAAAACATTCCTGAAAAATCTAATTGTTAGAGATTAGGAAAAAAACGGTTTCAGGGTTACACTTTAGTAATACCCTTTTATTAATATACAAAATTCAACCATGAATAGGATACAAATGGGTAGGATATGAATGAATGAAAAAGTACAAACAAATTGCAGAAGATAGCTTCTATAAATCTCCATAACTGCTGGTGATTGAGTATAGCCATTTTGCTACATTGGACCATGCTAAAATAATTCCATTCTTAACACAAGAAAAAAAGTAAAAAAAAATGCAGAACTTGGAGTCAGAAAGCCTGGCACCATATCCTTACTCTGGGAATGATTTTCTGTGTGACCTTGGGTAAGTCACTGCACTCTTCTCTGAATATCAGTGTCCTTATATGGAAAATAAGGAAGTTGGATGACTAAACTCTAAGGTCCATTCCAGTTCTAATAGTCTAGGATTCTTTAATTCCAATTCGTTTCTGAAGGGGAATGATTTCCATAGTATTATGAGAAAGAACCAATTGGGGTGGCTAGGTGGTGCAGTGCAGTGCTGAGCACCAACTCAGAAGTCAGGAGGACCTGAGTTCAAATCCTACCTCAGACACTTAACACTTACTAGCTGTGTGACCTTAGGCAAGTCACTTAACCCCAATTGCCCTGCCTTTCCCCCTCCAGAAAGCAAAGCAAAAAAAAAAAAAAAAGAACCAATTAACTATCAAAAATGAAAGTGGTAAAAACCTGTCTACCTCAATTTCCTTCTCAGTAAATTGGGATCATAATAGTACCTATCTACTAAAGTTGTTGTGTTGTGAAGATAAAGAAATATAATATTTGTAAAGAATTTGGTAAACTTTAAGGCACTGTATAAATGTGATATTATTATTACTGCTATTTGCATAATGAAAAAGAGCCAAAATACCATTTTAGATCAAAAGAAATGAGAAAAAAAGAAAAACGAATTCTGCGTACACACACATCTTAAAGATATTTGAATAGTCTTCACTTAAAACATAGTCTTATGCTTGTTAATAACATGGAGGTAACCATAGGCAGTTGAAGGCTTTAACACAGGCAGATCCAACCAAATTGGAATAGATTTGAGTATGGACATAGTGATGAACTATCTCTTTTCCAAGGACTAACCTAACTTTGGTCATTCCCAAAGTTTGGCAATAAGGCATCAAGGTACTGCATTTTTGACCCACACAACTCTCAAACACCACCTAATAAGTTGTGAAGGGCTTTAATATGAATCAGTCAGAGAAGTGGGGCATTCAAATCAGTGAAATTGCAGATCCTGAAAATATTGAAGTATTTAAATGGCAGAGACTTTCCTTTTAGAACACAGTGGTGAGGGACTCTCTTGCCAAGTTTGCTGCTTTAAGATATTCTGCAAAAGTACTTTTGGGAGTTGGATGTGAGAAGATGAAAACAATTTAAATGGAGTACATAGCAGAGCAGAGTCAGGGAAAAGTCATAGACAACATTCTTTTTTCATCTGCTATTTATACATGTAAAACTATACATATATATGAATATATATATGCATACATATTCAGTATGTGTTAAAAATATAACCAAAGTATAGACAGACTTGTTAAATCCTTGTACCCAAAACCTAATTGTCCTAAAATATGCAACTAGGTTTCAGTTTTGAAAAATCTCTTTGTATACTTTGTAAAAATATTCGGTATAATTTAGCAGTGCTTTTCACACATGCACAAGCAACACAAGTAAAAAGTGTAAATTTGAAGAGGTAAAAAATAGAATTTGGAAGACCTGGACAATTGTCCTTTATCTGCAAATAGCTCTTATTGAGCAAGCAAATATTTTTGAAATCTTTTTCTTTCTTTGTAATGGGATATTGGGGATAAAAACCTCTGATTTCATTGATATCTAGAATTCCTGCTACAAATGAAGACTAACACCTCTGCAGTTTAGAGTTACCAAGAGAGTAAGTGACTTGACCAGAGTCACAGAGCAAGCTGTTTCAGAAGCAGTGCTTGAATCCTTCCTTTACCATTTCCAGGTTAGCTTTCTGTCCACTAATATTGGAGGATCATAGGATCATATATTTAGATATGGAAGTTATATTCGAAACCATTAAGTCCACCCCCCTCATTTTTTAAAATATATTTTTAATTAATTTGTTTACTTTTAGTTTACATGATTCAATTCTATAATTCCTTGAGTTTCACATTTTGTCCCCCTCCCTCACCTCCCCCCATAGTGGCATATAGTCAAGTATAGGATCTGTAAATACTTTCACATGATACATTAATCATGTTATAAAAACAGATTGTATCAGATGGAATGAAAAATGGTAAAGAGGACATAAAACCAAACAAGAAAAGGAAAAAGATCAGGTATTTTGCTTCCATATGGATATAGACTCAGTTCTTTCTAGTTCTTTCTCTGGATGCACACATTTCTCTCCATCATGAGTCTTTTGGGATTGACTTATATCACTGCATTGCTGAGAAGAGTCCAGTCTATCAAAGTTGGTCATCACACATACGTTGTGTCTGTAATTGTGTACAAATTGCTCCTGGTTCTACTCTTCTCACTCAGCATCAGTTCATATAAGCCTCTCCAGGTAAATATGAAGACCATCTGCTCCTCGTTTCTTATAGCACAAAAGTATTCCATAACATGTATATACCACAACTTGTTCAGCCATTCCCCGATTGATGGGCACCCCCTTAATTTCTAATTCTTTGCCACCACAAAAAAGAGCTGCTATAAACATTTTTGTACATATGGGTCTTCCTCCCACTTCTATGATCTCTTTGGGATATAACCCTAGCAGTGGTATTGCTGGGTCAAAGGACATGAAATTATTTATAGCCCTTTGGGCATAATTCCAGATTGCTCTCCAGAAAGGCTGGATCTGTTCACAACTCCACCAGCAATGCATTAGTGTTCCAATTTGCCCACATCCTCTCCAGCATTTGTCATTTTCCTGTTTTGTCATCTTAGCCAATCTGACTGGTGAGATGTGGTACCTCAGGGTTGTTTGGATTTTCATTTCTCCAATCAATAGTGATTTGGAGCATTTCTTCATATGCTTATATATACCTTTAATTTCTTTCTCTGAAAATTGCCTGTTCATATCCTTTGACCATTTATCAATTGGGGCCACCCCCCTCATTTTGCAGTTGAACTTGAAGTTAGAGAAATGTTTTGCCCAAAGTAAAAAAAAGTAATAAATGACACTGTTATCTATAGATGTGCCTCACTGAGAATTGAACGTTCCCATGAAACAAGGACACTGCCAGAATATTCTGTCTTTTATGTTAATAAAATCAGTACCATGAGCATTTAAGGGTCAACCAGTAAAATAGTATAAGCATAACCATATCCTATCTTACCACATAATCATCACAGATTTTATGCCAAACTTTTTGTCTAAAGTGGAGTATGACCATCATGTGAAGCTTATTGTGCTGGTATAGCTTAAAAAGAATTTATTTTTAAGCTGTATCACTGGAAGAGGAACTGTACAGTTTAGCTAGTGTGGGAAGATACAAGTCTTATCATATCTCATGACTTACTCATGGCAGGTTCACCTGAACACCCATTCCTCTTGGGCCTAGGGCTCTTCATTGGGTTGAGGACAATACCCTTAGTATTGCAGCACTCTAAACAAACCATGCAAGTCGGCTTTCAGAAATATACTGACAATGCAGGGGTGCTGCGAATTCTCGACTCATGGTTTGCAGTGCAAGAGAGACAAATGTGCATGCATTTGCCACTGGTGAATACATTGCTACTGTTTCCTTTTAAGTGGCATGATGAACAGAATTATACCATCCGACGATTACATGATGAAAGGTTATAAAACAATTTTTGGAGTAAAAAAAATACAATGAGATTGTGGTGGCAATGATTATGTGGTGAAATATGGCAAGTTTGGCTAGAATAGCCATTTGTGATTTTTAAATGTTCTATTCATAGTGATATACTCTAACATTTGAAATATGTGTTTACAATATATATGAGGTATGGATAGAAAAAATTTTTTTCCACAGCCCTGGATAAACACCAATTTGTGGAATCTTGAGAAAAGTTTGACCAGAAGGTAGTTGAATCAGTAGACTGTATTAATTTCATCAGTTACTTTAGTAACACAATATCTTCTAAAGTCATTCATTCATTCCTCTGTATCCATCCAAAATTTATTTAGCACTAGCACTTCACAGAAAATAAAATTTTTCTCTGAAGTCCCAAAGGTCCCTGCTTTTAGGGATGTTCTGGTAAATGCCTAGTAACCAGCTCTTGTAAAATGTATACATGACATACTTTTAAATTTAATCTGTATTATTAAGATTTTCTCCAGTAATAAAATATGGGCACTAGACAAAACCGCAAATCAAGCCCTAACGTATATGTTTACTGATTTCCAAGTTGCAAGTCCCTCATTGAAAATTTAACAATTGGCTGTCACCAGCCAGTCAGAGCTGACTCCCATACACTCTTGCTTGTAGTTGTCTCCTGACTGCCACTTTTTTTTTCAACTCTGTCACAAGGGCATTTCCTTTCAAAGTTCTAAAGTCTAGATAAAATCATTTGAGTTCTCTGAGCAATATAACTTAGATGCAAGGGATGCATGACAACCAAAAAAATAAACTGCTGCTGTAATGTATTCTATAATAACACATATCCAATAGGGGCGGCCAGGTTTCACAGAGAGTAAGAGCACTGGCTCCAGTGTTGGGATGACCTGGAGATCGAATCCCGGGCTCAGACACTTAGCACCCACCCAAAAAAACTGGTTATGTAACCTTGAGCAAGTTACTTAACCCTGATTGCTTTTTTAAAAAAAGAAAGAAAATAAGTGATATCTGTTCAACAGACTCCAGTGTCTTATGGGGCAGCTAGATGGTGTGGTGAATAGAGCACCAGCCAGTCAGGAGAACCTGAGTTTAAATCTGACCTCAGACCTTGATAACTTACTCACCGTGTGACCTTGGGCAAGTCACTTAACCCCAACTGCCCTTCAAAAAAACCCAAAATACAAACCCTTTTGGGGGCGGCCAGGTGGCTCAGTGAGTAAGAGCACCAGCTCCAGTGTCGGGATGACCTGGAGATCAAATCCCGGGCTCAGACACTCAGCACCACACCCAGAAATAACTGGCCATGTAACCTTGCACAAGTTACGTAACCCCGATTGCTTAAAAAAAAATAACATGTATCCAAAGCTCATAAAAAGAGATCCCCAACTTGCTCAAAAAGATTCACTTCTTCTTTGAGCTAAGCAGTGACCAAGTTGAAGAGCAGGAGTGAGATATAGATAAAACATTCATTAAGTGGTTACCATGCTATACTAAGTATATAGGAGCAAAAATGATAGTCCCTGGCCTCGAGGAGCTTACATTCTGACATGGGGAGACAACATATAAAAGGAATGTAGTGAAAGGAGGGGTGAGGAGGAATGGAAAGAATGAGAATAGTATGGGCATTGTGGTCTGAGCTGTATTTAGAATGAGCATAACTGGAGAGAAAGAAACTCCAACTATGTGGGAACTTCCTTTCTGTCCTTGATCTTCTTCAAATCTAGCAGAAGTATCTGTTGATCAAGGGGTATGAGCATTTTAACCATTTGTTTAGTACAATTTCAAATTTGTTTCTAAGATAGTTGGACAGATTCCAGTTACTAACAATGTATTAGTATGCCTATCTTTCCACATTTCCTACAATACTAAATATTTCCACCATTTGCACCACTGCCAGTTTTCTAGGTGTAAAATGAAACCTCATAATTGTTTTCAAGCACCTACCTCACAAGATAGTTATGAGGAACAAATGAAATAATATTTTAAAGTGTTTTGCACAGTGCCTAGCTAGATCACAGTAGGCACTGTATAAAAGTTCTCTTTCCTTCTTCATTTGCGTTTCTCTTATGGATGTTAATAGTTTACAATTCTCCTTTTGTGAACTTTTTGTCTATATCATTTGACCATTTTTCAATTAGTAAATAGCTCTTGGTCTTATACATTTGTGTTAATCCTTCACATATCTTGCATATCACATCCTTATCAGAGACATTTCATGTAGACAGTTTTTTCCAAGTGCAATTTCCTTTCTTATGTTAGCTGCATTGATTTTGTTCTTACAAAAGGTTTTTCATTTCATGTAATCAAAATGATATATTTTATTTTTCACTAACTCCTCTTTCCTTTGGTTAAGAATTCTCTTCCTAGACATAGTTGAAAGATACTTTTACCCATTTTATTTTGTTTTTTAAATCATGAAATCTTTTACATTTGAGTTACTTATTCATTAGAACTTATTGTGTTATGGGGTGGCCAAGTAATACAGTGAGTAAGGGCAATGGCCCCAGAGTCGGGATGACCTGGGATTGAATCCGGGCTCAGACACATAGCACCCACCCATAAACACCTGGCCTTGTAACCTTGAGCAAGTTACTTACCCCCAATTGCTTAGGGGTGGCCAGGTGGCTCAGTGAGTAAGAGCACTGGCCCCAGAGTCAGGATGACCTGGGATCGAATCCAGGCTCAGATACTTACCACTACACCCAGAAATAACTGGCCATGTAACATTGATCAAGTTACTTAACCCCAATTGCTTAAAAATAAAAAAAGAACTTATTGTGTTATGTGGTATAAATGAATGTCTATATTTTTTGTTAAATGGACTTGAAGTTATGCCAAAACTTATTTTTAAATAGGGACTTCTTTGCTAAGTAGAGTATGTTGCTGCCTAAATCAGATCCCAAGGTATTTAATTTTTTAAATAAATTTCTGTTTATCTAATCTGGTATACTTAATTGCTTTTCTATTTTTTAACCAGTATCTAGTAGTCTTGATGATTTTTTCCCTTTTAATATGATTTGAGACATGAAAGTGCTATTGCTATTCTTCCTTCATTCTTTCTTTCTCCCCATTATTTCCCTTAGGTTCCTAGACATTTTGTCACTCAAGATGAACAAACAGAATGAGTATTACTTACCATATCACAAATTCCTTAAATATATTTACATTATTGCTTTCTTTCTTTTTCTTTGTTTATCTACCCCCTCTCCATCTTACTCTTAGCTTAAATAACTTTCATCATTCCCTTTAATTTATTTTGTATTTTTCTTTGATTCTTTGCCCCTTTTAGAATAAATATTCTGAATTCTGTTCTTCCATTCATTGCCTCTACATACTTCTTCCTTCCTTATTTATCTATATTTTTCCTTTATGAGAAGAAGAACTTGTCCACTATCAAATTTGAGCTCCATCCTCTATCCCATTTATATGTTCTTACAATTATAGAGTCTATCCTATTCTCTCTCTCCATTGTATACGTATATATTTTATTTTATCTTTTTTTGTTTTTTTGGATTTGGTGAAACCCCCCACCCATACCTCAATCTTAGAAATTCATGGTGGGGGTGGGGAGCTGGAAATGTAATATAGTCACTCTGCATATTAAATTATGAGGACTGGTTCTGTCTCTTGTGCATACCATATTGTAGCAGCAAGCACCCCAAGCATCCTCAGGGTTTGCTGCCACCACAGGTTCTTGGATCTGCTTTGATAAAGGAAAGCAACTCAAAATGGGTTAACAAACTTACTTTAATCGGTCAAACATATATCATTTACCTCATTCAGGGGAAAAAGGTCAGCACCCCGAACTTCAAAGTATACAGGCAGAATTATCAAGGCAGAAAAACAGATCAAGTAGACAGCTTTCCAAACTGTCCAGCCATTACATCAATACCCAATCAACATCTGGGTTTCAACATCTGGGTTTTTCAAAGCCAGGGGGCTCTGGACAACAGCTTCCCAGAATCCAGATCAAATCACAGAACACTTCTCAAAGTGAGCCCCCAAAACAAAGCTACACATCAGGGCTTATATAGCCTTCTCCTGGCTCAGAGAATGTAACAACCTTATTGACCCACTGGCCAATCAAGAAGTATCTACTGAAAAACAAGCCTCCCACCCCAGGCTCCAGGTGCACTTTAGCCTAGGGGCGGGGAAGATCTTTAAATTTGCATTGCCATTACACATATTATCTAATAGCTTCCAAGGCCAAGCCCAGGCTCTGCATCTAGGGATCCATATATTCTTTATTCTGGAGTGGGATGCAGTTCTGTAAACACAGCCTTTTTATTTTTGGCTGGGATAGGATGAAGGGGGAGAAGGTTGTCTCCTATTATATTGGCCTCTCATTAAGATATAGGGCTTCTTACTACTTTTCCAATAGAAAAAAATTCTTATAATAGCCCCCTTTCATTTTCCTTTCTTGGATGAAACTTGTCTTCTAATTTTCTCATTCCAGTCCTTACCTCCATTAAATTTATAGTAGCATCTCAGAACTTCCAGCTCATTTTGATGAATTAAGAATACTACTTTTCTTTAATAACTCCCCTCAAAGATGGATAAGGCTGCATCTCAAACTCACCTAAGTCTGCTCTATTTATCCTCTCCCCATATGCATAACTATTAATTATTATCCCCCCCCACAAAAGATATTGGTTTGTTTTTGGGGAAAATGGAATTTAGCTCGTAGAATATGAATTTCACTTTTCCTTCTCTATTTCTTTTCTTTTTCTTAAAAGCAATTGGGGTTAAGTAACTTGCTCAAGGTTACATGGCCAGTTATTTCTGGGTGTGGTGCTAAGTATCTGAACCTGGATTCGAACCCAGGTGATCCTTACTCAGGCCAGTGCTCTTACTCACTGTGCTACCTGGCCGCCCCTCCTTCTCTATTTCTAACCTCAATTACTCCCTGAATTCTCTCACCCATTACATACATTTTGTCCTTTTATGTTTCCTCTTCTCAGTCTATTTTTAAAAATTTCCTCCTATCTTTCTGAATACTCCTGAGTCTTCTTTTTTAGATCTTTATCCATCTCATGCCCAGTAGCCACAGGTTTGTTCAAGGCTCTGCCCTGGACCCCTTTCTCTTTTCTTTCTACACTATTTTACTTGGTAAATTCATCAGCACTCATAGGTTCAACTATTATTTCAGTGAAGATCATTCTCAGATTTATATATCCAAACCAAATCTCTCCTAGGCTAGCTGCCTTTTAAACATCCTGAACTGATTGGCCTGGTAGAAACTTGAATCCAACAGGTGCAGAACACAACTCATTATTTTTCCCTTAAAATCCTGCCTTCTTTTCAGCTTTTCTATTTCTGTCAAAGGCATTACTATTCTTCTTGTCACCAGGCTTAGAAACTGAGCATCATCCTTGACTCTTCACAATCACTCCACATAACCAATCTGTTGGCATATCTTATCTACCTACAGGATCAAATACAAAATTCTTTTTTTCACATTTCAAGTTTTTAATAACCTGGATCCTTCTTAACTTTCCGGTCTTATTATGCTTGTTTACCATCCCACATATGTGATACTCCATCTCCCATCTCTGTGCTCTTCCACAGGGTGTCCCTCATGCCCGAAATGCTCTTCCTTCTCACTTGTACCTGTTACTTTTCATTGTTTTCTTCAAGTCTCTCCTTTCTCTGAAGGTCATTCCTGATGTCCCCAGCTTCTAGTGCCTTCCATTCTGAGATTATAGCTCTGTAGGAGAGAGTGAGGCTGATGACTTTGCAAAGTCCTTTCAATCTTAAATCCAATTCATTTTCAAGTCATGGCATCACCTTCCTGATGTCATGGTCCTCTTTAAGAATGAAGGACAGGGGGTGGCTAGGTGGTGCAGTGAGTAAAGCATTGGCCCCGGAGTCAGGAGGACCTGAGTTCAGTTCCGGCCTCAGACACTTAACACCCAAACACACACAAAAAGCTAGCCGCATAACCTTGGGCAAGTTACTTAACCCCAATTGCCCTCCAAAAAGGCAAAAAACAAAAGAATGAAGGACAAACAACAACCTAGTAGTAGTAGGAGCTGCCCCACTGGGGACTCAATGGGTCAATTCCAGTTAGACAATACAGCTCCCTCCCTCTCTGCTTTCCTTCTTCCCCCCTTTATCCCTTTCACCCATCCTACCTTCTCTCCTGTCCACAGAGGGAATCATACCCTTACCTGTTGTTGGTTTTACAAAGGAATATAAATTTTGATCTCTGAAACCTCACAAAATATCTTGGGGTTTACAGGGTGGATTTCTTTCTTAAGGACACTTCCTTAGACCCAAATCACTCTGGCCCTCATTGATTGGCTAACAATAGGTCCTGGTCCAAACCTTACTTGGTTCATGGTTGGGTCCTGATGACTCAGAGTGGGTGTAAATAGCAATTGCTTCTGATTTGGTCAGAAACCGTGAGGGTCTTCCCCTCCCAGATTGATTTTTTTTGACTAGGTAAAAAAGGCCATTCTTTGTCTCATTTCTTATTTAGTCTTAATCACTGAATGAACATTGTCTCAGTCAAACTAAGACCTGGGAAAGACCTTAACTTAAAAAGGACAAGGTCTCCCATGGCATCCTGGGTCTTCTCCAGTCATCCTAATCTATACCTGGCTACTGGACCCAGATGAATCAGGAGGAAAGAGTGAGGCTGGTGATTTACATAGCCCTCCCTCACTTAAATCCAATTCACCTGCAAGTCATGGCATCACCTTCCTAATGTCATGGCCCTCTTTGAGAATGAAGGACAAACAACTTCCCTTCATGCACACACACACACACACACACACACACACACACACACACACAGTCTTTTACTCTGTATATATCTTACATGTTACTAGTTATACGCCATATTCCTTGTTAGGATGTGGGCTCCTTGAGGGCCATTTTAACTTTTCCTTGTGTCACCAATGCAGAGTACAATACCTGTCATATGATATGTGTTTAATGATGCTTATTGAAGTGGAAGAGAGATCAGGTTCAGTGATAATGTCTTTTCTTGATAATTGTACTTATTTATTTTATGATGTTTCTCTTGTATGAAGTCTTTTCAAGTTTAATATACTGCTCACATTTTTTAAAAATTAAAAAAAATGATTTAATTATCTCTTTTGTAGGAGGCTTATTTTTTTCTCATTGATGATTTATAAAAGATGTCATTTAAGTTTGCAAATTCAGTTATTTTGCTTGTTGGAATAGCCTATTCTAGTTTTCCCCTGTAATTTCTAGTGGCTACAAAGTAATCCTTAGTTATTTGAGCATAAGTTTCTTCATAAATGAAGATGTTTCTCCCTGATGCTTTAAAAAAATCTTTTGATATTGAAACTGAATTTTAACCATCACATACTAAGGTGTTTCAAGTACAAACCTTTATGCTGGATGGTGATCTGTGAATTTAATCATTCATTACTTTTCATGTGTAACCAAAAGTTTTGGAAAGTTTTCTTTTTTTTTACATTCTTTGTCTTTATTAATTTGTTTGTTTACATTTAGTTTACAAGATTCAATTCCACAATTCTTTGGGTTTCAAACTTTCTCTCCCTCCCTCCCCCATGATGGCATACAATCAAGTATAGGATCTACAAATACTTTCACATTAGACATTAGTCAGGTTATAAAAAAGGATTGTATCAGATAGAATGATCAATGGGAAAGAGGAAGCAAAACCAAACAAGAAAAAGAAAAAGATCAGGTAGTTTGCTTCAATCCAGATTCAAACTCAGTTCTTTCTAGTTCTTTTTCTGAATGTAGACATCTCTTTCCATCATGAGTCTTTTGGGGTTGATTTATAACCCCGCATTGCTGAGAAAAGTCCAGTCTACCAAAGTTGGTCATCAAACATATGTTGTGTCTGTAATTGTGTACAAATTTCTCCTGGTTCTACTCTTCTCACTCAGCATCAGTTTATATAAGCCTCTCCAGGTAAATATGAAGTCCATCTGCTCCTCAATTCTTATAGCACAATAGTATTCCATAACACGAATATACCACAACTTGTTCAGCCATTCCCCAATTGATGGGTACACCCTTAATGGAAAGTTTTCTTATATTATTTTTCTTGCCTGCCATATGCTATATAGGCTGTTGTTTTTTCAATTTATGGTATTTTCCTTAGAGAGACCTATGTTGTCTTTTAGGTCAGCCACTTTGGTTTATATTGAATTTATGTGTTTTAAATATTTCTTTTTGCTTCTTTTTTTGTTTAATTTTCTTCTACTTCTATATTTTTGAGTTTTAAATCTGTCATTTGATCTTTCAGATTTTGGCTGCTTTGGAAAGTTCTCCACTGTACATTCTAAAGTGTTTCCTTTATTATTGTTAATTCTGTATTGAGAGTTCTGGTTTATAAACTAATTTCTATCTTCATATTTTTAAAGTAAGTATTTTTCCTTTGAGTAATTCTAGAGTAACTTGCTATTTTTCTATAATCTTTTGGAAATTTCCAAAATTTGATTTTTTCATGCAAGATTTTGTGGTTGATTTTCCTTTATAATATTAGTTCAGTGTGTCATGGATCTCTGAATTTTTATTCTTTTTTCCCTCTGTCTTTGAGTTTTCCTTTTTGTCAGTTAGAGTTTACTCAACTTTAGTTTTTGAATTTTTTATTTTGTCTTCTTTCTTATATTACCAGGAGCTTGAATCATTGCTCTCTTTCCTCTCACCACCATCTTCCACTATTGAAGAGCCCCTTAAGATGAGGCATAGTCGATCTCCTTGTATTGGGAGAATATGAGGATCTACTGGCTCCCTATTTAAAATAATCTCTACAGGAAAAGGACTGATCCTAAATAGGGTTCTGCTTCTCATTCCTTCAAGTGTGGAATCCCTTAGGGTTTCCCTTCCAACAGGCTGTGCTCTCCTGTCTTTTAATGGGCCTTCCCAATTGCATTGCATTTCCTTTTTCTGGATTGGCAGAGTCAGTGTTCTCTGTCTCTTTTAAGTGAAGGGGAATTCATACTGAGTGACAGCTGTGGATAAACTAGGCAAGAATCCCCACATTCTGTCCCTGAAGCACAAACCTGAGAGATTGCTTGAGTCGGATGTGTCTGGCATGCTGTTGTTCCCTGCTCTGCAATGAAATTGGGGATGATGAATGGGAGTTATAAGTAGTTCAGTTTATTATATTATTTCACGAGAATTTTATATTCTCTGATGTTTCTGCCTTCTTGTCCTGTGAGAATTCAGTTAAAGTATATAGACAGATAGGTAGATAGATAAATTATTGATAGATAGATGAATATACATATGCACACATATAAACATGTATATATGCACACACATATGTATATTTATATATGCATATCAGCAGCATGTTTCCTTTTTTAAGGTTTTTAGGTTGAAGAGACTTGTGCAATTATACACTAACTAAAGAATCAATGTGTAATTTAATCCCTTTTACAGACAAGAGGGAGAGATGCTCAAAACTTTACGTCATCACATAGGTAGAAATATTTTCCCTCTAAAATTGGCACCATTTATCTCTAAAGTTGTTATTTAGAAATTCAGAGGAAGAGTTTAACAATTATAAGGCAATGAGTATTTATAAAATGTCCACTTCTATCTAGTTTTCATCTAGTTCTTTTACAGGAATTTGGGGAAAAAAATCTCAATCATGAGATGATTATGTAGATAACAAAATCTTAGCCATGAAAGAAATGTCAGGGAATCCTTTCCCATAGAAAAATGAGAGTACAGCTTTCTTTAACAACTCTGTGGACAACTAGGCCTCTGGTTTGCTCTTTCATTTTATAGCAGAAGCCAATTTTGTTGTTGTTGTTATTAAGTGGATTGTCTCAGAGGGGCATCGGAAAATAAGGAAACTATCAGAAGGCTTTTAGAAATAATCAGTAATATTTTCCCATCAAATTACTAGCAGATATAATTTTCATCTGACATGTTATGATGATGAGCACAAGTTGGAAAAATTCCCTTTTGGCTCAAAGTCAGGCAGCATTCTCATAATTCATACACTCTTATAACACTTATTGAGTTCTACAAAATGCCTAGGAGGCATCCACAACAAGTCTGCTGGTTTTCAGAAGCAATTACTCTCTCTACAATGCAAGCATAGTTTACATTGAATGCACTACAAAGGGCTGAGAGTTGCATACTTGGTTGCATTATTTTTTTTTAATTAAATTAAAAGTTAAATGGTACCCAGTGGGAGTTCACTAAATGTTAAGTAAATGTTGAGTAAAGTAGCCTTTAAAGATCGTGTAGTACCTCAGCCGCACTTTCAGGTAGGGTTACCCCTTCTTCCCCACCCAAACAATATGAAAATCAATTTACTTAAGCCTATATCTAGGAAAGAATTTGGGAGGCCAGAAAAAAAGATACATTTTATCTCCTTCCAGGAAGGAATGGAATAACTGAGCTTGAGATCACTTTCTCATTTTGAGCTAAAAATTACTTTAGAGATTCTTTAATCCAATATCCTCCTTTTAGAGTTGCACAAACTAAAATACATGATTTGATTAAAATCACCCACACCCTAAGAATTTTCTTTGCTAGGTTCTTGGAGTTCAAATATAGCATTCTTTCTACTATACCATATTGTCTCTTCATCTACCTCTTATTACTTTTTCCTTCCTACATCCACAATTACTTAGCATTCCTATGTATGCTTCCCTTGTTTTGTGATAAGTTGTGTCCATATTTAAATATTTCTGTCAATTGCTTTTATCAGTGTAACTATGGTACAGGTGGCATAGAGTGATAGATGCAGGGTGGATACCAATAGATTGCAGAAAATTTCTAATGATGACCTATATTCAAGAAGAGGGATAAGGGTTATCATCTAGGACATATATGCTCCAAAAATTGAGCTGTTCTAGTCATACAGTGAAAGATAACAGAAGGAGAACCAGTATGTTGCCATGGTACCTTCTCAATGTAGACACTGATGAAACTGATGAAGGTCTCCAGCATGTGGGGTAGAGCTGCTTTGGAAGATCTGTGGGAAAATAGACTGAAACGTGGGTGCATTGTGA
Organism: Petaurus breviceps papuanus; assembly: GCF_028583685.1. Lineage (NCBI taxonomy): Eukaryota > Metazoa > Chordata > Mammalia > Diprotodontia > Petauridae > Petaurus > Petaurus breviceps. Next base: position 75,384,344 of record NW_027186304.1, on the reverse strand, counting down.
CTTGTAGCAGTAGAGGGAATAGTCATCAATTGTCTACTGGACATTTCAAACTGAATGTTCCAGAGATATCTTGTATTTCTACCTAAACTCTTCCTTCTTTCAGTAAGTTCATAAATACGCCAAATTATCTATTTGTCTATGTATTTATGCATCCATCCATATATCTGTTTAACTGTCTGTCCTTTTCATATCTTCTATATCAAAATTACAAAGTACTTAAATAAAATTATGCTTTCTTGTCTTCCCTAACTCCCAGTGAGACCTAGTACAATGATCTATATTCACTGATAGTCCAATAAACAACACTGATGACTTAATCTTCTACAGAATATAATTTTTTTGCCTCTTTTTATAAGACTTTATTTACAAATCTTTTATTATAGCATTATAAAATCATATAATTACAGAATAGCAGGTTACCTCAAAGGCCATATAATCTAGTTCCATCTTAATTCTGTTGGGAATATTCATTGAACTCCCTTCAGATTTTTGGTTTCCATGTTTACTTCTCAGTTTCAAGCCTCAGAAAAAGATTGTTTCTGACTATTTGGAAGAAGTATACAATCTCTGACATCCTTTTTTATGCCTGAAATATGAATGTATTTTGCCTTTTTTTCCCATGAGTGTGGGGAATCCCCATCCATAATGCTACATGATAATGATGTTGATTGTGCTTCCCTTCCTAGACAAAGATAACAGTGCTGATTCCTATCATTGAGATGGCATGTCGACCATGAGACTTAAACGATCAATTAAGTCACAAGTGATTTCTCTTTCCTTTGAATGACTACAGAATTTAGATGGTAGTACTCATTTGGTGAAGGCAGCTAGGTGGCATGGTGCATAGAGTTCCAGGCCTGGAGTAAAACTCATCTTCCTGAGTTCAAATCTGGCCTCAGACATTTGCTAGCTGTGTGACCCTGGGCAAGTCACTTAACTATCTGCTTCAATTTTCTTCCATGTGAAATGGGAATAATGATAACCCAACTCCTAGGATTGTTGTGAATAATAAAATGAGAATATTTATAAAGCACTTAACACAGGGCCTAATATATAGCAGATGCTTAATAAATGTTTGTTTTCTTCTTTATTCAATTGAAACTGCTCTCGACCAAGATGTCTTGATTGCCAAATCTCATGATCTTTCCTCAGTCTTCACCTTTCTCAACACTTCACACTTCACCTTTATCTCATTCTGAGTATTCTTCCCCCTCTGGGTTTTTGCAAAACTATTATGTCTTTGTTTTCTCCCCACTTCTTTTGACATTTCTCAGTATTCTTTTTCATCCACGCCATTCCCCATAATTCTAGATGTTCCTTGAGATTCTCTCCTAGGCTTTTCCCCACCTTCTTTCTCTCTCTCTACCCTTAATCTCCTGCTAACATCTCTAGCTCCCATCTAAATATATCATTTCTATGCAGATGACTCCCAGATCTATATACTTATTCCCAGTTTCTCCCCTGAACTTCAGACCCACATCATGAAATGCTAATTGGACATTTCAAACTGGATGTCTCAGATACATCTAAAACAACTTATTTTGTTCCCCTTAAATAATTTTCTTATCCAAATGTGCCTATTTCTGTCAAAAGCACTGACATTCTTATATTGCCTGAGGTTCATAATAGTATTATCCTGGACCCCTCATTTCTCTTACCCTCCATATCAAATCAATTTCCAATTTTTGCTGTTTTGTTTGTTAAAGATAGCTTTGCTTCTCTCACCTCTGCCCTTTTCTTTCCAATAACACAACTATCACCTTAGTTCATAGACCCAAGACTTCTTGCATTGATTTTTCTTTTGCAACAGTTTCCTCATTGATCTTCCTGTCTCAAATCTCTTCCCTCTCCAGTGCACTCAACTCTCTGCTGCCAAAGAGATTTTCCTTAAGTGAAGGTATGACCACGTGACTCTCACTCAGCTCCAGTGACTTCTGATTGCCTCTAGAATAAAATATAAACTCTTCAGTTTAGCATTTTTTAAAACCCTACACAATATGGGCCCAACCTATATGTTCTACCTCATTCACTGATCTACTCAAATTACACTCTCTTTTCTCATTTACAACATTCCATCTCGGATCTCCATATCTTTTTTTTTTTTTTTTTGCTTTTTGGAGTGGGGAGGGCAGGGCTATTGGGGTTAAGTGACTTGCCCAAGGTCACATGGCTAGTAAGTGTTAAGTGTCTAAGGTCATATTTGAACTCAGGTCCTCCTGATTTCAGGGCTGGTGCTCTATTCACTGTGCTACCTAGCTGCCCCCACCATCTCCACATCTTTGTACTGACCTCCATCCTTGCCTGGAATATACTCCTCCCTTTCCTCTTTCCTATGTATTCTCTCTTCAAAATTCAGTTCCAGTTCCCCCCTCTGCATAAAGCCTTCCTTGATTCCTCCAAACACTAGTGTCCCTTCCCAAACTACCTGCTATTTATTTAATTGCTTCAAATGTAGGTATTAAATAACTATGTACACACACACAGACATACGTGTCATCTCTCCAATTAGAATGGAAGCTCATTATAAGTAGGGATTATTTCATTCTTTGTGTCTATGTCCTTAACACCTAGCAGGGTGCCTGACACATAGTATGTATTAATAAATTCTTGGTGATTGATTAATTACACAGAGACTTTTCAAACCACATGACATTTGCCCCATGCTAGTTATGGTTACATTCATGAACACTGAATAATCATTTTTAAAATGCTACTTGATGTATCTTCAACTACAGAAATACCTTGAATACATTTTGTAAGCATGTATGAAACTTCCATTAGTGTTAATGGGAGTCATGGGTGCACAAAAAATATTACCTATGCCCCACTTGCTTCAAATACCTGGATTATTTTACTTTGTTTGACAAGTGAATAGTTATATTGACATTTTGGACTTAGCGAAGTCATAGCCTCTTAATAGGAAGGATTTGGGGCACTTTTACCATCTGATTTTATTTTTAAAAATTCCTTAAATCATAGATTTTTCAAGCACATGTAAGAGACCTTATTCAATAAGTTTGTTTAATCAAAAGTTACTTGTGGGGAAATATTACTGTCTTCATAAAAATAAAGGATTACATTCTCAAGTATTCATCTTATGGAATCTGGGAGAACTCTCAAATATATTTCATTGAGATCTTTGCCATATTGGTTATAACTGGCCAGTAAATGTTTCAATTATTAAATTAAAACCATACTTTGAGATTCTGTTTTTTAATCTGATATATGTTGTAAAAATCATGGAATATAGGACATATATGTATATATAACATATATACAATATTATATATACTTATATTATATGTGAAATAGAAATACATTACCATAGCCTCATAGATATAGAGCTAGAAAGGAACTTAGAGATCATTTGGTCCACTTGCCTATCTTACAGATGAAGAAACTGAGGCCCAGACATCTTAAGTGGTTTAATCAAGATAATAAAAGTAAACAGCAGCAGAGTTAAAGTCTGAATTCAGGTCCTATAAGTTTAATTTCATCATTTTAAATGCAAAACCCTTCTGCTACCTCACATATATAGTTATTATGAATTTTGTAAAGGATATTTCAAAACTTCTTTAACCAAATGAAATTCAAATTTGTAATCTTGATTGGTAATAATTAATACAATCTTTATAAAAAAGAAGGGGGGACATCTAGGTGGCCCTGGAGTCAGGAAGACCTGAGTTCAAATCCAGCCTCAGACATACAACACTTATTAGCTATGTGACCTTGGGCAAGTCATTTAACCCCAATTGCCCTGCCATCCCTCTTCAAAAAAAAAAAGAGCAAAAAAGAAAAGCAAAAAAATAAAATAAAATAAAAAAGAAGGGAGAGATATTAGTATGTATATTGATATAAAAATTGATGCTGACAGAGTTATAGAAAACTTCAACAAGATTTCTAGTTGGTGTTCTCTTGCCCATGCATTAATATACCAGAAGATAAAATCTGGGCAGACATAGCTATGGCTTGCCTTGAATTGATAGAAAAGTTTGGGATTATACAGATAGTGATTTTTAATTTGTCCATTTTAATGTATTTCCTTTTGCGTACTGAAAATGTACACTTATTATAGTGTGTAATTATATTTGCTGAAATAATAAAAGTTAATTAAAAATCTTTTATAAATACAGAAGTAAGTGGAATATCTTGATATTTAGAAAATGGTGGACAATTAAGGAGATTATCCAGATTGGAAAGCTAAAGATATCACAATTCTTTTCCAACAGACATGTGTGCTTCCTGAGGAATTCCCTCATTAACCTGAGGGACCTTGTCTAATGTGTTCTTACACGGAATCTATTGCCTGAAGACAAATGTTAAGAAACAACAAAGAAAATAAATTTTATAATGTTAAATCTGTGAGACATGTGAAAGTTTGGATCTACTCAAAAGCCAAACCCACTGCCAAAGAATTAATTTTATGTTTCACAGGGCAGTTTAACATGTGTTCTTTATACTTTATGTAAACTGATTTACTTCTAGATGGGTAAGAAAGCATGAAGTTCTCATGTGGACTTCCCAGTTTCTTTTGAGAGCACCACCAGGTTTTTGAACATAGGATCATTCCCAACTCCCAACTTTATTATTCTAAATAAAGAATTTGTTTCCAAATCTTATTCTTTCTACCTCTGTGTTCTCTCTTGTATCTGACCCTTCCTATTTATTCATACAGCCTCTATCATAGTTTAAGTACTCATCACTTCTTTTTTTTTTTTTTGCCTTTTGGAGGGCAATTGGGGCTAAGTAACTTGCCCAAGATTACACGGATAGTTTATTTTTTTGTGGTTGTTAAGTGTCTTAGGCCTGAACCGAACTCGGGTCCTCCTGACTCCGGAGCCGGCGCTTTACTCACTGCGCCACCTAGCTGCCCCCAGTACTCATCACTTCTTACCCAGAATTTTGAAATATCATTTCCCTGGCTTGTTGTCCTGACTCCACTGCTTCCTCCCCACTGCCATCAAAGTGATTCCAAGAAATCTAGAGCAATTTTAGGCTACATTTTGGGAGACATAGCAGAACATAGAAAGGCATTCATTGTCTCTCCAAGTAAGCCCTCCAGTCTCCCCTCCTGCAGTTTAAGAATGACAATGACAAGCCAGGAAGCATACAGAGAAGGGCAAAGAGAGCAGTGAAGGGCCTTAAATTCATGTCTTATAGGGATTAGTGGAAGGAACTAGGGATGCTTAGCCTATAGAGAGGACATGACAACCATATTAAAGTATTTGAAGGGCTATCATGCAGAAGCAAAAGGAATTCAACATTTTCTGTTTGGCTTCAAATAGCACAACTCCAGTAGAAGCAGTGGATGAAAATTGCAAAAAGGCAGATTTATGCATGAATATATGTATTTGTGCTTATGTAAGGAAAAACTCCTCAACAATTTTAGCAACTAAGTGATTTTGGCTATTATAAATACTCAAATTAGCTACAAAGGACCTATGAAGGAAGAAGCTATCTGCATCCAGAGAAAGAACTGATAAATAGAAGTATTGATAAATAGAAGTACATATAAAATGAATTTATATATGCATACACATATGTATATTTGTTGAATGATAGTCATCTCTAGGGTTAGGGGGAAGGATAAAAAATAAAGTTACACAATAACTTTATTATATATTTAAGAGCAATAGAAAGTTGTACATTAATAGATTTGCAATTTCATGTGCAATTATCTTTCTTTTATCCTACTATACTATGGAAATGCTTGTGTTATTTCATAAATTAAAAAATAAAATGAAATGAAATCTAATAAAATATGGAATGGACTTCTTCAGGACAGAGTTCAGTTCCTCTTAATAGAGGGCTTCAAGAAAAGACTAGGTGACCACTTGTAAGTTGTTATGAAGAATAAATTTTCCTTCAGGTATGAATTGAACTAGATAAGATTTCTTCCAATCCTGAAATTTGGACTGTATTTTTATAACTTTGAATTTTTTTCAACCAATATAACATTGATTATAAATTCCCGAAGAATTTAACAAAGTGGCAAATGGAAATGGAATAGATGTTTGTTTTTTTTATATTTGTGTCATCTCCAATAATCATTAAAATATAATAGTCCACATAGATGGTATTTTAGATTTCACAAGGCCCAGGGGGCAGAATCATACAATGGAAAAGAGTGTAAACTCTGGAGTCAAAGGACATGGGCTCAAATCTTATGTCTGGTAGTTATTCCCTGTGTGACCTAAGAGTTACCTAAAGTCCCTGGCCCCCATTTTCCTCAGTTATAAAGTGAGATAATTGGATTAGATGGCACCTGAGGACTCTTGAAGTTCCAGATCTATGATCATATTATTACAGTAAGAACCCTATTAAAGAAATTCCTAATAGATGCTTAGAGATCTATCTGTTTGGGAAATTTGTGCAAAAATAGCTACTAGTTTTTTTTAAAGACTTTTGTGTTCTGCATGTACCTTTTAAAAGACTTATATTCATCTTTCTTGGAATTCTTGTACATTTGTCCCACCTGAAGTACTTGCCAGGCCAAAGAGTTTATGTTGTGAGCTCAGAGATGAATAATTTCCCCCTATGTCATTTACCATTTCTGTTAAAAAGACACTTTTAAGAACTTATTTTTTATGATCCCAGAGGAACCTCATTTATCCATTTGGAAAAGATCTAGGCCTTTAGATTTAGACTGTAGCTGTTACTTTAATTTTTTAAATGCTGAATAATTAGAATGTTTTGGAATGTCTACTGAGAATAGAAAAGGAAAGGAGAAAATGAGGCCAGGAAGTCAGATCATCCTAAGTAATTGTTCAGAAAATGAATACTTGTGAACTTACAAAGGATTTCTTAATTCTGTTACCCTGATACAAACATAGATCCTTCAAAGTATTCTCGAAAGAGCCTATTCCTGGTAAGTTCCAGTAGTCAAACCCAAATCCTGAAGCAATAAAATACAAAGACTCTGTTGAGGAAGGTAGTGCCGGTATACCTTTTTTATTGTGCTTTGCTTTATTGCACTTTACAGACATTGAATATTTTTTTTTTACAAATTAAAGATTTGTGGCTAACCTGTCAAACAATTTTATTTGACACCAATTTTCCAATAGAATGTACTCACATTGTGTCTCTGTCATATTTTTTAAATTAATTAATTTATTTTTAGTTTTCAACATTCAGTTTCACAAGCTTTTGAGTTTTAAGTTTTCTCTACCTCTCTACTCTCCCACCTCCCCAAGATGGTGTGCAATCTGATACAGGCTTTACATATCCATTCATATTATACATATTTTCCCATTAGTCAGGTCATAAAGAAGAATTAGAATCAAAGGGGAAAAAAACCATTGTTTTGTATGGAGATATAGTCAGATGTGTATTTTAGGAAGAGCACTTTGACAGCTAAGATACTTAGCTTTCCTTTTTCATGTACATTTTTGTTTTCCAATCCTGTCATTTCCTTTCATTCTAAATTCTATACCCTCTTAATAATGATAATAATAACAATAGCAACACCTATGTTGAAGAGCTGTTGTAAGGATCAAATGAGATAATATCTATAAAGCACTTAACACAGTACTTTTAAACAATGAATCAATGAGTGAATGGGAAAGCATTTATTAAATGTTTGCTATGTACCAAACACTGTGCTAAGCACTAGGAAAAAATATAGAAAAGTTAAGATAACCCTTGTTCTCAAGACTTGTTCGTTTATTCCTTAAGAGTCTAACATCTATTTTCTTTGATATTGTAATTTTTCTAAGATTGGTCTTCTTCACTCTTCTGAAGCTTCTTGGAATTTCTCCATTGTATTTCAGGGAATCTTACACGATTTCTTGTAATACTTCCACCAGCCTCAAGGGATTCTGGCTTAGTTTCCAGTATTGCCAAGTGCATACTCATTCAGACAGCTCTCCCTTTGAGGTTCCTTTTTCCTCCTAAAAGAGGAGGAAATGTGTTTACCAGTCATTCTGCTGATGTTTATAATTTCATTGCTATTAACATGCAGTGAGAACACTGTCAATCTTTGCTTTCCTGAAGGCCAGAGAGTTTGCTTTGTTTTGTTTTTGGCTGTCTGTCCCAAGATGCCTGCTATCTGTTCTCTCAGACCAACAATATTGGATGAGATCTATGGTTCTCAAGGAGTGAGGATTACCTCATTTGGTGCACTGCTACAGGGGCTGGCCAAGGGGACATTGGAGTTTAAGTATTCATTTTCTTCATTTTCCCTGGGTTCTACCTTCCTCTCTACAACTTTTTCAGTCTTAGAGATGGTTGTGGAAAGGTATTTGTTTATTTTTTTTTGGGGGGGGGAGAGGGATGATGGTAAGGGAACGATTTTGCTTAAGGAAAATTTAAGAAATCTTTGTAACTCAGTCTTTTTCTACCTTTTTTGTCACTTTTCCTTAGACTGCCTATTTCTTCCTGTACAAACTCAACTATGTAAATGTATAACCAGTTCTGGGCTTCTCTCTTCTCTACAATTTTCCCTTTCAGGCTTTATTCCCATACAATGTCCCTCTTTTTTTTCTTAAGGCTGCTCTGATTCTTGGGCCTCAACCCAGCCCTGGCAGGGGAGCAGGGTCGTTCTTCAAATTCTGCCAAGGTATTACCTCTCAATTGTTGTTTAGTCATTTTCAGTAATTTCTGATGCTTCATGACCCCTTTTGGAGTTTTCTTGGCAAAGATACTAGAGTGGTTTGCTATTTCCTTATCCAGCATATTTTGCATATGAGTAAACTGAGGCACACAGGGTTAACTCACTTGTTCAGGGTCACACAACTAGTAAGTGTTTGAGGCCACATTTGAACTCCAGTCCTCCTAACTCCAGGGCCATCAATCTAATCACTACACCAACTAGTTATCTCTACCTCTCAAAACCAATGTCTAAAACCTGAGCTGCCCAGCTACAGGATGTATGTGAGGACAGAGAAGGTGGTAGGAGTGACATTACCAGGGCTAATGGGCTGGTAAACTTGTCTTCTGTCATTTTTTCCCCATAAGAATGATCATATTCTAGTTTCCTCTTCTTTTGTTTGCTATATTTGCTGCATTTCGTTTCATTCCTCTCCAGGGTGGACTCCTGCCTTTCTGTAACGTTCTCCTCAACACACCCAAATTCTCTTCACCCTAAAGGCTCCTCCCACCTCCTGGACTTCACATATTGTAAGTAGACTCAGTTCTTCCCAGAACCTGCATTTTAAAGAGGAGACCCATGGGAGCCATGTCTTCATTATTCTCCTAGTTACACTCTTGAGTCTCCTCAACTCTCTCTAAAATGACTCTGTGCCTGTTACCTTAATTTCTCCTGCCCAATTCTTGATAACATTTCAGAAATTCCCTCCTCCTTTTTCTTATTCCTCTTCTCTCTTCTCCTTCTTCTCCTTTGTACTTTCCTTTGATTTCTGTGGGATACTGACCTAGTAGTGGTATTGCTGGGTCAAAGAGTACACACAGTTTTATAGACCTTTGGATATAGTTGCATTTTTTTCCCCAGAATGGTTGGACCACCAACAGTACCTATCTTTTTCTTTTTTTATTTGTTTTTTTTTTCTTTTTGGAGGGCAATTGAGGTTAAATGACTTACCCAAGCTCATACAGCTAGTTTTTTTTCCGTGTGTGTGTGTGTGTGTGTATGTGTGTGTGTGTGTGTGTGAAGTGTCTGAGGCCAGATCTGAACCCAGGTCCTCCTGACTCCAGGGCCGGTGCTCTATTCACTCCACCACCTAGCCTCCCCTGAGTATCTACCTTTTTCAAAACCCCTTCCAGAATGTCATTTTTTTTTCTATTGTGTTAGCTGATCTGATATGTGTAAGCTAGGATCTCAGACTTGTTTTAATCTGCATTTCCCTAATCAATAGTGATTTGGAGCATTCTTTTTTCATGTTAGTATAAATAGCTTTGATTTCTTCTTCTGAAAACTATTTGTTCATCTCATTTGACCATTTAACAACTGGGAAATGGTTCTTACTTTTATTAATTTGAATCCAGTCCATATATATATATGTGAGAAATGGGACCTCTTTTGGAGAAAGTTTCTATAACTTCATTGCACCCCTCCCCCATTTCCTGCTTTCCTTCTAATTTTGACCGCATTGGTTTTGTTTGTACAAAAAATAATTAACTTCATGTAATCAAAATGATTCATTATGCTTCATGTGATCCCCCCTCTCTCTCTTGTTGGTCATAAACTCTTTCTTTATCCATAGATCTGAAAAAATCTAATATTTTCCATGCTCCCCTAATTTGCTTATGATATTACCTTTTCTGGAGGTAAGGTAATTTTGACTTTATCTCATTATACTGTGTAAGATGTTGGTGTATGCCTAGTTTCTGCCTAAGTACTTTCCAGTTTTCCCAGGAATTTTTGTCAAATAATTCTTTTTTACACTTTTTTTTAAAAGGGGAAGGCAAGGCAATTGGGCTTAAGTGACTTGCCCAAGGTCATACAGCTAGTAAGTGTATCAAATGTCTGAGGTCAGATTTGAACTCAGGGCCAGTGCTCTATGCACTCTGTCACCTAAATGCCCCTGTAAAGTAGTTCTTGCCCCCAAAGCTTGGATCTTTAGGTCTATCAACACTAAATTACCATGGTCGTTTACTACTGTGTATTATGTACCTAATTTATTCCACTGATCTACCACTCTATTCTTTAGCCAGTACCAGATTTTTTTAATGATTACCACTTTGTAATATGGTATGAAATCTGGTACTGCTAGGGTGCCTTCCATCACACTTTTTTCCCTTTGTTTACCTTTATACTCTTGACCTCTTTTCTTCCTGATGAATTTTGTTATTTTTATAGCTCTATGAAATAATTATTTTGTAGTTTGATTGGTATGGCACTGAATAAGTAAATTAATTTAGGTAGAATTTTCATTTTTATTATATTGGTTCAGGCTACCCAAGAACAATTAAAATTTCTACAGTTATTTAGATCTGTCTTTATTTGTGTGGAAAATATTTTATAGTTCATACAATTCCTAGGTTTTTCTTGGCAGGTAGCTTCCCAAGTATTTTATATTATCTGCAGCTATTTTAAATGGGATTTCTCCTTCTATCTCTAACTCCTGGACAATGCTGATGATTTATGTGGGCTTATTCTATATCCTGCAACTTTGTTAAATTGGTATTTCAACTAGTTTTTTTAGATGATTCTCTATAGCTCATTAAGTATAGCATCATATCATTTCAAAGAGTGATAGTTTTGTTTCCTCAATGCCTATTCTTATTTCTTCAATTTTTTTTCTTGTCTAATTTTTGTAGCTAGCATAGATAGAAACTACAGTATTGAATAATAATGGTATTACTTGCATCACCTCTGATCTTATTGGGAAGGCTTCTAGTTTATCCTCATTACCCCATTACTTGATTGCTCTGGGCTTTAGATGGATACTGTTTTATCATTTTAAGAAAAGCTTATGCTTTCTAGTGTTTTTAATAGGGATGAGTATTGTATTTTGCCAAAAGCTTTTTCTGCATCTATTGAGATAATCATGTGAATTTGGTGGTTTTTTAAAATTAATATTGTGATTCCAAAACTTCTAAGAGCCTTTGGCTTCTTTAATTTCTCAAATCTGAACTATAGTTTTCATAATATTTTTGTCATTGTCTATTTTGTTCATCAAAATCCCCAAACATCAAAATATATGCTTACTTTTGGCAAGTTCTTCATGAAATTCCAAATAAACCATTATCTGTACCTGTTGGTGCATAAGGTTCAGCCATCTTCATGGCACATGGAGAGGGAAAAGGAGAGGGAGAGGGAAAAGGAAAGGGAAAGGCATAAGGAGAGGGAGATGCTGGTCACAAACACCATAAGACAAGATGATATAAGGTCCTATGAAGTTGTTCTTCTTAATGACTTTCAGTACACAGGAAAACAATTCTCCTAGGTCCTTTTCATCCTTTTCTGTGATAACTTTTGAACTAATCCTCCATTTGGTGGCAACTTCCTTTTGATCTCATTTTTGCTGAGAATATTATATTAATATGGCTCTATTCTTATAATTTTGGTGCAGAAATTTTCTATTTAGAATACGTAATATGGTGTGATTCATGATATCTCTCCCCCTCTTTTCCATCTATTTTATGACTATTATTTTAGAAACAGAAGAAAACAACAATGAATTGATTTTGTTCGTTTGTTTTTTTTTTCAAGGGTTGTCATGATCAAAGAATTCATTACCTACTATATAGGTGATGAGCCTGAACATACTTGGCTAAATTGGTCCTTAGACAGCAGATTCAGTCTGTTACCAGTTCTATCTCCACTTTAAGTATTTCTGACATGGTAGAATGTTCTAGAGCTTTTGTTCTCCTGGTACTGTCTTTTGGTATCCTGTATGACCTCCAAACCTCAAAGAGACATTGGAATAGGATCTTGTGGAGTAAAGACAATATGAGGGTTGCAAAGTAGCCAGAAAGATCTGGAGTTATGGATGTCCTCTTGAGCTTTCAAATTCATCCTCTTCTTTCCACTCACATGCCCATAACCATAGTTCAAGTCATCATTATCTCTTTCCTATCAGGATGCTATGTGTTATAGTTGATAGAACCATGGGCCAGAGTCAGGAAGACATGAGTTCAAATAGATAGGATAGAGATGAGGTGGGGAGGCTAGTTAGTGGCGTTGGTTGCTTGTTGTGCTTCACTCTTGAAGAGGACCAAAATGACATCAGTCATAGTGGGATATTACAATAATCAATGTTAGGTGATAAAGGCCTCAACTAGAGTAATGGACCCAATTAGCATGGTTGGTTGACTTCTTCCATCACCATTAAGCAGCTTATGGGTAGAAGTAGAGGAGATAGTGGGTTGGGGTTTGGCAAGGCATGAGCCTTGGGATGTAGAAGTAGGGCACAATGTTATATCGAACTACTTAACCACAAGGATAAGAAAGGAGGAAGATGTCTATTGCAATAGCCTCCTAATTGGTCACTCTACCTCCAGTATAACTACCCTTCAAATTATCCTCTATAGTGCTAGCAAACAGATTTTCCTAAAGCACAGATTTGACCATGTCCCTCTCTAGCTCATGAATCTTCAATGGCATGAATCCAGGTTAAAATACAAACTCCTGCATAGATATTTAACTCCCATGACAACCTCTCTCCAAACTAATTTACTATTATTTAGCTTCACACATTCTACATTCCAATCTAACTGGCCAACTTGCTATTCCCTATAGACAACATTCTACCTCCACTGCATATTTAGAATTTTCTTCTTATTACCTCTACCTTTTAGAATCCATAGTTTGAGCTCCAGTTCCACCTCTCTCATAAGTTCTTTCCTAATAAGCTGCAACTTTTCTTCCACTATTTGCTTTGTAATTACTTTATAATTGTTTTGTAGATATTTTTAGTTTACTTATCTTGGTGCATGTTGTCCCCCCTCACCCCCCCCACTAGAATGCAAGTTTCCTTCCCTTTTTTTTTAAGCAATTGAGGTTAAGTAACTTGCTCAAGGTTACATGGCCAGTTATTTCTGGGTGTGGTGCTAAGTATCTGAGCCCGGATTTGATCCCCATGTCATCACAAACACTGGAGTCAGTGCTCTTACTCGCTGAGCCACCTGGATGCCCCTAAGCAATTGGGGTTAAGTAACTTGCTCAAGGTTACACGGCCAGGTGTTTCTGGGTGGGTGCTAAGTGTCTAAGCCCGGATTCAATCCCCCAGGTCATCCCGACACTGGGGTAGGTGCTCTTACTCGCTGTGCTGCCTGGCCGCCCCAGGAATGCAAGTTTCTTAAGGGTAGGGACCAATAAATATCTCTCCAACTTCAGTGCCTAATATAATGCCTTATACATTGCAGACACTAAATAAAAGCATGTTGAATCAAATAAGATTGAATTTTTAGTATGAATATTATTTATTATTCTCTCCTTTCAAAATTGTCTCTTCCAGTGAGGATGTCCCTTTCTTCACTTGATCTGGTCCCCACTGCTCTTCCTGTCTCAAGTGCCAAGATCTTATTTCCTCGTATCACAGATCAGGGCCTGGGCTAGTATATTCTAGATATGGAATGAAATGGAAATTAAAGAATGAAAATGGATTTTTGTACATTGATCCTCTATATTTTATGCCATCTTGTTTATATATATATATGTGTGTGTGTGTGTGTGTGTGTGTGTGTGTGTGTGTGTGTGTGTGACTGTGTTTATATATATATATCAGTGAATGTTCTTAGCACAACAGAGCCAAGCTTTGTGCAGACTTGCTTCTTCCTCTACTACTCTTCTTTTTTTGTTGTTTTATTTATTACATTGCTTGCAATTGTTTTCCATTCTTCTCTGTAGTGTTTTACAGAATGTATTTGTATTCTAGACTAGTTGCTGGGAGCTCTTCAGTTGGCAAGAAGATAAATTTATGTTTTTTGTCATCAAGGCAGGTTTTTAAAAAATTTCTTAATGTGGCAGCAGTTTTACATCATTTAACATTCCATGAAATGGTAAAAAATCAAGAACAATATCTTTGCTTTTTTCCATTTCCTATTTTTAGGGATCATTGACTCATTTGAATATGTCAGATTAAAGCCGTATGCAATTTCTTCATCTCATCTTAATTTTTTTGTTTTAATTTCATTTTGATTTTGATCTTTACTCTAACAAATCAGTATTTCTACTGCACATAGACAGCTAATTATGTTATGTACCCCACACCATAGAATCCTGCTAAAACCCTATATGAGTCACATAATGATTCACTAGCTACCATATCTACACTTGAAGGAATTCTACCTCTAATTATTACAAGTCAACACAATAAAATGCAAGAGAGAAGTTTAGAATTAAAAGTTTTTAAAATAATCATGTACTGAAAGTATACCAAGTTACTCCAACAAATATAAGCCTTTGCCATTTTTTCTTTCACTTTGCCAGTCTCTCCATACTTGTGAAATAGAACTTAAACATCATTAGGAAGTACCCATCCTATTTCAGGCTTATGTAGCATATAGGGACCTACATTTCAATATGCAAACACAGGTGCCTAAAAGGCACAATTTTCTTTGAACAAATTGTACTATGTCTTAATCAATATTTCAATGTTTACCCAAATTAAACACAAACAATAGATTTCTCTTACATTTCATAACTTGCTCTCCTCTCTATAGTTGGCTCCTAGCATTATGTAGACCACTGTGTCATATTGTTACAATATCCAGGAAAATCATGCCACCTCTTCCAAATACTAATTACTTTTTCTGTTCTATCTGTTCCAGCAAGTTCTGAGTACCCACTTGATTGACCATGACTTCCAAGATTAATTGATGTGTGAGCACATGTCATTGTTTAGTCACCTCCAAATGCTTATTTTTATGCTTTCTAAGATCATGGCCCATAAAGTAAAAGTTTCCTCTTTATTCCCCAAAGAATTTATAAGGTGACAAAATGTCTCTTTCTTTTGGGATTCTTTCTTGGAAAGACATATAACTACTGCCCATTTCTTAAGATCTTCTTACCTATTCCTTAGCTCTCTGTAGGGAACCTTGAATGTCCAAAGGCACCTTTTCTTTTTCACGAGGCAATCAAAGTTAAATGACTTTCCTGGGGTTATACAGCTAGTAAGAGTCAAATATCTAAATCCAGATTCGAACTCATGTCTTCCTGACTCCAGAGCTAGTGCTCTATCCACTGCACCACCGAGCTGTGCCCAAAGGCATCTTTTCAATAAAACTTAAGAGATGTCCTACGCTTCTAATATCAGTCAGGGGATTCTTTCTGCCAAGTGATTAGATCTAGTTGTTTATAGACCTAGTGCCTTTGTTAAAATCTCTCACTCAGGTTTTGTCTCTTATCTTTCTATATCAAGATGTTAGTATTTGAACTTCTCTAATTTTGAACTCCTTATGCCACATCCTAAAGTTAGAGTGAAAAGGGAGTAAAGTGGTTATAATTTTCAAGGATTCACATAAGTTTTGTTATATGATGTGCCTTGCCTTCTTCATGGGAACAGGGAATATAGAACGTTCACTCTCACTCCAGCTTCAGACTTTGTCTACGTTCCTTCTTCCCTCCACTCTATGATAAAATTTCCCTACCAATTACCCTTCCAAGACCCTAATGTCACTTTGGTGAAAGGTTATCCCAAAATATTTCTCTGTGCATGTGGAAAAGTGAATTTGAGTGTCATTAAAGGGAATTTAGGAATATGGAAGAAAATATCCCCCCCAACATAGCTTTTATGCTAGTTTTATGTGGTCATCTGCAATTCTCTACTATTTATATCCTCTTTTCTCCATGCAATTTCTCATTTAATCAACAAATCTGTAGTTTTAATCATTGTCAAATTAGTTTCCACCTATGTTTTTGAGATTTTCCTAAGCAATATGAGCACAGGAACAGGACATGAACCTCTGATTTCTTTGGTGTAATGTGTTGCTGGGGGGGGGGGGGAAATGGGGACAGAGCCAAGATGGCAGCATAAAAGCAGGGAAACTCTGTGAGCTCCTCCTAACCACCTCAAATACCTATAAAATATGACTCTAAACAAACTTTGGAGCTACAGAACACACAAAGTGACAGAGAGAAACAAATCTCCCATTGAAGGCAGCCTGACAGAGGTACAGAAAGGGCCCATCACAGCATGCTGAGAGCTGAGCCCAGCCCCATGTGAGCCCATGGTTTTAGTCCTGGGAAGCTCCAACCAGCAGTGGCTGGAAAATGGAAGGACTTCAGGAGAGTGGATCAGCAGCAGCTGTGGAGGTTTCCAGAATTATCAACCCATAAATGCCAAAGATAAAGTAAAAGGTCAGTGTGGACTTTGTGGGTACAGGGGGACCAAGAGTGTGGTCCAGCTTCTGCCCCTGGGACAAGAAGGCAAGATCCAGCTGTGGCTTCATGGCTGCTTCATAGTTCCTGGCCTGCAGATTGTAGGAGTATCAAGCGACCATTCACAGGGGCAATTGCTCTTACTTTAACCTGCTTGTATCTGGATCGATGTCTTGGGTGGAAATGCTGGGGTGTGTGACCAGGTTCCAGAGCTTGTGGAAGCTTCAAATAGGGCACACAACTCATAGCTCCAGCAGCTTAAAAAATCCCAGTGATTTGGGACAAAGCTCTCCTCTCGGGAAACAGAGTTATACTGTGGCAAAAAGCTCAAAAGTCAAGTAATTGAGTAGCAACATGAGCAAGGGAAAGAAGCAAAGCAAGCACAGCAGTCAAACTTTAGATTCCTTTTTTGGGAGGACAAAAAGGATCAAAGCATAGAATGGGAAGAAGACAACAAAGTCACAACTCCTGCACCAAAAGCTTACAAGAAAAAATATGAATTGGTTACAGGCCATGGAGGAGCTTAAGAAGGATTTTGAAAACTAAGTAAGAGAAGTGGAGGAAAAATTGGGAAGAGAAATGAGAATGATGCAAGAAGATCATGAAAAGTGAGTCAACAGCCTGACTGAAGAAAATAACACTTTAAAAAACAGACTAACTCAATGGCAAAAGAGGCCCAAAAAGCCAATGAGGAGAAGAATGCCTTAAATAGCCGAATTTGCCAGATGGAAAAAGAATTTCAAAAGCTCACTGAATGGGGTGGCCAAGTAGCACAGTGAGTAAGAGCACCGGCTCCAGTGTCGGGATGACCTGGGGATCAAATACGGGCTCAGACACTTAGCACCCATCCAGAAACACCTGGCCGCGTAACCTTGAGCAAGTGACTTAACCCCAATTGCTTAGGGGTGGCCAGGTGGCTCAGTGAGTAAGAGCACCAGCTCCAGTGTCGGGATGACCTAGGGATCAAATCCAGGCTCAGATACTCAGCACCACACCCAGAAATAACTGGCCATGTAATCTTGAGCAAGTTACTTAACTCCGATTGCTTAAAAAACAATAAAAAAAATAAATTTAAGAGGTGAGAGAGTAATATAATTAGAGGAGATAGGGAGAGACAGAATAGTGTAATTTATCTCATATAAAAAAGGAAAGGGAAAGCTGTTACAGTGGAGGGGAAGAGCAAGAAGGCAAAAGGGAATGGGTCAATTTTACTCTTGTTGAATTTGGCTTAAGGAGGGAATAACATACACACTAAATTGGGTATCTTACCCCACAGAAAGTAGGGAGGAAGGGGATAAGAAGGGGGATGATAGAAAGGAGGGCAAATTGTGGGGGGAGGGTAGTTAGAAGCACACACTTTTGAAAAGGGACAGTGTCAAAGTAAAAAATAGAAAAAGTGGGGGGTGTGATAGGATGGGGGGAAATATAGTCAGTCTTTCACAATATATCCACTATAGAAAAGTTTTGCATAACTACACATGTACAACCTATATTGAATTGCTAATCTTCTCAGTAAGGGTGGGTGAGGAGGGAAGAAGGGAAAGAATCTGAAATTCAAAATTTTAAAATCAAATGTTTAAAATTTATTATTATTATTATTTTACCTGCACTGGGGAAATAGTATATACAGGCACTGGGGTATGGAGATCCATCTTGCCCTACTGGAAGTTGGAGGGGGAATAGGAGAGGATATAGGAGGGAGCAGATTGGGATAGGGGGTATTCAGTGGGATCACTGTTCTGGGGTAGTAGGTAGGGGAAAGATGGGGAGAAAATTTGTAACTCAAAATCTTATGGAAATGAATGTTGTAAACTAAAAACAAACATAAAATTTTTAAAAAGAGTTATTGGGGAGGAATTTCCTCTATTAATACAGGTCAACATTTTCTCTGAAATTATTTAGAGAGTTGACTATAGCAGTGAGAGGTTAAGTGACTTCTTCAGGGTCACATAGGTAATGCACAACAGAGAAAGGACTTGAATAAAGGTCTCCCTGTCCCCAAGCCTGACTCTATATTCACCCTCTTATACTAAAAAGGTATAGACTTAAAAATTACTTACAGGATTATTCCAAAATAAAACTGAAAGACCTTCCATCTAATAATCTTCCTGGGATACTCAGGTCAATCCAACAACTGCAAATTCTAAAACAAAATCATTTTCTCCCCAGATTGCCATTTCTATTTTGTCAACCTCTTCTTCCTTATTGTTCAAAGGGTCAAGAACCCTCTGGGACCTTAGAGATAATCTAGTCAAATCTCTTCACTTTAGAGATGGGAAAACTGAAATGGAGAGATATTAAGTGACTTGTTCTAATCCATACAGATAATAAGAGACAAAACTGAATTTCAAAGCCAACTCCTCTTACTCCACTGAATCATATGATTGTGCTAATATATCATCAGTGTTACCTTCAGTTCTTCATGCCACATTTTTAGAAGAACACTGAATAGACAGAGTATTTGGAAAGGAGTAACTAGAATGTCAATGGACCTTAAGTTCATGCTGTTCAAAATCAGCTGAAGGAAGTGGGGATGATTAGCTGGGAGAAGAAAGACTTGGGAGGTAGATGGGAGTGGTTGTGGTATGAAAAGTATAGCATCTTCACATGACTACAGGTTCATTGTGTGAAAAACATATTAGATATGCCCTGTTTTATTCCAAAAGATGGAAAAATTATAAAGATTTAAATTTTATATTTGGTGTTAGGAAAAACTTCCTCAAAATTAGAACTATCCAGTAATATACTGTACTGCCTTGGAAAATTGGAGGTTTCCACTCATTAAAGGTCCCTACGTAAAGTCAGGATAACAACTTTTTAAGTATGTGTTGGAAGGGGGAGAAAGGAATTCATATCCAAGTATTAGTAGGACTACATAGCTTCTGATAAGCCTTTCCCTCTAAGATTCTGGTTGGGATCAAGTCTAAAATTATATTTCCCTTTGCCTTTCCCTCTACCTTTTGAAGAATGAAATGATCAAGGAAAATCGAGTTTTCATCAGCTACTCTTCTTTTTATCAGAGAGAGCATGAACTTATGTTGGAATAAATGAAGTTCCTCTTTATTACTATATCATTTCTATTTGGTTCATGATCTGGAACTTATCATCCATTCCTTCCTTCTGGCAAAGTGATATGCAGTATACTCCCACCATATCACAGCAAATAAGTCCTGTATGTCTTGAATTATTGGTAGACTAATTATTTTTTGGCTTTTTGGAGGGGGGAAGGCAGGGCAATTGGGGTTAAGTGACTTGCCCAAGGTCACATGGTTAGTAGGTGTTAAGTGTCTGTGATAGTAATGGCATTTAAAGATTCCCCTGTATTGGCTTGGTTTTTCAAATTGATTGTGTTAAAACCCAGAGCTTGTTAATCCCACCTGTGGGATGGACTTGTTGATGTGAAAAGAAAGTCCTGAACTGGGAGGAGCTGGTGACGTAGATTTGGAGAGACAAGAGAGAGGCAGAAGAACTTTTTTGGAAGCAGCACCTCGTGGAGAGAGAGAGACTAAGAGAATTGCTGGTGGCCGCTTTGAATTGCCCTGGACTTTTGAGACCTGCCCCCTGAGCTGCCGAAGCCTTGCAACAACAGCACTGTCCTTCACCAGTGGACAGTATTCATTCTGTCTGCAGGACAGTCTCCAGACCCCTGCAACAACAGCACTGTCCTTCATCAGTGGACAGTATTCACTCTCTGTCTGCAGGACAGTCTCAGGGCTTCTCAACCAAAAGCCAGGTTCCAGGACTTCTTCAACAACAGGACTGTCTTTCACCAGTGGACAAATCTGGCAAAACAACATCAAAACAGACAGACAAAGTACCAGCAAAACAGCCATGTCTCCTCAGTCCTTGGCAGCTCAGGGGGCAGGTCTCAAAAGTCCAGGGCGATTCAAAGTGGCCCCAGCAATCCTTCTCAGTTTCTCTCTCTGCCTCCACATGGGTGCTGCTTCCAAAAAGGTTCTTCTGTCTCTCTCTTGTCTCTCCAAATCTATGTCACCAGCTCCTCCCAGTTCAGGACTTTCTTTTCACATCAACAAGTCCATCCCACAGGTGGGATTAACAAGCTCTGGGTTTCAACACAATCAATTTGAAAAACCAAGACAATACAGGGGAATCTTTAAATGCCATTACTATCACAGTGTCTGAGGCTGGACTTGAACTCAGTTTCTCCTGACTCCAGGGCCAGTGCTCTGTGCCACCTAGCCACCCCAGTAGGCTAATATTAAATAATTGTTTATGTGATAGATTAAGATAGCAGCTATTCATCTAATTTAAAGAGACAGAAGAAATGTAGTGAATAGAGAACTGACCTCAAAACTGGGAAGATTCTGTGTTCAGGTTCTACCTCTGACACATAATAGCTATGTGATACTGAACAAGCCATTTAACCTCTCAGTGTTCTCTTTGGATAGTTAGATGTCTAGCACAGTGGATAGAGCTCAGAAGTTAGTCAAGAAGATCTGAGTTCAAATCTTGCCTCAGATACTTATTTATACTGTGACCCTAGAAAAGTCACTTTGTCCCCTCTATGCCTCAGTTTTCTTAACCTGCAAAATAGGAATAATAATTGCAATTACCACACAGGGTTGCTGTGAGGACAAAATGAGTTAACATATGATAGTGTGCTGAAATTTTAAAGCATGATATAAATGCAAGGTACTCTATTATTCTATTATTATTATTATTATTATTAGCAACTCTAAATTTTAAGCTTCAGAGAAAAACAACCCAAATTAGTAGAAGGAATTTCCTCATTGGGAGTTCACTATACCAATGAAATCACAAATTTAGTCTCTGTCCCTATTCATCCAACATGCTGTCAGAGGGAACTTCTCAGGAAGCCAAGATGCTTTTAAATGAGCAGAATCTTAGAAAGTGACTCCTTTTTTCTGTCATAACATGATTTTTTTCTTTTCCTTCCTTCCTTTCTTCCTTCCTTCCTTCCTTCCTTCCTTCCTTCCTTCCTTCCTTCCTTCCTTCCTTCCTTCCTTCCTTCCTTCCTTCTTTCCTCTCCTTTCTTCTTTACTTCCTTTTTTCTTTCTTTCTGCATTAGTCCTGAAATATTATTTATTTTTAACATTAAAAAAATTTTTTTGAGTTCTAAATTCTCTCCCTCTCTCCAACCACTTTCTCACCTTTGGAAAAGGCAAAAAAAATACTATGTCAATTTTACAAGTAAAATCATACAAAACATATTTCCACATTAGTCATGATGCAAAACAAAAACAAGGAAAATAAAGTGAAAAAAGTATGCCTCAATGTGCACTCAAAGTTCATCAGTGCTCTCTCTCTCTCTGGAGCAGGATAACATTTTTCACCATGGGTCATTTGGAATTGTCTTAGATCATTCATAATATGATTTTTAATATTTGAGTATAACTCAATCTAATAACTTAAATCTTTACATAGTAATATTTTAGAGCTATAAAAGACCATGAACATGATCTAGTCTAGCTCCTTAATTTTACAGATAAGAAAACTATGATTTACAGAGGTTGTCCCTTTTCTAAGGCCAGAATGCTATTAAGTATAGAAGTAGACCCTAGCTCCCCTACACTATTCTTTCCATTACTCTAAATAAGCAGTGACACTTTCTTTTTCCTGGTGAATTCTAATAGTGTCACAACACCAAAGCAGCTATTCATTATATATAGCTAATACAGATTTCAGGTGATTGCAAAATAGTTTCAGTGAAATAGTCAAGAATCGAGTTTAAATTTTTAAAATGACATTCATCATGTCATTTGTGCCACTCAAATCATTTGGCTATCATTTGACCAAAGGGATTTGGGGTCAGAATTGGGAAAGTGTGTGTGTGTGTGTGTGTGTGTAGCTCTGTATCTTTTCAGGCAAGTGTGCACATTTTATAGCACATAGAGGGCATTACTTGGCATTAGGAAGGCAAGAGTTAAAATCCTTTCCCTGATACTTAAAAGCTGTGCAATAACAGGCAAATCACCTAACCTCTGTGAACTTGTGTCCTCATTTATAAAGTGGGAATTAAAAAAAAGCCTGTAGGATTGTGGGGAAGTTCAAATGAGATGATGAACTTTGCAAACTTAAGGAGTTGCATAGATATTGGTTACTGTTACTAACAGTTTAGATCAGCTAAAGTGTTGGCACATGCCATCAGAAGAAAATTCTTTTCATCAGAGATTAACATCAATCCTCTAGAGCTGTTTTAAAAAATGCTTTTTCTTCTTTCCTTTTTCAGAACAACTGCTCTTCTTGCTCCTGTCATCCACGCCATTTGACAGCAATGAGGGAAACTTTGTGGGCACTAAATGCTGCCGAACCATGGAAAAAAAATGAAATTGAATCGCTCTGCGACTAGCATGGTGTGGCCACAGCAAGGCAGATCCTAGTGAGTTGGAATCATATCATTCTGAGCATCTGCACCACTCCTCCTTGGAGAGGGCATACTAATCATCTCTCTTCATGGTCAGTAACCACATAAGGACAACACCAGACGATGCCAGTGGTTTTGGTCCTGTAGCATTTATATGCTACCCTGCAAAGAGAGTCATGCCAGATAATATTCGTCAACCTTGTCCTTGGTCTTCTCTCCTGATTGAGGCAGATGTTTATTTTCCATCTGCACTATATGTCAGTGCAACTGCAGCCTTCATCTGGCAAAGGGTGCCAGTAATATTATGAGGCCATCGCATAAACTGCTGGAAAGATTACTCTGGTGAATAAAATCAGTTTATGGCTAAAAACATTTATTCTTAATTTTGATAAGCCCTTAACAAATGGAAATTTGCTTCCTTACACTTTTGCCAAGCATAGGACCATGTTTATTTCCTGCTATATGGGTCACGAAGGATTCCCAGCTGTTAGATAGAGTCAGTTGTGCATTGCTGCACTCGGCAACATCTGTTTCACAAAGACAGTATCCAGCTTTTAGTGCTCAAATGGAGGTTCTACCATATGCCAGCAGACCACTTAGTTTTTACCTTGGGAACCAACTTTACACTAGTCAAGGTAACAGAGTAAGAACCGAATATTTAAATGTTACTAGGCTTCAGTCATATCTTCATGCGCTCTTGTCATTTCCAACTATATATAGTAAAATTAGTTCCAAGCATATACCACAAGCTGTTCATCTGTTTAATTATTAACTGGAAGAAAGTTTGTTTGCAAAACAGTTGAAATGTATTTTGTGATATACTCTGATGTTGAAGGCAGTGCCATAAAAATGATTTTGCAAATATAGACTCCTATTAAAGTGTCAATCTGCCATCAACAAAAGCACATCAGAGTGAGTAGCCTCTAAGGAGTGGGTGGGATATCAGAACACTACAAAAATACTTAAAATTTCAGATAACACATTACACATGTGGGGTGGGGTGGGGGAGAAGGGCATATTATCTTACACCTCCACTAAAGTACTACTTAGACTCCTCATCATGGTGGGGATATCAGGAGGGTTTTGGGGACAAATTGATGTTGTCCTTTCTATCTGGAAGGAGTATGTCTATCTGCTCGCCTATGACCCTGCTCACCATCTCTTTAACTTTTCAGATCAAAGTGCCCTCTAGCCCTCATTTTTTTATGTATGTTATCTTCCCCCATTAGAATGTAAACTCTTTTAGGACATATTGTATTTGATTTTGTGTGTGTGTGTGTGTGCGCGTGCGTGCGTGCGTGCGTGCGTGTGTGTGTGTGTCCTGAGAGCCCAGCATGGAGTAAGTACTTAATAAATTCTTTTTCATTCATTCATTGAAGGCTATTCTTATGGGACATAAGCTCTGGCAGGCCCTACCAAGATGGAAGGACTTGGAGTATAGGTCTAGGGATGGACTGAATGCATTGCCCAGGCCTGCAGAAGGCCAAAAGTTAGCCACCAGGTGATGAATATTTTTGGCCACAAAAACAACTCACAAAGATTGTCTTTTAAGATTTAGAAAGAGTTGTTGCATCTATGGAAAGAATTCCCACAATTTACATTTGACCACTAACAACCTTGGCTCCTTTAATTTAGAAGTCCCCATCATTTCAATTAGAAATAATCATATTTGGGGCAGCTAAGTGGTGCAGTGAATAGAGCACCAGCCTTAGAGTCAGGAGGACCTGAGTTCAAATCCAGCCTCAGACACTTAACACAAAACTAGCAATGTGACCTTGGGCAAGTCATTTAACCCTAATTGCCCCTCCAAAAAGAAAAAAAAAAGAAATAAGCATATTTTTTTGGGGGAAAAATAAACAACTTCAACTTGTTTTCACAAAAGAAATCTTGAATGAAATGTTGTATTTAAATCTCAAATCACTGGAAATAAGGTAAAGACCCTGATTGCCCTCTGTCCTATAGAGATTATCAGGCAATTACCTATATTCATATCTAGACATCCAACTAACTAGTTCATCAGGTACTCTTTAAATTACTCAAAGTGACAGTAGGTTGTATTAAAAATTGGCTAGAATATTAGAACACTACAAAAATACTTAGAATTTCAGATAACACATAACCTCATTTCTGAACTGGAAATCTGAAGACCTGAGTCCTAGTTTTAAACCACAATTGGAAAATTCTTCTAGCACTAAATGCTGCAGTCCTTTGGATTTCATTAACTCATTGTGTAACTTTGGGCAGGTCATGTTGCCACTCTGGGCCTCAGTTTCCTCATATGTAAAGTGAATCAATTGGAAAAGTCCCTTCCAATTCTGTGATTCTTTAGTTCTTCAGAAACTGTTACATTCTATAACTGGCAGCCAGACCACAGTAATGTAAGAATGTTGTTGTGAGATGGTTGTCTTTTTTTTCCCAGGGAGAAATGACTCAATGACAGTATACAGTCTCTTCTCTAGACAGAATGTTTCCTTTTCCCTTCATGAGCAATGATTACTAATTTCCTGGAATTTCCTTTTTGTCATGATAATTCTAACTAGCTTTGTTTTAATAGGAAGGATAATACATAGTTGAATGAGGGGAAAAGTCAAGATTTTTATTAGCATAAAAATAGGAGAGCAGGGTGACTCATCAGGAAGGCACCTTAAATAACCCTAACTCATAAAAGATGAGATCTGTTCATTTGGACCACGCATTACATGGAGATTACAGTAAAATCAAAGTAAGAATAGTAAGGGAAAGAACAGATGACTGAAATAATCTAGCTTTCCAGATAAGAATTTATATTGTACTCAATTTAACAAGAATTTATGAAATGTCTGCAATTTGCAAGGCACTCTGCTAGGTGCTGAGAAGGTAAAGGTAAAAAAAAGAAAGCAATCTTGTCCTCAAAGAGCTTATATTGCATTTGAGAGGGTGGGAAATAATATGTATACAGACATGTTAAACCAAACTATATACAAACTAAATGGAGAGTTATTTGGGGAAGTATGGTGAACTCTCCAAGATGACAGCATAGATGGATTGAGATCTTCAACAAAGAGAGTACCCACATTGGTGAACTTTATAGTAATATTGGGATACCAGGGGGTGGAGATGAGGAGAGAGAATATTCCAGAAATGGAAGACAATTTGTGTATAGGCACCAGGGGTTTGGGGAGAATCAGGAGGAGAGGAAATAGAAACATCTATTGGGAATGGCAAGTAGGTCATTTTGGTTGGAAAATAGAATGTGTGAGGGAAAAAATAATGTAAAACAAATATGTAAATACAAGATGGAATTGGATTATGAAGGACTTTAGATATCAAATTAAGCAGTTTATGTTTTCTCTAAGAAGCTATAAAATCTGCAAACTTTTGAGAAGGGGAATTATTTGGTCATACTTGTGGTTTAAGGATATCGATTTGGTGTCTATGGAAGTGATAGACAGAAGAGGGGAGAGACTAGAATCAGGAGGTTAATTAGAAAGCTATTATGAAAGCCCATGTGAAAAGTGATGAGAGTTCTTCATAGGGATGTAGTAGTCTGTGAATATAAAGAACGGGATATGTGTGAGAGAGATTGTGGCACACTAAAAGTATAGTTAACAAGACTTTGAAAGTGATTGGAAATGGATGGGGAAGAGATGAGGGAGAATGAAGAGTTGAGGGCAAGTCTAAGATTGTAAATCTGTGTGGCTGGAAGGATGGTGGCACCTTTGTTAGTAACACAAAAGACAAGAAGACAGTAGTTTGGGGCATAAGGATATTCGATTTTGTTTTAGACATGTTGTGATTTAAGACACCTATGGAACATCTAAGTGGAAGATGTCCAACAGTCAGCTCGTGACACTGGATCTGAGTTCTGGGAAGAATCAAAGGCTATGTAGATTTAGGAGATATCTGCATAGAGATTTTAATTTAATCTAGAGAAGGATATGATATCACCAAGATAAGAAGGCAGAGAAGTGTCAAGGCAAAAATTTATTAATTAACATTGGAGAACATTAATACTTAGAGTCGTCACTCAGCATTCCCTCCCATACCTGCTACCAACAGCAAGCCCAAATAAAGTTGCAGCCTTCTTCAGATGGTTCAACTGTAAATTAGAGGTTTGCAGCTTCAGTGACTGCTTCAAAACCAATGCTACCTCCCTGCATCTTTTTTTTTGGAAGGGGGAAGGCAAGACAATTAGAGTTAAGTGGCTTGCCCAAGATCACACAGCTAGTAAAGTGTTTGAGGCCACATTTGAACTCAGGTCCTCCTGACTGCAGGGCCAGTGCTCTATTCTCTGAACCACCTAACTGCCCCATCCCTTTACTTTTTAAGAGACTTCAGACACTCATTTAGTTCAATCACATGAAGAAAGGTAGAATATGGCATTAGGTGGGTTGGAAACATCCTATATTGTAAAAATGTGGCCAGTATTATATAGTAGAGAAATCCTTGGGCTAGAGTGGAACTATGTGAACCTCCTTTCAACATCCTGGAGGAAGCACCAGACATAGACTAAACACAACCATGTGAAGGAAGGTAGGATAGCAGAGAGACAAACTGGTGAGCTGAAAATCAGCTTGTGCAGATGGTTTTTTAAGCCTAATGGAAAGACAGCTATCATTCAGTTCTATATCCCATAGGTTATTCAAGCAGGGACCCAGTTAGACAAACCACAAATTCTCCATCTGAAGGGGATGAAGCAGACCTGTAACCCAAAATCAGGTGTTTGTAGCTTCAGTAAACAAGAAGAAGCCAGAGCATAAGTGATGAATAATATAAGAAAAACTCTGAACTGCTAATATCAAGGGGAAAAGATTCGATAAAACCCTGCACATAGATAAGTTAGCCAAGAAAATCTTAAAAGGCCAGAAGAAAAAAAATGAATGAAAACAAAAAGGGAAACCAAAGTATAATTAGCACATATTAATATATGATGAAAGACTGATTCCTGGGGACCCTTCCAAAGGTAATAAAACAAAAACAAGGACGCTCAGAATGGTTCATAAATGAAATAAAAACTAGAAAAGAAGAAATTAGAAAAAAATTCAGGTCATAAACTAGAGTTCTCAATGTAGAAAATAAATGATGGTTTAATGAAAAATATTTAAAAAAACAACACATTACAAGTCTGGGATAAAATAATACATGGTAACATATTAGTAGAGAATAGGTTGAGAACATTAAAATATTGAAGTGGAGGAAAATTTAACAGAAGAGAAACAAAGAGTAATAACATTTTAAAAACTATGAGATCGGGGTAAGAGTGCGGGCCCAGAGTCGGGAGGACCTGAGTTCCGTCCTCAGATACTTAACCCCCACACAAAATAACTAGGCGTGTAACCTTGGGCAAGTTACTTAACCCCATTTGCTTTAAAAAAAAATGAAATCTCTGCAAACCAAAGAAACTAGCCTTGAAGAGAGAACAAGCAAAGATAAGTTATAAATCCACCAGAATATGACTAATTAAAAACCGAAATACCATAATACAGGAAATAATTTAAGAAAAATATTCAGAACTATTGAGTATAAATATCGTTGCATTAATTGAGAGGATCTACTGATTGCTGCCAGGAAAAAAAAAGATAAAAAAAACACTCCTTTGTGTTTCAAACTTCAAGATGTATGATTAAATTTATCAATTTCTATGATACCTATTGCAAGGAGTTAAGAGAAAGATCTTAAAAAGACAATTCAAATAATGGAATTACTATACAGTTGCCAGGAACAAGAAGATAACAGAATAATAGATGCCATAAGAAAACAAAGCTCAAATTTCAACCCAAAATGATAAATCATGTAAGCCTAAGACTAATAATCATTTTTTAACTTGTTCATTTTATTTTAAAATTAAATTTTATGTATATTTTTAGTTTACAATATTCATTTCCACACGATTTTGAGTTACAAATTTTCTCCCCATCTTTCCCCTACCCACTACCCCAAAACAGCAATCCCACTGTATATACCCTCCCCCAATCTGCTCTCTCCTATATCTTCCCCAGACCCCCTCTGACTATCTGGTACAGCAAGATGGATCTCCATACCCCAGTGCCTGTATATCTTATTTCCCAGTTGCATGTAAATAATAATGAAAACAATAATAATAATAATGATAATTTTTTAACATTTCATTTTAAACCCTAAATTTCAGATTCTTTCCCTTCTTCCCTCATCACTCACCCTTACTGGGAAGATAAGCAATTCAATATAAGTTGTACATGTGTAGTTATGCAAAACATTTCCATAGTTGATATATTGTGAAAGTCTGACTATATTTCCCTCTATGCTATCCCGCCCACCCCCCACTTGTTCTATTCTCTAATTTGACCCTGACCCTTTTCAAAAGTGTGTGCTTCCAACTACCCTCCCCCACAAAGTGCCTTCCCCTCCATCATCCCTCCTCTCGTGCCCTTCCCCCTACTCTCCTGTAGGGCAAGATACCCAATTTAGTGTGTATGCAGATACAAGCTAAATTCAATGAGAGTGCGGTTGACCCATTCCCTTTTGCCTCCCTGTTCATCCCCTCCATTGTAACAGTTATCCCTTACCTCTTCTATATGAGATAATTTAACCCATTCTGTCTCTCTCCATTTCCTCTCATTATATTCCTCTCTCAACTCTCAATTTTGCCTTTTAAATATCATCCCTTCCTATTCAATTGATCCTGTGCCCTCTGTCTATGTATTCTTGTACACACATATATACATACTCATATATGTATTGTGAACACATATGTCCTCATATATATGTATACATACATAAATACATATCTATAGACACACACACACAAACACATTTATATTCCTTTCAACCATCCTCATACTGAGAAAAGTTTCATAAATTACAATTATTGTTTTTCCATGTAGGAACGTAAATAGTTCAATTTTGATAACCTCCTTGTGATTTCTTTTCCCTGTTTATCTTCTCATGTTTCTCTTGCTTCTTGTATCTGAATGTCAAATTTTTTATTCAACTCTGGTGTTTTCATCAAGAATGCTTGAAAGTCCTCTATTCCATTGAATGACCATATTTTCCCCTGAAACATGATACTCAGTTTTGCTGGATAGGTGATTCTTGGTTTACTCCCAGCTACTTTGACCTCTGGAATATCATATTGTAAGCATTTCTATCCCTCAGTGTAGAAGCTTCCAGATCCTGTGTTATCTTGATTGTGTTTCCACAATATTCAAATTGCTTCTTCTTGGCTGCTTGTAATATTTTCTTCTTGATCTGGCAATTCCAGAACCTGGCTATAATATTCCTAAGAGTTTTATATTTGGGATGTTTTTAAAGAGTTGATTGGTAGATTCTTTCAATTTGTATTTTGACCTCTAGTTCTAAAATATCAGGGCAATTTTCCTTGAGAATTTCTTGAAGGAGGATTTCTAGTTTCTTTTTTGATCATGACTTTCAGGTAGACCAATAATTTTTAAATTATCTCTCCTGGATTTATTTTCCAGGTCAGTGGTTTTCCCAATGAGATATTTCACATTGCCTTCTATTTTTTTTCATTTGTTTGGATCTGTTTAATATTTTGATTTAGTATCTTGAATTAGTTTAATATCTTGAATTAGTATCTTGATTTCTCATAAAGTCATTAGCTTCCATTTGCTCTAATCTAATGCTGAAGGAATGAGCCTCTTCAGTGAGCTTTTGAAATTCTTTTTCCATCTGGAAAATTTGGCTTTTTAAGGCATAATTCTTCTCATTGGCTTTTTGGGCCTCTTTTGCCATTTGAGTTAATCAAATTTTTAAAGTGTTATTTTCTTCAGTCAGGTTGTTGACTCTCTTTTCATGATTTTCTTGCATCATTCTCATTTCTCTTCACAAGTTTTCCTCCACTTTTATTACTTGATTTTCAAAATCCTTCTTAAGCTCCTTCTTGGCCTGTAACAAATTCATATTTTCCTTGGAAACTTTTGGTGCAGGAGTTCTGACTTCGTTGTCTTCCTCATATTCCATGCTTTGATCCTCTTTGTCCCCAAAAAAGGAATCTAAAGTTGGATTGCTGTGCTTGCTTTGCTTCCTTTGCTTGCTCATGTTGCCACTCAATTACTTGACCTTTGAGCTCTTTGCCACAGTAGAACTCTGCTTCCAGAGAGGAGAGCTTTGTCCACAATAGTGGGAGTTTTTACAGCTGCCAGAGCTATTAAGAGTGTGTCATCTCTACAACCCCCACACACTCTGGTTCACTGGTCACACACCTCAGGACCACCACCCAAGACTGCGATCCAGATCGCAGGTTAAAGCAAGCATGATTACCCTCTGAATGGTTGCTTGACCCCTCCTATAATCTGCAAGCCAGGAGCTCTGAAGTAGCCAAATGGAGGCAGCTGCACAGTTGCTGTGCCTCTGCTGCTTCTCACTCTGGGGAGGCAGGGGCCAGACCTCACTCCTAGTCCTCCCTGTACTTTGTTTTTGGCATTCATGGGTTGATATATCTGGAAACTGCCACAGCTGCTGGTGATCCACTCTCCTGAAATCCATCCAGCCAAGTCTAGTTCAGGCTGCCCTGGAGCTAAAACCCTGGGCTCACACAGGGCTGGCTTCAGCTTCCAACAAGCTGTTATGTACCCTTTCTGTCCACCTGCCAGGCTGCCTTCGTTGGGAGATTTGTTTCTCTCTATCACTGTGTGGGTCCTGCAGCTCTAAAAATTTTTAGTCATATTTCATAGGTACTTGAAGTGGGTATGGGGCATGTTCACCAGTTTTCCTACTTCTACACTGCCATCTTGGCTCCACCCCTTCTAAAGATCAATTTTTTAAAAAGTGGATCTCCACAAAAGACACATGTGAAGTATTACTGAAGTGAGGCAAACAGATTATTTGACTTTCATTTACCTCAAACAGAAGAGCAAGCAAGGTAAATATTATTATAAAGAAAAGACTAAGTAATGAAACAAATTATTCTAAGTTAACCATTTATTGGTTTCTTGAATAAAGAGAAAGAATGAGTTGTGGAGTAAAAAAATAAGCAAGTAGATCCATCAAGGAATAAAAAGAATCTAAAAGGCCGCAATTTTCTGGGGAACTTCAAAACTTAGGAGCAGGATTGGTGGAAGTGTTGAAATGAAACAGCATGTATTAAAATTCTTACTCTCCTAGCTCCACATGAATCGATGTCTTTTGTGGGAAGTAGAAGCAGGGAAGTTCAAATGAATGGAGAAAAGAGAGGTGAAAGAAGAACAAATAGTGAAGTCCTGTTAAATCCACAGTTGGATAGTGAAGGGATTGCCTAGGGTGTTTCTATCTTGAGGTAGGTATGTAGGAAGAAGGCACTGAAGGTGACAGTTAATCAGGACTACAACAAGAGGGCTGGAGTGGGAAGGGTTCTTGCCCCAGAATATAGGGATGATGTGTCACAGAAGAGGATTACTATGAGGGAGAGATGTGAGCCTGCTGTGTGAGACAGGAATGTATGATTGATTTTGCCTGGAAAAGTTTTCACATTGGGAAGCCAACTTCTCTGAAAGATTATACCTCCATAGAGTGTCCTCAGGAGATTTTCTTATTGAGTCTTTTCATTCATGCCCAATTCTTAATGACCTAGTTTGGGGTTTTCTTGGCAAAGATACTAGTGTGGTTTGCCATTTCCTCCTCCAGCTCATTTTAGAGATGAGAAAACTGAGGCAAGCAGGGTTAAGTGACTTCCCAAGGGTCACAAAGCTAACAGGTGTCTGAGGTCAGATTTGAACTCAGGAAGATGAGTCTTCCTGACTCCAGACCCTACATGGTATCCACTGTACCACTCAGCTGCCCCCACCTCAGAAGAAGGAATGTCTAAGTTACTGGTGGGGAGGGAAGAATCCAGAATGGCAGAGTGATGTTGTTATGGCATAAGGTTGTGAATGGAAACCGATCATAGAGACACAGAAAAGGCCAGGAATGTAACCTTTAGGCACAGGCTAACTCCTACCACTCCAGTTCCGTCATTGCCGTCTTTCCTAGCTGCCACATCCCTGATTTTTAAACTTTAAAACGATGCTTTTTGTAGTTGTCTCATCCTGAAACTACCCTCAGTGGATATCATCTCCTTGTTCTGGAATATATAACAACACCCATGATCGAAACCTGAAATATCCCTGCACAATTGATGAGTTTTTCACATTGATGAGTTCCTCCTGGTAGGTATGTAGGTATGTAGGACCATTTTATGGAGGGGCTCAGGTTATTCAGCCCTCATTCCCCTCCCAGTCCTGTTCCTGACTTCTGGAGATCAAAAGCACATGCCTGCCTGCCAGGTGGCCTTATTTCCCCCACCCTAAGCTTTCCCCCCATTAGGCTGAGAGCTCCTAAGGGCAGGGGCTGTCTCTCTTCTGGCTTGTATTTGTATTTTCAGCATTTAGAACCATGCCTGGCACATAGTAGGCACTTAATATATTTTTACTTCCTTCCTAATGCTATTTCTGACATTGCTCCTTTAATTATTATTTCAAAGAATGACACATGGAAGGAAAAAAAAGGATTGATTCATTTTTACAAAGACAATAACAGAAATTAGAGGAAAAACTCAAATCTATTTCAGAGGCTTTAACTCTGTAAAAGACACAAAGAAAATATGGAAGGAAAAAAATCCACAAATCACAAAACAAAATTCAAAATAGACCGGAAAGAGGGTCACGTAGGTGGTATAGTGAATAGAACACTGGCCTTGGAGTTAGGAGGACCTGAGTTCAAATCTGGCCTCAGATACTTGACATACTTACTAGCCATGTTACTTTGAGCAAGTCACTTAACCCCAATTGCCCTCCAAAAAGCAAAAAAAAAAAAGACTGGAAAGTAAGAGAAAGAATTGAGAGGGCAAGCATAAGTAAAACTTCTTAGAAAAGGGCCACATGAAGAAAGGTACAAAAATAAAAGTTTGCAGGGGAGAAGTAAAGATTCAGAAAATTTGCTTAATAGGACAGTGACAGAGAAGGAACAAAAGGGAATAAGGAATAGATAGCTAAATAAATCATGAAAAATATTTAACAATTTAAATAAATTCAAATAACTTCAAGCAAGCTACACAAATAAAAATGGAGAGGGGGAGCAGCCTCTGAGAATAGATTACCATCAAAGAAATATGAAGAACAATTATTTCAGGGATAAAGTATTAATTTAATGGGACCAACAAAGTAAAAAAAGAAGTAAATAAATGAGTGAAATAAATGAATAAGTAGTGATCATAATTTTAAATATGAATGTGAAAATTAGAGTATATATTAAGAAGGAAACAAAACACATTAAGAAACATTTAAAAGTCAAAGGCATGAAAAAATAAAATGAGAAGCTAGAAGGAAATTTACTATGTATCGAGTATATCCAAGAGAAGCTGCTCTCACTTTATTACACAAAACAAAAATAAAAATCAGTAATATCAAAGCAGTAAATAGAAACCCTACGCAATGATCATTGGGAAGGGAAAGGAAGTAAACAAGCATGTATTACATGTATACTGTGTACTGGTCACTGTGCTGAATGCTTTACAGATATTGTCTTGTCATCCTCACAGAAACCTTGTGAGTAGTTGGAACCATAAATAATGAACCAATTCTAAACACTACATTTATATTGGCAAATGAAATGTAAAAAGACATAGAGAGTAATAGAATAATTATGTATTTTCATGTTCTTCTGGTAGAGCTGAATAAATTTAACAGAAATATATGCAAAAAGGATAAGGAACATGAACAATGAACAAAACATTAGGGAATTTAGAACTGAAAGACTGATAGCATCTTCTGAATGGAAAGATTAAATAATATACGTATTCCATGTGGTATCTTTGTAAAATATATATATATATATATATCAGGGAAGGTAGGTGTCACAGTAGATAAAGTGAAGGGCCTGAAGTCAAGAAGTCTCATCTTTCTGAGTTCAAATCTGGCTTCATAGACCTACCAGCTGTGTGACTGTGGGCAAGTCATTTAACCTGTATACTTCAGTTCTTCATCTGTAAAATGAGTTAGAGAAGGAGATGGCAAAACACTCCAGTATCTTTGCCAAGAAAACCCCAAATGAAAGCCATGAAGAGTCAGACATGATTGAAATGACTGAACAACAACAAAAATAGATCACGTTCCAGGGAAAAATGAAATAATAATGAAAAAAGAGAGACAACCTTATAAATTCTAAAGCCATCAAATGGAAATCAGTACAGGAAACATAAAATTAAATGTGTGTGTGTGTGTGTGTGTGTGTGTGTGTGTGTGTGTGTGTGTGGAGCTTTGCTGACATCCTAAATAATGAATGGGCCATTTAAAAAAATTTTTGCAATGATAATGATGAGACTATACACTGCTTTCTCTGATATGTAGTTCTCAGAGGAAAAATCAGATCTCTGAGAACAATCATTAATGAATTTGAAAACAAAAGGATTAATTAACTCAATATACAATTTTAAACAATTAAGAATAAACCAACAAATAAGTAAATAACTCCAAGAGATGTAATTTTGATAATTAGATGAGAAATACATAAATTAGAAACCAAAAAACCCTTTAGGATTAATAAAAAACTAAAAGGCTGGTCCTCTTTTCTTTACTCTCTACTGTCTCACTTGGCACTTTGATCAGCTATTTTCTCTATTAATTATCAGAGTGGGTTGTACTATTCTATGCCTTCTGAGGAAACAGTTTCCTAACTAATAAAGGGAAAGGGTT
This sequence comes from Petaurus breviceps papuanus, assembly GCF_028583685.1. NCBI lineage: Eukaryota > Metazoa > Chordata > Mammalia > Diprotodontia > Petauridae > Petaurus > Petaurus breviceps. The sequence continues at coordinate 75,348,652 of NW_027186304.1, read as the reverse complement.
TTTTTTTACTTATGTTCTGAGGCCAAACTCTCCTTGATTGTAAGACCAAGGAAATATGTTGCAAATTCCATTTGAAAATTAATATTACACTAGGATGATATATACTCTTCAAGATTAACTGCATGAGTTTCAATATTTCTTACATCTTACCTCAATTGTAAACTTTATCAATAAAGTCTGGGATATTTGTCTTTTTAAATGTTTTGAATAATCCTTTGGACACTATGGGCATTTGATAAAGACCAATGACAAAGTATAACAGTTATTTTAAACATGACATTGAGTAGGTTGGATTTTATTATATACAAGAAAGATAACACTCATCCAACGATACAGAACAGCACAGTATTTAAGAATTTATCCATTAATTGAGTACTAGAAGATGACAGGGAAGGAATAAGAAATACCAAAATAAGGTAATCTTTAAGATAGTAATTACTGGGAGAAGAAAATGCAAGAAGGGATACCTCCCAGGAAAAGACCTCTGGGCAAGTGGAGACTCTGACTCGTTAAGTGCAATTCAGTCAACCAACAAACATTTATTAAGTGCCTACCAGTCTAGAATACAAAGACAAAACTGAAACTGTCCATTCCCTTAAGCAGTTTACATTCACCTGGAGAGACGCACTATATGCTCAGATAAATCAATACAATGCAATTTGAGAAGACAGAGGTCACTCACATCTAGGAAGATCAGAAATAGCTTCTTATTCCTTAAATGTAGTAGTTATTGGTGTTCAGTTGTTTCAGGCATGTCCAACTCTTTATGATTCTATTTGGGGTTTTCTTGGCAGTTTACTATTTCCTTCTCCAGCTCATTTTACAGATGAGAAAACTGAGAAAAATAGCCTCAGTTTAAAAGGACTTGCCCAGGGTCACATAGCTAGCAAGTACCTGAGGCTGAATTTGAATTCAGACGAAGAGCTTTATCCACTGTGACACCTAGCTGCTCTCTCTTTAAATATAGGACAATTAATTTGAAAACATAATTTATGAGTACTTTTTTGAAGGGAAGAAGGGAGGTTCCTTCTGTGATTTTTCTGGCATGGGGAAGCCTATAGAAACTCCTTCCACATATGGAGATTATGGTTTTGGCAGTTGTCTGGGGGAATGACATTAAGTAACTTGCCCATGGTCACACAGTAAATATTATGTCAATGTCAGGACTCAAACTTGGATTTTCCTAACTTTAGGAAAGGTCTTTCCTCCAGGATGCACTACTGCCTTACATTAGTAGACCCTTCCAAGGGGAATTTTTTTCTCTTTGTGAAGTGTGCCATGGTGGAAAGATCATAGGATTCTGAGGCAGAAGAAATGACCTTTGGCAATTACTTAATCTCAATCACTGTATGACCTTTGACAATCATTTAATCTCTCTGAATTTCAGTTTCCTCATCTCTAAAATTGAAGTAACAATACTTTCTCTATTTACCCCAATGGGACTATTTTAAGGAACAAATGAGAAAATATACAAAAAGTGTTATATAAATATCAGTTATTATTTCCAGGCAACAGTGTTACTGACTGACTTGTATTTGATCCTCTTTTTTGTATGTCCCATGTTTAATTCATATGGTTTTGTGAAGGCTTGAGATATGTTCTTATAACAATATTTATATATCTATCTTGACACAGTCAGAAAGAAAACATCTAGTTGTTATAGCTATATCTTATACATATTTTAAAAAATTAATGTTAAATTACACTCAAAGGGAAAAGCTGAGGCAAACAGTGATCTGGAAATAATAACCAGTACAAAAACACACAACACTAAATTTCAAAGCTTTAAAAAAAATTTCTGGGAAACAATAGCCAAAGACTAAAATTATTTTTATTTACCCAAATAAAATGAGATTAGAAATAATTATCTTTGCCACCCAATACAGGATATGCATAAATTCCCATTAGGCTCAATCAAATTACTTTCTTTTCTTTTGTCACGGCATGATTAGATAAAGCTATGGGCACATTCTCCTTTTCGCTATGTGGCCCTTTGTATAGACTTAAAAAGAGAAAGAGAGCCAGCAGTATCTCCAAAATCCAAGAAAAATCATTAAAAATCCTTTGTTTTGCTGATTTTGTTCTCTGTCCCCCTCTAAACCAAAATATTTATGGAGTATTGACTATGATTACAGGGTTCTTGTCTCATCTTTAGAAGAAGAGAGGTAATGTGACAGATGATCAATGAATCAAAGTATTTTTTCTGTGGGACCCCCAGAATTTAGGGTTCCATCATTAAATTTATTATCTGAATAGACAGGCTTAACTTCTAGAAAGAAATTAGGCACAGAACCCCGGCTCCCCACAATACTAAGAGTGACAAGTCAGGAAGACTCATCTTCCTAATGTCGAATCTGGCTTCAGACACTTATGAGCTACATGACTTGGCCAATGTAAAGAAATATAAGTTATATATTGAGTTAATACTGGATTATAGGACTTAGAACTAGTCTGCATATTCTTTTTTTTTGGAGGGCAATTGGGGTTAAGGGACTTGCCCAAGGTCACAGGGCTAGTATTTGTGTTAAGTGTTTGAGGTCAAATTTGAACTCAGGTCCTCCTGACTCCAGGGCCGGTGCTCTATTCACTGTGCCACCTAGCTGCCCCTAGTCTACATGTTCTTAACCTGGGCTCTGTGATAACACACACACATATATATATACATATACACACATGTGTGTGCATGCATAGACATATATGTACACATACATAAATATGTGGGTATGCATATACATATGTGCATAAAATATTCATTTTTTAAAAATCTTGGTATTTGGCCTGGGCTAAAAGTGCAAAAGTCATTCATAGACCTGATAATAGTAACAGTAACAGTATCAGTTGTAATTGTAATTGTAAGAGTACAATCACTCTAAGCTAATTAACTTTGGGGGGCCCACAAAAATTCCTGAAAAGCGTTTACTAAGGTGTGGGTGATACATGATAGTAGACTGAATTAGGACCATTAAGTGTAGCAATTTAAATAAGGACTATTTCTGTAACATTTAAGAGTTTTCAAATGAGGAGATTTGATCAGATTTTTCTACCCATTTCTATTCCTATGTTTGGCAGCAGAGGTCTCTGCAAATAAATGTTTATGTGGTAAATCAGCCTCCACACTAGGGAAAGGAAAAGGAAAATCCCATGAACAAGATATACATGTCCAAATGGCATTTATTAAAGGATATTCCTTATAGCCAACTGGAAATGGAAGAAAAGCTACAGTCCAGCAGGTCTGCATCCAGATTGGTTGTTATATTATTGATTATATAATATTATGTTATATTATTGATGTTATAGCAGTCCCCAGATGGAGATAGGGTGGCAGTAGCAACTTGAGTAGCAGATGGTTTCCCTACTTTCCCTCTCTATACAGGAAAGTACCATCTCTGGCATGTGCTAGAAATAATCCCTTGATGGAGGAGAGTGGCGGTGGAGAGAAGAGGTCTAGAGACTAAGATTGGTGGGGAAAGAAGGCTACCTGTTATTTCAACTTCTAAATCTTTGCTTTCAGATTTTTGAGCAGTGTAATTGTTTGACAGGGTGAGGGAAGTAAAAAGGAAGTCAGAGAAAGAAGTCATGACTTGTCCCACTTCTGATTTAAGTCCTGTTCTACCAGAGATAGGAGACTGTTCTCATTGTCTTGGCTAAACTGAGAAACTCTCCCATGTATGGGTGGTCATGATCTCACTCAAAGAACAAAGGAGCCAAAGTTTGTTCAATACCTGAATTTCTTATTTAAGTGTCCTGAACCAATTGCCAGACTCAAAAGCAATTTACAGGTATAATAAACAAGTTGATAGTCATTTGGGGCCATGCTCAGTATTTCATACATTATGGAGCTATGTGTCCATGAGATGAGACAACAAGCAATTTCCCTAGGCTATAATAGGCTCTTAAACAAGGGTGCACTCACACTATTAAAATGATAGATCACTTAAGTATTGAAGCGAGTATATGAAAAATTGTAAAAACAAGTTTTCATCTATTAAAATAACTTGGTTTTCAGCTCACAGAGAGTTTTTTTCTAAAGTTTTACTGGTGCATTTCATTTTTACATTATAAACATTTCTAGATTACCCCTACACTTTGAGAGTTTTCTTAGAACAAAGTAAAATAAATAAGCACAACCAACCATGCAGTGATCTCTTATGTAATTGCATGCCACCTTCCACATCTGTAGCACCTCCCCCATCCTCTCTATTTCTGAGCCCTTTTTTGAGTTGAGAGAAATCTAATTTTTATTATACCTGCCCCAAGCCTGATTGGAAAAAAGAGAGAGGAAATTCCTTGTAAAAATATGCATAGTAAAGTAAAACATTTCCACATTAGTTGTGTGCAAAAACAGATGTCTCATTCTGTACATTCTCATTCATCACATTTCCAACAGGAGATGGATGATGTTTTATCATGGATAACCACCATATTATTGATCATAGTTTTATATTTTTCAAAGTTGTCTTTGCAGTATTGTTCTTATGACATAAGTTATTCTCCTAGATAAGCTCATTTAGTTATTCATCTGTTTGTAGAATTGTTCATTTTCATACTCTTGATTCTATATTAAAATTTTTTTCTGATTCTGTTCACTTCACTCTGACTTAATTCATACAAATTTTTCTATGCCTCTTTGAAATGATCCATTTCAATAGTATGCCATCAGATTCATATGTAGTAATTTATACAGCTATTCCTCAATTAATCAGTATCCCTTTAGTTTCCAGGTTTTTTTTCCACCACCAAGAGAAAAATAACTTCTATAAACACTTTTGTACATATACAACCTTTTCTTTTTGTGGATCTGTTTTTGTATATTGATCTAGCTATGTGTTACTCTTCCTAGACGGAAACTTTCTCTAGTTTACCTCTGGTGTGCAGGGAAAAAAAACTTCTCTTAAGGAATATCTTTTTTGTTTGTTTGTTTGTTTATCATGGAAGCACAACTTGTCAGAGTTTAGAAGGCTCCTTAGTCATGTATTTCAAGTCCCACCTCAATGCATGAATCCTTTCTAGGCTTCCCCCTCTAAGGATTCACTTCAGATTGACCACCCCCAATTATGGAAAACTTACTGCCTCCCTGCCTTACCTATACTCAAAAATCTACCCTCCTGGAGCTTTATCTCATTGGTCCTAATGACTCCAATACCAAGTAGTATATGTCTGGTCCTTTCTAGCGTGAAAATCCTCCTTACATTCAACAACAGCTATCATGATCCCTCTAATTCATCTCTTATCAAATGCCAAGCATTCCTAAAATTTATAAGCAAGAAGGTTAAATGCTGTCATTAGGAAAACTGACTGAAGTCCGCAAGAACTCCTGTTCTTCTTCAAAGTCTGAAAAATTGTTTTAATAGTTTTCTAGTCTAAAAGGCCCATAGCTGAGTCCTTGATTAATGTACCTAGGAAGAAAATTAATCCAAACTGCCCCATATCTGCACCACAACTTTCTTGCTTGCAACAGTTTATATTTGTTATATCTAAACTTGCAATCATTATGCATAGTATATACGATATAATTATATATACATATGTATGTATGAATGGAGGATGGATGTGTATAAATGTGTATGTATGAAGTTAACTCATATCTCCTAAGTTACAGTAAGCATTTTCATTATGCCTCAACACTTCTCCAGTTAACCCTTGGCCACCAATAAAATACATGACCAGGGTCAAGCTGTCAGCTTCATAGCACAAAAGGTCACCACCCAAACTACAAGGACCTTGGAGAGAGCTACTGAGAACCCAGCCATCCTCCTTACAAATTTTTTGTTTTGTTTTTTAAATCCCCCATGCTGGTGATTTTAATCTGCTTTCATCCTCTCTTTCTTTCTTTTTCTTTCCTTCTTTCTCTTTCTTCCTTCCTTCTTTACTTCCTTCCTTCCTTCCTTTCTTCCTTCCCTCCTTCCCTTCTTCCTTCCTTCCTTTCTTTCTCTTTCTTTCTTTCTTTCTTTCTTTCTTTCTTTCTTTCTTTCTTTCT
>NW_027186304.1:75271485-75342665 GCF_028583685.1 Petaurus breviceps papuanus | reverse complement strand
CTTTCTTTCTTTCTTTCTTTCTTTCTTTCTTTCTTTCTTTCTTTCTTCCTCCCTTCCTTCCTTTCCCTTTTGGAGAGCAATTGGGGTTAAGTAACTTGCCCAAGGTTACACAGCTAGTTATTTTTTGTGTGGGTGTTAAGTGTTGAGGCTGGAACCGAACTTGGGTTCTCCTGACTCTGGGGCTGGCACTTTACTCACTGTGCGACTTAGCAGCTCTGGATTTCTTTTTAACTGCTCAGAGAACTACTTTCTACCCAGGCTATTGGAATATCTCTTGAATGAAATAGATTACATTATTTGTTTAAGCCCTTAACTCTTAGTAATCCATTGCATCAGATACAGAACCAGAACCATGACCCCACAGTTTTAAATATAATCTTTTTTCTAATCAGTAGGCCTCATACCAACTTCTCAATGTCTCTTTACAAATACAGTGTTCAGAACTGATCACAATATCCCTGTTATAGGTAGGGGAACCGAAAGTATGTCATGAAATCTCCCTTTTTATGGATACTTGTTACTTCAGTTATAACAAGGACACATTATCTTTCAACAGTCATGGCCAAATATTACAGTAACTTTCTTAGTACACATATTATGGACATGTAAATCTGTAGGAAATTGAAATTCCCAGTGTTTTTGTTTTTTCATATGAAGTGATAGCTAGACTTATCATATCTTGTAATTGTAAAGTTGATTTTTTTAAAGCAATTGGGGTTAAGTAACTTGCTCAAGGTTACACGGCCAGTTATTATTATTTTTGTGTGGGTGCCAAGTATTGGAGGCCGGAACCAATCCCAGGTCTCCTGACACTGGAGCCAGCATTCTTACTCACTGCACCACCTGGACACCCCTAAAGTTGATTTTTTTAACCTAAGAGTTTTTGCTCTTTAATTTTGATTGCTGTATTTTTTGTGTTACACTCAACATTCTTAAATTTTATTTTGTTAAATTTAGTCTATTATCAAAGCCTGTTGAATTATTTTAGATCCTAATTCTGGCATTCAGCATCTTAACTATTCCTTCTTTCTATCATCCAAAAATTTGGTAATAAATTAATTACTACTCTCATATTTCTTCCCCAAAATTGATTTATTTCATGGAAAAAAATGAATTAAGTTACGTTGAAAGGCTAATAGAAATAACAAAGAAGAAAATTGCCAGATATTTTAAGAAATCCTTATAAAAGTATAAATTCTGTCATTTTTGTTGGAATTTGAGACCCAAGTATTAACTACCACAATCTTAAAAGTTTAGGCTTCCCCTCCCAGATGTTCACAGCAAGTTATATCCAAACTTAACCCAAGTGGAACAACTAAGATTGCCCATAATTCAGCTTTATAGAAAGAAGAAAGATCAGCTTTACCATCAACAACTTGTGGTCTGATAGCTGAGACTGGAAGTAGAATGGCTCCCCAAGCCTTAACATTTTATATGAAGCATAGGTGACAAGCTGGGTGATGTCATTTTACAATATTTATTAATCATAATAAATATGAACCTTTGGTCTTCATCAGGCAAAAATCTCATCATGGTTTCTTGTTAAAAGCTGGTCTTCTGACTTTTTTCATTCCCCCCTTTTTATTGCCTCTTCTCTGCATTCTTATGATATCCTTCTATTTTTAACTGCCCCCACTAGATAATAGAGAATTTGTATTAACTTTTTTCTAGCTCCATCTTTTCTTCTCAACTAGTATCTTTATTATGATTTCTTGCTGCCCTATTTTTTTCACCATTTTCAATTCTCCATTAGTGTCATTTAAGCTCTCCCTAAGCCTACAAACTTGGTGAGTCTTTCATAAAGAAAGCGAGAAGGAAATAAAAAATAAGTTGATTTTCCAGGTGGGTTTTCCCAAGCTCTCGAAGCTCTCATTAGAGCAAAATTTTTACAGTTACATCTGCATGGTTCATAAAAAGAAAAATGTAATATAATAGTGAAAGATAGAGAGAAGTTGTAGAGGTGTCATTCCTATACATCTAGCAGCATCCAGATGTAGAACCCAGTTGCAATATGGTGAAAAGATGCATGGTGAGATGTAGAAAAAAGATATTAACACTGAAAACTCCAAGTTCTTGTTGAGTAGGTAATGTTTAAAAACTAACAGCAGTCCTAGTTTAGAAGTTTGGAGCTGGACTTTAAAAACAACTTTTCACATCCAGCAAAGATGTCAAGAGATTGGCGGGATTCACCCCATAATTACACATTATGGTTTATATGAAGTTCTATGCAAAATGTTTCTGAATGATAGAACATATCAGGGGCAGCTAGGTGGCATGGTGAATAGAGCACTGGAGTCAGGAGAACCTGAGTTCAAATCTGACCTCAGACACTTGACACACTAGCTGTGTGACCTTGGGCAAGTCACTTACCCCCCATTGCCTTGCCTTCACCCTTCCAAAAAGAACCAAAAAAATGTGACTGAGTTCAGTTCTGGATACTGGATTTTAGGGAAGATATTAGCAAGATGGAGTACATACAGAATAAAGTAATCAAAATGGGAAATGGACTTGAGACAATGCTGAGGAGCCCTATGGGGATATAATTTTCTTCTTAAAATCTTTAGATTCATTTCTTTATGCTTTTCATGCTCATCTCAGCAGAATTAGAAAGAAGGGAGTGAAAGACATGAAGATTTTATTTCAATGTAATTTTGTAATTGTTAGAACCATCCAAAAATGGAAGGTGTTAACCCTAGGTATACTGAGTTTACTATCACTGAATTTCATCAAGCAAAAATTGGGAGATGATTATAGATGCTTTTGTTCTGTTGCTCAAAGGATCATAGGTCTGAAGAGAGACCTCAGGATCCATGTAGTTCCTCCTCTTTGTTTTAAAGATGAGGAGCCTGAGGCCCGAGGGGGTTAATTGACTAATCTAAAGTCAGAAAGGCAATAATCATGAGAGGTGGGATTTAAGTCCAGATCCTTTGATTCCATAGATGGTGCTCTTTCTTTTTTTTATATCACAGTTCTAGAGGGGCTTCATATTTCAAGCATGCATTAGACAAAGTGGCCTTTAAAGTTATTTCTAATTCTAGGATTCTTATAATTCAATGTGCAAAACCATATATATTCTTAGACTAGAATGTGTCAGTTTTCTTTTTCCCATTCATCCATCATTGATCTTCAAGGACCTAGAAATGAGATAAAGAGATTTCAGGTGGGAAGTATTTCCCCCCCCCCACCCAACCCCTGGGTTTCTGTTGTTTTATTGCTATGAAATTCCTTTGCTGCCTCAATTAATGTAAATTATATAGTAAAACTTAAAATGTAGAAGGACTTTTAAAGGATACTCTTCACCCCCCCCACGTCCCCCACCTTCCATTGAAAGCAGTTTAGTGGTGTAGTAGATAGAATGCTGGGCCTAGAGTCAGGATGGCTCTGAATTTAAATCCAGCCTTAGATATTTACTAGCTGCATGATTTTGGGCAAGTCCCTTAACCTCTATCTGCACCGGATTCCTCAACTATAAAATAGGGACCATAATACCACCTACCTCAGAGGACTATTTCAAGATTCAATGAGTGTAAAGCACTTAGCCCAGGGCCTGGTATTGAGTAGGTACTTAAGAAATGCTGAATCTGTTTTTTCTTTCAATTATTTTAATCATACAGGTTAGGCAGATTAATAAATTGATCATTTTTACATGGTTTTTTTTTTTGTTCCTTAACTTCCTAGGATGGGGAAGAAACAAAAGTATGGATGAAACAAATAAATAAACAAAATACCTTAGACATGCAGTAAATCTTTGCATTGAGGTTTAAAGGTAATAGCTGAGAATTTGCCCAAGACATTGAACAGAGGGAGTGGGGAAGGGCAGTGAAGGGATAGTAAGCTTGGTGACCATGTCAGAATTTGTAGATCTGTATTGTTTTTATCTGTAGATCAAAGAGGAAATGAAGACAATTGAGCAATTTGATACATTAAAGTCCAAGAAAAGCACTAATGTGATGATAAGGGGGATCTGAGAGTAGAGTGTCAAAGCTGGGTGTGCACGTTATGAAACCAGCAATGTGGTTAAATAAAGAATTAAAATAGATTTCAACAAATCATCATTAGATGTTTCTCTGCCAGAAAGACAAATTTTAAGGGATGGAGGAGGACAAAACACCAAAAGACAAAAAGGACAGTGGGATGCAATGGAAAAGAGCTGAATTTAGAGCCAAAGGACCTGGATTCAAATCCCTATTTGCCAGCTTTGTGACTTTGGGCATGTCCTTAACTACTTAAGCCTGTAGTTTTCTCATCTGTAAATTGTGGATGTTAGAGTCTCTCGGATTCATGGCTCTAAATTTGTGATCCTCCTTCCCAAGGACCCATAGGGGTGCAAAGAGCAAATATACCAGAATCAAAGAGTACAAAAACAGAAATTGGAGATTCTCTGAAATGCCATGGAGTTCAACACCTACCTGAACAAGAACCCCACTCTATAACCCACCCAACGATAGATTTTGCTTAAAGATTTCTAGCGAAGGGAACATGCTAGTGAGCTGAGGAAGCTAATTTCATTGCTAGGATGTTGTAACTGTCAGGAGGTTGCTGGCCAGATCTTTTTGTTACATTAAACCTACATTTTCCACTTTATAACTTTCACATGTTGCTACTAGATCTATCCTCTGGTCCAATAAGAGTAAGTCTAATCCCTTTATATAACAATGCTCCAAATATCTGAGGATATAAACTATCCTGTCTTCTCCAAATCTTCTCTAGGCTAAATCATTGTCTTGTCAAACACAAAAGCATATTAAACTGAGTAGAAAGGTATCTCCAACTCAGATACTATATAAACTGGGCCAGGGTCTCCCTTTGCACCTTGAGTCCTCTTCAGCCATCCTGATGAATATCTGGTCATTGGATCCAGATGGTCAACAAATCCTTGAATTGCCCTAGTGAATATTTCATCCTTCAAAAGGGGAAGGAACCAGGGAGACCAGGTAGCACAGCGAGTAAGATCACCGGTTCCAGTGTCGGGATGACCTGGGGATCAAATCTGGGTTTAGATACTCAGCACCACACCCAGAAATAACTGACCATGTAACCTTGAGCAAGTTACTTAACCCTGATTGCTTTAAGAAAAAAAAGGGGGGGAAGGAACCAAGAAGGGGAGATTCTATTCTAGACTTGATTTTCAATAATAGGAATCTATTATTAGTGTCTGAGGCAGGATTTGAATGCAGGTCTTCTTGATTCTTGGGCTAACACTCTACTAATTACACACCAGCTGTCTCCACCTACAACTACTTATTGAATTTAGCTATCCAACTGTGATAGTAATGGCAATTAAAGATTCCCCTGTATTGGCTTGGTTTTCAAATTGATTGTGTTAAAACCCAGAGTTTGTTAATCCCACCTGTGGGATGGGCTTGTGGATGTGAAAAGAAAGTCCTGAATTGGGAGGAGCTGGTGATGTAGATTTGGAGAGACACTAGAGAGAGGCGGAAGATCTTTTTTGGAAGCAGCACCTCGTGGAGAGAGAGAGAGACTAAGAGGATTGCTGGTGGCCGCTTTGAATTGCCCTGGACTTTTGAGACCTGCCCCCTGAGCTGCCAAGGACTGAGGAGACATGGCTGTTTTGCTGGTACTTTGTCTGTCTGTTTTGATGTTATTTTGCCAGATTTGTCCACTGGTGAAAGACTGTCCTGTTGAAGAAGTCCTGGAACCTGGCATTTGGTTAAGAAGGCCTGAGACTGTCCTGCAGACAGAGAGTGAATACTGTCCACTGGTGAGGGACAGTACTGTTGTTGCAGGGGTCTGGAGACTGTCCTGCAGACAGAATGAATACTGTCCACTGGTGAGGGACAGTACTGTTGTTGCAGGGGTCTGGGAGCCTTTCTGTTGGTTCAGAAGCCCTGAAGAAGGATTTTCTTGTTGTATGTTTACAGAAATCCTGGGAGAGGGCTTTGCTAATGTGTTCAGGGGTTCTATAATGTAATGTAATACCAAAAGAAGGCAACTTCCCAGGTTCAAAATACCAGCATAGGTGCTCTCTATTTTATTCAGTAACAAACCCAGAACAGAGAAGATCAAAACATGACATCATTCAAAATACAGCATTTACTAAGTGTGATTAAATAATCTCCAAGTACTACCCCACCCCAGGACCTTCCAATCATTCAATCAATTACAAAGTCCCAGTTCTAAATACTACTCCACCCCTAGGCTATACCTTAATTAAGTCCACCACAAAACCCCTCTTCTCAAATGGAGATTAGTTTCCAAACATAGGTAAAGTACCTTCATTTGTCAATCACAGAGCACAATAAGGTCAAAAGTTCCCCACCTCCTGGATCACAATTGAATCTACCCCAGAGTTACATCAAGTTTAAACACAGCACTTAATACCCAAATGGAGGTCTTTTCTTCATCTTGACACGAGGCAAGTTCTCAGCAATCTTAGTTCCTGGAGAGACAAGGCTTAGCAAGGCCATAAGATACATTGCCAGTCCCTTCAATTCAGAACAAGAGTTCAAATAAAGTTCTGGGGGGAGGGGAGTGTCCTTCCCCTCACACAGCTCCAGCCCCAGCTTCCAAGCACAGAGAGGGGGCTGGGCAACAAAACCAACAAGGTGGGGTCCCTGGGGATCCAAGGCACTTCATCCCACCCACCATAGTCACAAGTCCATCCTCCCCCTGGGTCCCAAACTGTGGGATGCAGCCAGGAAACACACTCAGTGCCCCTGCTTTGCTGCTCAGTTCTTATCTTTTCCTGTGGCTGAATTCCGAACTCCTGGGCTCCTTCTCCTCCCGCAGGCGGCAGCCGATCCTGGCTTCTGCCCAGGTCCCGATGCAGGCAGCTCACCATTCCCGCTCTCAGCTCAGTGAAGTCTGCATGCAGGCCACTCTTCTCTCCTGGTCTATGGCTCCACAGAGTCACAGCTACCACAACTTGTTCAGGAGAAAAGGTCAGCACCCTGAACCTCAAAGTATACAGGCATAATTATCAAGACAGAAACATCAAGTAGACAGATTTCCAAACTGTCCAACCATTACATCCATACCCAGTCAACATCTGGGTTTCCACATTCTGGGTTTTTCAAAGCCGGGGGACTCACTTTGAGAAGTGTTCTGTGATTTGATCTGAATTCTGCATTTGGGTATTAAGTGCTGTGTTTAAACTTGATGTAACTCTGGGGTAGATTCAATTGTGATCCAGGGGTGGGGAACTTTTAACCTTTTTGTGTTCTATGGTTGAGCAAATGAATGTATTTTACTTATGTTTGGAAACTAATCTCCATTTGAGAAGAGGGGCTTTGTGGTGGACTTAATTAAGGTATAGCCTAGGGGTGGAGAAGTATTTGGAACAGAGACTTTGTAATTGATTGAATGATTGGAAAGTCCTGGGGTGGGGTAGGCCTTGGAGATGATTTAATCACACTTAGTAAATGCTGTATTTTGAATGATGTCATGTTTTGATCTTCTCTGTTCTGGGTTTGTTACTGAATAAAATAGAGAGCACCTATGCTGGTATTTTGAACCTGGGAAGTTGCCTTTCCTTGGCATTACATTACACCAACCAGTTTTGAATCAGTTTAATTGTATATATAACTGCTTGCTGGAGAGGAAATACTAAGAAATGTGGAGGGAGATGATCACTCCATCATTGAGCCTGTGATTGGGAAAGAAAGGAAATTTAGACATAGCTGGACATATGCTTTAGACTTGTGGAATTTAAATTTAGACTTCAAAGGGTTCAGTGAAAAGACAGGGAGGATCTGATGGACTAAAATGCTACAGAGGAAATCCTCTCATGGGTGATGCAATATGCTCAAGAATGAAATTTTGAAGAAATAAAGGAAAGTAATTCCTTTGAAGAGGAAATTGGAATTGTCTGAAGCGACTGCTATGGATGTATATAGAACTAATCAATCAACTTTGATTTTAAAAAGAAGCAACAATGGGTAGTACAGGACGAATATAAGAACATGGTGCGGTCCTGAAAAAATACTGTAAAAATACTAAAACTCAGAAGGAGTTCAGGTAAAGAGTAGCTAAAGACAACAAAAAAAGGTTTTTTTTTTTACTTTTTTGTTGAGTTTTTTTTAAGTTATATTGGAAGATGGATCAAAGAAGGTGTAGTCCCCTTTCTTAGAGTATAAGGGAAAATGATAACTGACAACAAATAGAAAGTGGAATTGCTCAATTCTTATTAGGTTTGTTTTTCCTTCTGAGAATGCCTTTTGCATTGGTAATGACTAACAAGAAGCAGATAACTGAAGATAAGTAAAAAGATAGTAAGAGATACCCCAGCAGCCCTTGGTGAATTCAAGTCACCTGGCCCAGATAAACTATATCTATCCTTGGGTCCTGAAATAAAAACTGTCAGATATAATTGCTGAGCCACTGTCAGCAAAATCTGAAAAATCATGGAAAATGGAAACGGTTTCACTAGATTTGAGAAGGGCAAATGTACCACTTTTCAAAAAGAATAAAAAGTGATTTTGACTTTTATTCTTGGGAAAATTCTAGAAAGGATCATTGATGAGCTAATTAATGAACACCTAGAAAGGTAAACAATGATTTCAAAGAGGTGGCATGGCTTCATCAAGATAGAGCATCCCTGAATAATATTTTTTTTTCAATAGGATTACTAAAGTTGTAGATAAGGACAATGGTATGAATATCACTTTTATTAGTTTCATTACCTAGATCTTAGCAAAGTTTTTGATAAAATATCTTAATACTATTTTGTTGTAGAAGATGGGAAGAAATGGATTATACTATATACCAGCTGGTGTGTACTGAGTAGAGTGTTAAGCCAGGAATCAGGAAGACCTCAGTTCAAATCCTTCCTCAGACACTTAGTAGGGTATGAAGCTAAATTAGCTCTTTGCATTCACCATTTCCTTTTCTAAATAAACCCCAAATAGCTCTTTAATAGCACATTCCAGAATTTTGCCAGGAATCTAAGCCAGATTCATTGGTCTATAATTTGCAAATCACATTATCTTTCATTTTTAAAACTCATTCCATTTGCCCCGCTTAGATACCATCTCTCTCATTCTATATAATCTTTCAGTGTTCACTGACAGTGTCTCAGCAGTCATAACTATTAGTTCTTTGAATATCCTACTCCAGAGTCATATTCTCACCAGCCACCAAAACCTAAGCCTTAATGGTTAGTATCTCAACTGGTCTACGGTATATGTGTGTGTGTGATTAGGACATATATATGTGTGTATGCATGTGTGTATCCTAAATCTGACCCTTTGCAACTTCCATCCATTGGAATGAGAAAAAAATGCATTTCAAATTAATATAACACTTTAAGTACTTTATAAAGTACTTTTAAAAAACTGAATGAAAAACCTTTCCACTTCTATTAAGCCATCACCTTGAGTTCTGTATATAACACAATCTGCTTAGACACTATTTTTAGTACTTTGTGGAGCCTTCTAAATTTTAGAGATGAATGGATCCTTATTAGCTAAAGTAATAAAAAGGACACAGAAGTACAGCAATGGCAATAGGCAACAAATAGCAATGTTAACATATTTCTGTGACACGCTAAGATTTTTAATATTATTTTTTATAGCTATCCTTTCAAGTATTATTATCTCCATACTATGGGGTCACATCATAAAATTTAAACTTGTACAGGATCTTACAAACTGTCTAATTTAGCCCTTCTTAAAATGTGAGTTGTGCCATATATGAAAAATTTGGCAACAGTAAAAGGTTTCTGAACATGCAAAGACTAAAGATCAATTCAGAATCAAATGGTAATGAATCCAAGATGTTTCTGGCAACACTTGCTGGTGGTGCATCCCACAACTTCATTGCAACCTAGCTTCCGCACACAAAGCATGTGCACTTTGCACTGCATGTGCCCTCAGGCCTATGTAATGGTAATGGGGATTTGAAGATCTTCCCTGTGCCTTGATAGACCTAAGTACATTTGAGGACCTTTCCTGAATTGAAAATATACTCTGCCCCCTAATAGACTGCATGTGGTCACATGGAGCCTGTGGTGGGAGACTTGTTTTTTCAGGAAGGTCCATACCTTGTTGCTTTGTGTTGGGCAGTGGGTCATGTGGGTTGTGATGGTCTGTGACCCTGGAGGAGGCTATATATACCTCTGAGGCAAGGTTTTGCTTTGGGGCTCACTCATGGGAAAAATTGTGTAATTTGGCCAGATGAGATTCTGTGCAGCTGTTTTGAAATCTCAGATACTGGTGCTTCTCTCTCTGGTAACTAACTAGTTGTGGATGTAATGGACAAGACAGCTGGAAGCCCTGTCTGTTGGTCTGTTTCTCTGTCTGTATTATTTGTTTGTAACTTCTGTTTGTATTTTCCCTGAACTAGGTAAATATATATCCTATGCTAGGGTTCTTGCTGCTACAGCCTGCAATGCCAACTAACTCTGCTGAAATGCCAAAAGGGGTAATGAGTAGAAAAAATTTAAGAAGTCCTGGTTCCAGTCTCATTTTATAATAAATAAACTGAGGGCCAAAAAATTGAAATGACCTACCTAGGGACACTTAACTACTTGATTTTAGGTGAGGGAGTTCAGGTCTGGTCTCAGGTACCAAGGTCAGTGCTCTTTCCAAATGAATGGGTATCATGCTTAATCAAATATTCAAATATGTATGTATATACATATGTGTGTATATGTATATATATATGTGTGTGTGTATATATATACATATATATTATTATCAATACTATTTTACATGTAATTGGGAAATAAGATATACAGGCACTGGGGCATAGAGATCCACTGGAAAAATCGAAATGGGTATGGGAGAAAATATGGGAGAGAACAGATGGGAGGAGGGGATATCCTGTGAGACTGCTATTTTGGAGGGGTGGGTAGGGGAAAAATGGGTAGAAAATTTGTAACTGAAAATCTGGTGGAAATGAACGATGTATACCAAAAGTTAATAAAGCATTTGAAAAAAAAATATGCAGCCATGAAGGGCCTGCCATAACCCTCTGTTAGAAAAGCCCATCATACAAGAGACCTATGTTGATTTTTGGAGTTGAAAGTATAGTGCTTCTCTTCCCCACATCCAAATCTGTAGAAATCTCTGTAATAGAAAGTTGTTCAACTTGCAGACAAGTTAACTACAACGAATCTGAAGGAAATTACATTAAAGAAAAAGAAAAATAGACATTATGTAATTTGAAACAAACTGTCAAAGAAGAAAATTAATGATGCACTCCATGATTTAGAGTCAAGTCTGATGTAAACAATTTTAATTTAAATTCATCTAGATGCAAGCCATTTCTAGGTTGGGGAGAGAGAGAGAGAGAGAGAGAGAGAGAGAGAGAGAGAGAGAGAGAGATGTTCAAACTGGCACAGTCCCTCTTGCCCTCTGACATGACTTTCTCTCCAAGATGATTTGAGGTAACATTTGTAAAAATGTTGAACTAGGAACATATCATAACATTGTAAAGTAAATAACATTTGAAAATAGTCACCATTCATTTTCTTTTTGTACCACTCGCTTAAAAGACAGAAAAGAGTTCCTTCCTCTGATGAATATCTTAATCTTTAAATTCAAAAGAGAAGACATTGTCATTGCTTTTAATTTAGCCAGTCATGGAGTCAATCACTTCAGGTGGGTGAGGAGGCAATGATCTTTGTAAAAAAAATTTAATCAATTAATTAATTAATTAATTTTTAGTTTACAACATTTAGTTCCACAAGTTTTTGAGTTCCTAAATTTCTCTCTCTCCCCCCCTCCCCCCTCCCCATGGTAGCATGCAATATGATATAGGTTCTACAAACACCTTCACATTAAACATTAGTCAAGTTGTAAAGAAGGATTATAACCAATGAAATGAACTATGATAAAGAAGGAAAAAAAAAACAGAGATAGCAAGCAGTTGGCTTCAATCTGCATTCAGACTCTAAATCTTTCTCTGGATGTGGAAGCCTTTTCCATCATGAATCCTTTGGAGTTGTCTTATACCCTTGCATTGCTGAGTTGAGCCCAGTCTATCAAAGTCAGTCATCACAGATATGATGTGTCTGTAATTGTGTACAATGTTCTCCTGGTTCTGCTCCTCTCACTTGGTATCAGTTTATATATGTCTCTCTCAAGATTATTATGAAGTCCTTCTGCTCCTCATTTCCTATAGCACAATAGTATTCTATTACATTCATATACTACAACTTGTTTAGTCATTCCCTAATTGATGGGCATTTCCTTGATTTCCAATTCTTTGCCACCACAAGAAGAGCTACCATAAATATTTTTGTGCCTGCTGGTCCTCCCCCACTTGTATGATCACTTCGGGATACAGCCCTAGAATTGGTATTTCTGGGTCAAAGGGTATGCACATTTTTATAGTCCTTTGAGCATAGTTCCCAATTGCTCTGCAGAATGGTTGAATCAGTTCACAACTCTAGGAAGAATGCTTTAGTTTTCCAATTTTCCCACATCTTCTCCAGCATTTATCATTTTCCTGTTTTGTCACATTAGCTAATCTTACTGGTTAGATGTGATATCTCAAGAGTTGTTTTGATTTGCACTTCTCTAATCAATAGTGATTTAGAGCATTTTTTCATATGACTATAGATATCTTTTATTTCTTCTTCTGAAAAAGGCCTGTTCATATCATTTGGCCATATATCAATTGGGTAATGACTTGTATTCTTATATATTTGACTCAGTTCTGTGTATATTTTAGAAATGAAACCTTTATCATAGACACTAGTTGTAAAAATTTTCCCCAATTTTCTGCTTTGAGCAGGCAATGATCTTAAATTTATCATCCTTACTCTATTCAAAGAACAACCCTTGCCTTTTCTCTTCCCAGTTTTCAAATGGGAAAAACCTGGAGGGGGGGTGGGGTAGGGTGGGGATAGTGTTTTTTAATATTCCTAGAGAAAAAATCACAGCATACTACAGAATCACAGTGTTTCACTCAAAGTTGCTGTAAAAGGAATTTTCCCCTAACTGAAAAACATTTTCATACTGGATCATGTCTTGAACATCCCTCAAAATCTGCTTCACTGCTCTAAGCAAGAATGGTTAACCATACTATCCTTCTGCTAGAGTCTTCTCTTACTCAGGTTTCCTCTCTCTAGGGCATTACATTTTTTCCTCCTGGTTGTCTAGATAGTAGTAGGGGAAATCTTGGTGTCTGCTTCACCTCCTCCACTCAATTTCCTGTCCTTCCATCCATCCACACACACACACACACACACACACACACACACACACATACCACTCATGGACCTGCAAAAATGTATTCAATGATTTAAAATATTCAAGCAGAAAGTGTTCCCCTAAGAGTTAAGGACGACCTTAGGGATGTGCTATGAGATACCTAGTAGAGAAAGGGATGGGTGACGTATGGGGCTAATTTACTTTTTTTTTTTTTTAAGAAATAAGACTTGTCAAAAAAATCAGAGCTGGTTAGTAAACATTTTATTCTTTTATTATTTAAATGGAAAAAGGTATACCCATTTCTCTTTGTTTCTCTCACTTCAAGTTTTTGTTATAGGAAAAAAAAATCTATTTTTCCAGGGAATTTAACACTAAGAAGTCATATAAGAAAACTACATATATTACTGCATCTCCCACTATGAATATCATCACTGGACACAAATTGAGTTTAAAATCATTTTAATTTATTCATGCAAATTCTTCTCTGTTCCATAGTTTCATTATTTTGAGTTACATAGACTTATCTAAAAAAATTTCTTCACACCTTCACTTTTATAGAACCCTCTTGTAGAATACATTTGAACAATGTGGTCTCTTGAAACCCCATCTAGCCTATTAAAGATAGGACTCTGGAGAGGAAAGTGAGGCTGGTGACCTTGCACAGCCCTCCTTCCCTCAAATCAATATCAGCTGCAAGTCATGTCATCATTTTCCTGATGCCATGGTCCTCTTCCAAAACAAAGGGCAAACATAACATGTGAATGTCAGTGGTAACTATTTCTCTTTGGAACAACAACCCTGAGGGTCTTCTCTTCCCAGCTTGATTGTTTTTCCTTTCTTTTTTTGCTAATTAAAGGGGCCAAGCCTTGACTCATGTCTTAAAGAGACTTATTTGCTGAATGGGTTTTACCTCACCCTAATTGAGTACCTTTAAAAGCCTTAGGCTAAAAGGGCCAGTCTCCCATTGCATCCTGAGTCATTTCCAGTCATCTTGATGAATATCTGGTCACTGGATCTAGATGGCTCTAAGAGGAGAAAGTGAGGCTGGTGACCTTGCAAAGCCTCCCTCACTCAAATTTAAGTCAACTGCAAGTCATGTCATCATTTCCCTGATGCCATGGTCCTCTTCAAAAACAAAGGACAAACACAACAACATTTAAGTACCTATTATGTAACATGCATAGTCTTAATCCCTAGGCATACAAGGAAAGGCCAAATAGTACCAGCCCTCAGCAACCTCACAATTTGATGATGGATGGATGGAATGACTTGTATAAATTCACAAAGGTATTAAGTGTCAGAGCTGAAATTTAAACTCAAATCTTCCAACTTTAAATCTAGTACTTTTCCCATGATACCATCCTGCCCTGATGTTATAGCACATTATACCTTAATTTATGCAGAACTCAGCTACCTAGTAGTAATCTCAACTAATATGAGTACATCTGAGAACTGGGAAGAAAAACCGCTCCTGAATGGTCAAAATACTCGTAACACCTTATACAAAAATAAGCTCCAAATGATTACTTGGTCTAAATGTAATAGGTCACATTCATTGACAAATTAGAGAAACAAGGGGGGAAATTACCCATTGGATCGAAGGATATGAATAAAGTTCATGACCAAATAAAGACTATAATCAAAGTTATAAAGTGGATAATTTGATTACGTAAAATTTTTAAAATACTGCACAAATAATAAAGTTAAAAATAAAAGGGACACAACCAGGGAAAAAAAATCTTTCCAGCATTTCTGGTAAAGATCTCATTTCCAAGACATATAAGTAACTGATTCAAATTCATAAGAAAAAGAGATATTCTCTAAGTGATAAATGGTGTCAAGATATGGACATACCTTAGTGGAAGAAACCCAGGCTTTTTATAGCCATATAAAAATTCTTTGGGTGACTACTAATTAGAGAAATGAAAACCAAAGCAATTTTGAGACTAAACCTCATTCACATCAGAGTGGTAAAAAAAAAAAAGAAAAAGAAAATGATAAATATTGGAGGAAATAGTTACATTGATGCATTGTTGGTGGACCTGTAAATGGAGGCAACCATTCTGGTAAGCAATTGAAATTACATGCAAAATTTTACTAAATATTGTATGTACTTGACTCAGCTATACCACTTTTAAGAACATGCCCAAAAGAGATTAAAGAAAGAGGAAAAAGGTTCTTTATGTATTAAAAAGTAGTTATAGCAATTCTGTTTGTTGTGGGGGAAAAAAAGAAAAAGGAAAACCCTGGGAAATGAGAAGATGTCTGACAATTAAAGAATGGTTCAATATGGTGTAGTTTATGAAGGTGAGCAAGTACTATTTTGCTGTGAGAAATGAGGAAATAGATATTACAGAAAAACATGGAAAAGTTTCTATGAACTAAATCAGAGTGACTTGAACAGAACCAGAAAAACAATTTAGGCTATAAATTAATATTAACAACTTTGAAGACTTTTATAAACTAATGAAAACTGTAATGAACAGAACCAGGAGAATAATTTCTGTAATAAAAACATTGTAAAGACAAACAACTTTGAAAGCTTTAAGAAATATGATCAGTGCTTATTAGCTATGTGACCTTGGGCAAGTCATTTAACCCCAATTGCCCTGTCTTCTCCCCTCCCCCCAAAAAGAAATATGATCAGTGCAATGATCACCCACGATTATAGAGGAACAATGATGAAAAGTGGTATACATGCAAGAAGCAATGGGTTTAGAGAGTCAAATGAGGTATGTATATATATGAAAGGTATGTGTGTGTGTGTGTATAAAATACATTAAAAGGATTAGGTTTGTTTAAATTTGCATATTTGTTCCAAGAAATTTACTTCCTTTTTGTGAATTGGATTTAGTTTTCTTTTCCTCCCACCCTAAATCCAATATAAATACAATAAAGCCTCCAAAAGAAGGCATGAAACAATTTTCTAGTTCAAACTAACTCAGAAGTCAAATGGAAAAGATGGTAGAAAAAATCCACTGGGAGAAAAATCTCCTTAAAGAGTAGAACTGACCAAATGGAAAAGGAAGTAAAAAACTAACTGAAGAAAATAATACCTTAAAAATTATAATTAGGTAAGTGGAAGTAACTGACTCTCTGAGACATTAAAAATCAATCAAACAAAAACAAAAGAATGAAAACATAGAAGAAAATGTAAAATACCTCATTGGAAAAACAACCAACCTGGAAAATAGATTCAGGAGAGATAATCTAAGAATTTAAGAATCCTGAAAGCCATGATCAAAAAAGGGGCCTATCAAGGAAAATTGCCTTGAATCCTACAACCAGAGGGCATAATAGTAACTGAAATAATACACTGATCACCTTCTTAAAGAGATCCCAAAATGAAAATCCCCAGGAATGTTATAGCCAAATTCTAGAATTCTCAGGTCAAAGAGAAAATACTGCAAACAGCCAGAAAGAAACAATTTAAATATCAAGGAGTCATAGACAGGATTGCACAGGATTTAGCAGCTTCTACATTGAAATATCAGAGGGCTTAGAATATGATACTGTGAAAGTCAAAGAAACTTGGATTACAACCAAGAATCAATTACCCAGTAAAACTGAGCATAATATTTCAGGAGGAAAAATGGACCAAAAATAATTTAGAGGGGCAGCTAGGTGGTACAGTAGAGAAAGCACTAGCCTGAGGTCAGTAGGACCTGAGTTCAAATCCAGCCTCACACACTGTCTCACCCTGGAAGAGTCACTTTTTGGAGCAAAAAAAAAAGATTAAGGAGGTGGGGGGCCTCAGATGTAAAATATTGCATGAATTTGCAAATGAGGTCATGGTATTATTAGTTTTGTAAAAATATGTTAATATGTTACAAATGACTTCTCATAAACTGAGAATAATCTGTAAATGTTTGTAATTTAGAAACATAACACAGGAATAAACCTGAAAGCATTTTTTAAAAAATGACAGCAAAATGGTGGTCACAAAATCCAAATGCCAAATTTCATTCTCTATATTCAGAAAGGAGTCAGTCACAGACTCATAGGTCTTTCACAAAAGCTGAGATGATTAGATCAGCAGTTCCAACACCCTTCTTTAAATAATTATAGATAGGCAAACAATTTATAAATAACTAAGAGATAGAGAATAATGTGAAGTGTAAAATGGATAATTTTGATTATATTAAATTAAAAGAGTTTTTGTACAAATAAAACAAATGTAGCCAAATCACTTTGAATGACTAAGTTTGACTATTATAAATACCCAAATTAATAACAAAGGGCATATGAAGGAAGACAGTATTTGCATCCAGGGAAAGAACTGATAAGTATGTATAGAATGGTTTTATACATATATGTGTGTGTACACACATACTTACATAGTCATATTTGTGCTTAATGTGCTTAATCTCAGGTCGGGGGGGGGAAGAGAGAAGAAATTTTAAATGATAACTTTATTACATATTGAAAAGGAATAGCAAGTTGTACGTAATTGATTTTCAGTTTCATGTATAATCACATTTTTTCTATTCTACTATGTTATGGAAATACTTGTATTGTTTACATTCAGAATAAACAAAATTAAATTTCAAAAACAAAATAAAGTAAAGCAGAAAATTGGGGGAAATTTTTATAGACAGTTTCTGAGATAAATATGTCATATCTCAAATATACAAAGAACTTTGTCAAAGCTGTAAGAATACAAGTCATTCCCCAATTGACAAATGGTAAAAGGATATGAATAGGCAGTTTTCTGATGAAGAAATAAAAAAATTTATAGTCATATAAAAAATACTCTAAAACATTATTGATTGGATAAATGCAAATTCAAACAGCCTTGAGGTATAGTTTTATACCTACTAGAATGATTGAAGTGGAAAGCAAAAAGTATTGGAGGGGATATGGAAAAATTGGGAGACATTCACTATTGGCGAAACTGTAAATTCATCCAACTATTTTGGAAAACAATCTAGAATTATACCCAAAGAGTATAACACTACTAGATCCATTTCCAAAGAAAATTAGGGAAAAAAATAAAAGAAACTATATGTTCTAAAATATTTATAGGAGCTCTCTTTGTGGTGACAAAGACCATCAATTGCAGAATGACTGAACAAGTTGTGGTATATGATAGTGATAGAATACTGCTGTGCAATAAGAAATGATGAGCTCAATGATCTTATAAAAACATGTATAGAATTGCATGAAATAATGAAGAGCAAAATGAACAGAACCAAGAGAATTTTGTATATAATGAAAACAATATTGTTTTTAAAACAACTTTTCTTTTTTTTTTTGCTTTTTGGAGGGCAATTGGGGTTAAGTAACTTACCCAAGGTCACACGGCTAGTTTTTGTGTATGCCTGTTAAGTGTCTGAGGCCCGATCCGAACTCAGGTCCTCCTGACTCTAGGGACAGAGCTCTTCTTACTGCGCCACCTAGCCACCCCTAAAACAACTTTGAGAGATTAAGTGATTATGATTACTTTAAATACCAAATTAACTACAAAAGACTTAGCAAAGAAGATAACTGCATCTAGAAGAAAAAGGATATACACACATTTTTGACTAGGGATATCCATTGCTTGGGTGGGATGAAGAAAAGAAATTTTAAAAAAAGAGAAAGTTACATGATAACTTTATTACATAATTAAAAGGAATAGCAAGTTATACATAATAGATTTGTAGTTTCATGTGCAATCTTCTTTTTTTTATTCTGCTACATTATGAAAATGCTTGTATTATTTCATAAATTAAAAATAAAAGAAAGCCATTATTCTGAAGCCTGAATTCTTTATTTCTATACAATTTGGAATTTTAACCTAAGAAATAGCAAATTTGGGTGGAAAAGGGCTTTTTTCAAGCAGATACCACAATAGATACATTATATGGCAGTTGAGAGCCATGAAGGAAAGGAGGAGAGAGAGAAAAACTATGCATTCAAGAAGCACCACAATGTGACAACATTTAGTGTAGAGGCTAACAGCCATAAGTAACTTATTCAATCTTGAGAACATGCTTACGTTACAATCTGTTTTTAAATAAAGGTAATGATATTCGGGTTATTTCTCTGTTATGAAGACAAAGAAAAATAATATTCCAGAAACTGAGTTTAATAAGGTACACAAAATATAGAAAAGTCTGTGAGTGAAATAGTTAAAAAAATGTAAAGTTCTGGTATTCTTTGATGTTTAAAGCTGCTTTTGTCTATCTCAAAGACTTGGCTTTATAGTGTGACTCATTCTCCTAGGGTTCTAGCCAGAATTTTACTTCCTTATTCACAAAATTGTAAACATTCATAGTAGAGACCACAATATAACCCACTCTCTACCCAGCTGCCAAAATCATCTTCCTAAAGCACAGATCTGCTCATGCCACTCCCCTTCTCAAGAAGATTCACTGGTTCTCTATTACTTCCAGAATAAAATACAGTGTCTTCTTCATTTTGTATTTAAAGTGCTTCGCCCCCTCACTCTTATCTGTTTCTCCAGACTCATTTACTTTCCTTCACAAACTCTACATTCCAACCAAACTGACCTACTTTCAGTTCACCATGCACAACTTTCTATTTCCCACATCTGAGCCTTTGTATAAACTATCTCTCCTGCCTCATATATTCTTCCTCCTAATTTTGGCCTCTTGAAATCCTTAACTCTTTTCTGGGTTTATTTCAAATACAACTTACTCCAATTGGCTGTCTTTAGGGCATGGGCACATTGGCCCCAATTATCATTTAAGGATCTCAAGAGATTGAATCATTGAAATGGATGAATAAGAATATGAACACATATTTTATAATACACAAACATATGTTTATCAAAGATGTAAGTTGACATTAGTAGCTCTCCAGGTCCCCACTGATGGGGCACATTCATTTGGATAATAATAGCATCAGACAACCCGGTAATAAACCATCTATTAGACTGCAAGCTACATCTCATCCTTAATACTAGTTTATATAGGAGTTTCCCAAAAGCAAACCTTCATGCTCTCTGATTCCTGGTCTTCATGACTAAGGGTATTTATGTATAGGTTTAAAATCCTTAACACCATGAAATCTTCTATATTTGTTGTCTTCCCCATTAGAATGTGAGTTCTGAGATCAGGAACAGTGTTAATTTTCTATTTATAACCCCACTGCTTGCACATATCAAACATTTAATAAACATTATTTCATTCTTTCATTCACTCATGTTGTTTCCCATATGTGAGAATGCAAGCTTCTTAAGATCAAAAACTTTTTCAATTTTCTCATTGTTTTTCCAGTGTCAAACAGTAGTAGGTGAATAGATTTTGTTGTTCAGTCATTCAGTCACATTCAACTCTATGTGACCCTGTGTGCTTTGCCCATAAGGTTTTTTTTTTAAAATACTGGAGTGGTTTACCATTTCCTTCTTCAGTATGTTGACATTTTACAGATGAAAAATTGAAGCAAATAGAGGTTAAGTGACTTACCCAGGGTCACACAACTCATAAGTGTCAGAGGCTGGATTTGAAATCAGATCTTTCTGACTCCAGACCCAGTGCTCTATCCACTGTAGCACCTAACTGCTCCCTGAATGGGTTTACTGCTAAACTAAATCAAATATATAGTCACAAAAAAATTGCATTAATGACAATTAGTGAAATGTTTGGAAAAACCTCATTTAGGATTATGTTACTCCTGCTCTGGCTTCTCACTAGCAATGACTTGTTCTTTGAATTGCAATTAACCTATTTAAGACCAATTAAGAAACAGATCTCTACTAGATCTGTAGTATTACACCTCAGATACTTACCGAAGATAGCAATGCTGTTTTAATTAAGTATGGGAGCAAAATGTCTCAAACTGAAGCTTACAGTTAACCAAGCAATAGTCATTTGGTTACTGATCAGGCAAGGAGCACTATGGTCTCCTTGCACATGGTTCAATTTCCACCATTCTCAAGTTTGCTCAAGGCTAAATCGTTTTCTTCTTCTTTTATTGCATACAATGTTTTTGTTTCATTTTTGAAAACTATTGTTTGGTCGGCTTTTAACAAACTAAGATTTCTGGGGCACAGAGAAACTATTAAAGATTAACTGATTTCATTTTGCCAAATTAACTGTTAGTTACATGAAGTATGTAGTGCGATTATCTTCAACTGGTATGCTGAGAGCTACACATAAGTACAAAATGCACATCAAGGGCCAATTACACGTGAAAAACTACTGATAGTTATGAGAGCTGGTTAATATTTCTGAATTATTAAGTCTGACAGCATAATCCTGCTTTCTGTGTTGTTTAGTCTGTTGATACCAGATGCTTAATGCTTGGTAAAATGTGACAGTGTAATAGAAGGCATTTTAAGTTAGCCTAATTCTATGAAATGAAGAAGACTGCCTTGTGGGATAGCAAATGCCAAGTGCAGATGTAGAAACTTGGAACTGGTTGCAATATGGGGTGGCCTTAAGTGGGAGACTTTGAGAAACTTTTGCCATTTTTATTCTATTCTTCTCCAAGTGGATAAGGTTTAGAAAGCTCCAGCTGACTTCCCAGAGACAGCTGGGCTGAGATTGCCCTGTCACCTGTTACTGTTACTGCTTGGCGGTGGCCACTAATAGAGTGATATAATGATGGTCCTTCCCCCGAGTGCTGAACCTGCTGTTTCTTCCCCAGCTCCCACTAACTCTGAAAGCTTGTATCTGAATCTATGATTGGAAGTCTCCCACTTGGGAAGGCCTAGCATCATTGTTAGGTCACGGCCGAGGCTAAGAAACATTAATTTTGAATAAAGACATGCCAACATGCTAGTGATCAACAGTGGCTCAACAAAGATGATGTTAAGCGTTTCCCCTACTCTCTTTGAAACAAAAGCTGTGAAGGATCAGTGGAGACAAGTGAGAACATTCTACCTGGTTAGAGATCTGTGCTTTAGAATTTCTAGTGAGAGAATACAGAAAGTTGCATTGATTGTTTAAAAAAAAATACACACAGGCCAATCACGCATGAGTTACTATAGAAGATTATGAGAGCTGATTAATATTTCTGAATTATTAACTCTGACAGTACAACCATGTTTTTTTTTCCTTGTTTCTTCTGTTGATGCCAGATGTTTAATGCACAGTAAAATGTGACTGTAATAGGCTTTGCTGTTTGTTGCTAGCAAACACACAAAGTACACACAATCACCATGTGTGAATATGAAGACATTATCATATAGTATAGAAGAAGAAACAGATGTTCTTTTGAGGATTTTTCACTCATTTTATGTATGAATCCCCTATAGAAAATGTGGGTAAGAGAATTTTCTACTAACAAAGGAGAATGAGTTTCATCTCCACAATAATAAACTGTGTCGTTTTAGTTAATCAGTAATATTAGAGGCATAAGAGGCAGTAAATCATATATCTGATGAGTTCTGCCAGTAGAAACATTTCTGCTAGTATCAACCCTAGCATTCTACAGTCTAAGTAGGACAAGTATGGACAATACTGTTTAACTAGAATTGTTCACACCCTCTTTCTGACTGTTAGTGTTAAACACCTTTGGCTTTGATTGGTGGGAAGAATAATGGGCAACTGTTACTCTTGAGTTGCTGCAAGTTGGGAACAAAAGGAAGGGAAAAAAAAGTTCTGAGCATATCCCTTAAGTAATCAATGATAGCTGGAGGGCATTAAAATAACCAAGGCTATCCAAATATTTTAAAAATACAAGTAAACAGAGATGGAGTCCACTTCTTTTGGTACTACTGTACAATGATTGATGCCCTACTTGGACTATTAGTCATGTGATATTGGATTGTTGAAGGTTCTATCAGCAGATTTCAAGCT
The DNA here is from genome assembly GCF_028583685.1 of Petaurus breviceps papuanus. Taxonomy (NCBI): domain Eukaryota; kingdom Metazoa; phylum Chordata; class Mammalia; order Diprotodontia; family Petauridae; genus Petaurus; species Petaurus breviceps. The sequence goes on along the minus strand of NW_027186304.1, from coordinate 75,319,798 downwards.
ATCAGAGACCCCATCAAAGTGGAAAGGGCTGATCAAGGATCAGCCTAGCTGTGATCAGAAAGATTCATCACTAGGTTAATGATGGATGAGGCAGGGGAAAAGGAAGGATAGAAGGTATGGGCCTTCTGTCTCTGTTAAAGCATCTATAAAGTTTCTGAGGATGGGCACCCCCACTAAACTGGATCACTGAGAGAAGATGGGAAAAGAGGCAAATAGCAGGGGAAGGGATTTTTCCCCCAGGGCCAGAAGGGATTTAGAAAGAAGGTAGTAGGTAAATTTGATGGAAAGCCATCAAGGTAAAAAAAAAAAAAGAGCACACAATTTAGAGTTAAATCACCTGAGCATAAATCCAAGCTTTGCCATTTATTACTTTTTTTTTCATTTTAGGCAAGTCACTTAATTTGTCTGGGCCTCATGGAAAATGAGCAAAGGTTGAGAAGATCTCCAAGGTCACTTCCATTCCAGATTTGTAATCCTATGAATTTACAAAACTATCAATGAAAGAAACAATCATTTATTAAGTGCCCACTGTAGGACTGTGCTTTATAAATATTATTTCATTTGGTTCTCACAACAAACCTGGGAGGGAGGTGTTAGTATTATCCTAATATTAGCCCCATTTTGAAGAAACAGAGTCATAGAGAGATTAATGTGGAGAGTTACATATAAATGTCTGAGGCTGAATTTGAATTCAGGTCTTCTTGATTCCTGTCCCAGCGCTCTATCTACTTTGCAATTTATCAGCAAAGTTTTATGAATGAATAATGTAAAAACATTTTTCTTACTGAATGTCAAACATTGTGCTAAAAATCTGGGGTTAGGTTAAAAAAAGCTATCCTCAAAGACCTTATACTCTAATAGTATAGAAAACCATAAAGGAGAGTGGTGGCCAGGGAATGGTATTTTGGTTTAGGCAGCTACAGAAGTGGTAAGTAGCACCAGAATAGAGTAGATTGACACAGACTTTCCAGTGGCAGTGGCAATATTGATTTGACAAAATTGATAGTTGATTTTATATTGATTTGATAGCTGGTTGCAGTGTACATTATTAAATTTCAGTGATTAAATTTGATTCTTAAAGTACTGAAATTGTCCTGTACCATCATAATTTATATTCATAATGATGACACTGTGGATCTTCAAGGTTCTAAAGTGCTTTCTGAGACATTGAATTAAATTGTTGTTTTTAAAATGTTACTGTCTTGTTTCTTTGAAAAGTGGACTCCATGCTAACTCTGAATTAACCAAAATACTCTATTCACCATACCATCCCACTCTGTATTCTATAGCCATTGACCATCATTCCAGAACTGCATGTAAGAGGTTTCCAACTGTGAGAAGAATCATGGATAAGGAAGTACATATATGTTGCATATATGGGTGTTGGTAGGGGTTGGTCAGAATCTTAGATCTGTAAGCTTCAATTTTTTGTAGGTCTACCCACCATGCCACCTTGTTTCTCTGTCGTGATGCATATATACTATCACCCTTAAAAATTTCTATAGCTGTTCTTTCTGTCATTGTACCACTTAAACATCTCATCTAACACTACTGGGTGGAGAGGGAAGTTGGGGGTATTAGCCTTAACTCTGGTATGATTGACAAGTTTTTTGCCTATTATAAATGTCCTGAAAGATAGGGAATGGTTTCCGAGGGTCATATCAAGTATGGAATAACCTTGTCTACTAATGAAATCAGAACCGTAAGGCTTAAGCTAGAAAGTTATATTAACTTCTATTGAGTTTATATAAGTCTTTCCATATGCTCTCACAAACTGAGATCTGAAAAGAAGGCCCTTCTGAACTGTCCTAAGAATGTCACACACATGAAAGGGAAGGGAATTAATGTGCAAAACTCAGACCATGAAGGCTGCATTGCTTCAGTATAATGAACATGTTATTATGCTCTGCTCTCTCCTATTTTCTGTTCACTCAACTCCAGTTGCTTTTAAGAGAAACCCTAGGAATGTGCCTATGTCCCTCACTGTTTAAGTACATTGGCTTATTGTAGTCCTGATGTATTTGCCAGCACAGTGGTTGCACCTGTTTTCTGCCCTGCACACCCTTACCTACTGTTCCTTTACACCAAATCACACACATTCACATAGGTAGTATTGCTAACAACAGTTGCAAATTCAACTGAACTCCAATGAGAAACTACAATTTCCTGAACTCATCTATGCAACAGAACTGTAAAAAGGGGATCCAGAGACTTCTATCTCATTATATTCAGCTTTAATATATATTGTGTTTAAAGGAACTTGACTATGTTTTTTTGACCCCATATCTCTTTGGAAAAGTTATTTCATTTCTCTGGGCTTGAATTCTTGAAACTTGTAAAATAAAGTGATTGTATAAGAGGATCTCTAAGTTCTTTTCCAACTATAATGATGTCAGACTCTGATTCTATGACTATGACTTTTCCCACGTTGTACTCAGGGGTCTAGTTTAACTCCAGGCACCAGACTACCTTTCTATACGTTTTTTTTTAAAAACAATACTTCCCTTCAAATGATCGGTTTGTCCTTCCTTGAAATTCACTTGCTATCTCCTGTTCCATATCTTTATACTGGTTATCTTCCAGGCCTGGAATACATTCTATCCTCATCTTTACCTCTTCGAATTTTTTGCTTTCTTCAAAGCTTATGTCCTTTGTCACCTCCTTTTCTTACCCTCTTAGTTGTTAGAATCACTCTCTGTCTTTCTCTGTTTCCCTTAGACTCTGTCTGTCTGTCTCTCCCCTCAATTATCTTGTATTTCCTTATTTATGCATAGGCGAATATAGGCTCTTTAAGGAAAGGAACTGTTCTTTTTTTTTCATGTTCTTAGCTCCCAGAACAGTGACTTGCATATAGTAAGCACTTAATAAATGCTGACTGAATCAAATTGAATTAAACTTTTGTTTTTCCCCAAATGCTCCTTTTGCTTTTCTTCCTTTATACCTTTACTCATTCTGTTCCTTCCTCCTAGGATGACCTTCCCCCTTCCTTTATTCACACTTCAACCTATTAAAATCCGACCCATCCTTCTAAACTAACAGCCATCTCCCTAAAGAAGTATCTCCTATTCTTCCTATCCCATAAACTAGATGCAATCTCCTATCTGAACCCCATAGAACTTTGTTTGCACCTATCTACTGGAACATATTATATTCCATATTGAACTATATTCAATTATGAGCCTGTCTTGACTCCTTTACTAGATTACAAACCTATTGAGAACACTGGGGTTATGTAGATGCTCAATAAACATTTATCAGGTTTAATTGATTTTATTTTTCCCATGGTTCACTTATCATCCGATGAATCACTAGTTTTAGCAGGCATAGGCTCCTGACTCCTCTTCCAGTTACTTATACCACATAGCTTTTTATTTTCACTTCTTTGTAAACCTAATGAATTCTCAAGTGAATAGGAAGTAGCCAGAATCCTATTTTCCAACCTCTCAGTACTTGCTCACCCATCTGCATTGCATTAAGTACCACTTCAGTTTTGAAATTTACATATAAACATAATGTATAAATAACTGGTAAATAGTCACTAAAATCCCAAATGAATGTACACTGATTAGAAATGCAGCTTTATTTGCAGATTTTTACAAAACAAAGGGAAAAAAATCTGTCTTTTCCATGAAGCCAGCTCACCAACTTTCACTAAGTAGAAATGGACTGTCTAATCTGTTTATTGAACAATCTGCATTTGGGGGAAAAACAGATGTTTGGCACACAGCTGTTTAATTTACCAAATAATTAAGGAGACTGGTCTCTTATTTGTAGTAAAAATAAAAAAGAAAGTTGGATTTTAAATTATTAATGCTCTCTAAAGTATCGCCCCATGCTTGTTGAGATAGGATTTGGTGAACAGATCTATTTGTCACCTGGGAGCCCTTGAAGTATTGCTCAGGCCAAATGGTCTAGTATTAGATGGTGAGAAATAAAGACCTTATTTTCCCAAGGAAACAATGTTGTGGGTTGTGTGAGTGTGAATAGCACCATAGAAATTGCAATCGATGCTACACCATCATGGTGGAGGTATAGATATATCTTACTTTAAAATTAAAGGTAAAAGCATTGTGCTAACTTCCTAACTTCCCTGTTTCTATTGAAAGTGCCACCATTGGAGAGGCACAGCCAAAATGGCTGAGTAATGAAGCACTCAGTTGAGCTCTCCCAAATTCCCTTCCAATTAACTCCATGAATGCCTCAAATTGTATTCTGGAGCAGCAGAACCAAAAAAAGTTCAGATGAAAAACTTTTCTCGCCCAAGACACCTTGACAACTTAGAGTATTGGCAGGAAAAGTCTGTCTTACCGGAGTGTTGGTCTGGATAAATCCATGCCCACCCCGGGGACAGCAGCAGGTCTTGGAGGTGGCTGCATTGCTGGTAGGAATAGTTTCAGAACTTCTCAGACCATGATGGGTGGAATGTGACTAAACAACTAGTTGCAAGGAGATTGTAGGGGATTCTTTTTTGGAGCTGGGTTCAGGACTTTGTTACATTGCCCAGATGAATCTCTGGGTCTCAGTCCCAGGGCTGAAAAAAGTGAAAGCACTTGATCCCACGGAGAAACAGGGGACTTGTGGTGGTTCCAGGGGGAAGAGGAGTGCTTCTGATTATACATGGTGGAGTAGGGACCCTGGTCTCAATTGCAAGACATAGAAGAGCTATAGCAATTGTGGCTTCAGGAAAGCAAGGGAGCTGGTTTTAGTCCTGGGACCAGGAGGAGTGCTTGGTGGTGGTGGTCATCCTTCATTTTGGGGGAGGACCAATGACACCTTGGGGTTATGTTTTGATTTGCATGTGAATTGGATTTAAGTGAGGCAGAATTGTACAAAATCATTAGTCTCACTGTCTCTTTCAGAGTCATCCAAGTCTAATGGTAAAATAAAAGTCAGGATGACTGGTGATGGCATAGGATAGATCAATGACTTTGGCATCTTTGATATCTGACCAACCTCGAAGCATTCCACAGGTGCTTTCATGGCTGTTAGAGAAAATTGTTCTCATCCACCCATTAAACCATGGGGAAAGACTTTACAGACTTGCAGTAGACATCTCCCTACCTCACCCATAGCTTTGAGGTCTGTCAATTACCCTCAATTTAGTTTAGTCTGTCTACCAAGATGATTACCAGGGTGTGGCCACTGAGTATGCTACAGCTTCTTAGAGTCACAGGTGAGAGTTAAGTGAAGATGAACACGAGAAGCCCTGAAAAGGGAAAAAGGAATATGGAACTCAAAATTGAAAAAAAAAAAACTAAAATTTTTGTTTACATATAATTGAGTAAAATTTAAATATAAATTGAATATCAGGGTGGCTAGGTGGAGCAGTGAATAAACCACCAGCCCTGGAGTCAGGAGGACGTGAGTTCAAATTCAGCCTCAGAAACTTAACACCAAACAACAACAACACAACTAGCAATGTGACCTTGGGCAAGTCACTTAACCCTGACTGCCCTACCCTCCCCCCTCCAAAAAGCCAATATATATATAAAATGTAAAAAAAGAAACACTGCCATCTTTTTAGTCACCTAGCTTCATAACCTCAGTCATCCTCTGTCACTGACTCACACAGTCATTCAGATGCTAAGTCATCTCAGCTCTACTTCATCTTTTCATATTCCTCAGACAGCTAGCTAGTGGCACAGTGGATAAAGCCCTGGGCCTGGAATCAGAAAGTCCAGAGCTCAAATCTTGAGTCAGACACATACTAGCTGTATGACTTTGACCAAGTCATTTAACATCCATTTGCCTCAGTTCACTCAAACATAAAATGTGCCAATCATACAGGGTTGTTGTGAGGATCAGGTGAGACAATATGTGTAGCACAGTGCCTAGACCTTTGTAGACATTATATAAATATTTATTCTCTTCCCTTCTCAATATCCATACCTTGCTCACCACTCAAAAAGCCACTACTCTAGTTAACATCATAATTTTCTGAACTATTCAAGAGTAATATTAGTTTCTCCACTTCAAGTCTCTCCCCTTTCTGATCCATCCTGACCCAGCTGCCCAATTGATCATTTTTTAAAAAGATGTATTTATTTACTTTGAGTTTACAACATTCAGTTCCACAATCCCTTGATTTCCAAATTTCCTTCCCCTTCCTCCTTCCTCCCTCCCCCTCCATGACAGCATTCAATTCGATAGAGGTTCTACAAATATCTTCACATTACACATTAGTCAAGTTGTAAAGATGAATTATAACCAATGGAATGAACAATGAGAAAGAAGGAATGAAAAAAAACCAAAACACAAATGAGAGAGAGCAAGTAGCTTGCTTCAATCTGCATCCGGACTCTGTGGTTCTTCTCTGGATGCAGATATTCCTTCCCACAAATTGATCATTTTAAAGCACTGGTTTGACCATGTGATTCCCCTCCTTAATAAATTGTTCCCTATTACCTCTTCAATAAAATATGAAATTCCTCTGCCTGTCATTTAAAGCCCTTCACATTGTGCCTCCAATTTACCTTTCAAGTTTTGTTATACATTATTCTTCATGTACTCTATAGTCAATTCAATGAATATTTATTAAGTGCCTACCATGAATATGTCAAGCACTGTGCTAAACAATGGACTGGCCATGCACTCTATTGCCTTCCTGCTGCTAATCATCTATGACATGTCTCTTCTCCCTGTGCCTCTGGATAGACTCGTGCCTGGAATTCACTCCCTCCTTACCTCTGCATCTTAGAATTCCTAAATTATAGGGGGCAGCTAGGTGGTGCAGTGAATAAAGCACCAGCCCTGGAGTCAGGAGGACCTGAATTCAAATCTGGCCTCAGACACTTAACACTTACTAGCTGTGACCTTGGGCAAGTCACTTAACCCCAATTGCCCTGCCTTCTCCCCTCCAAACAGAAAAAAAAGAATTCCTAAGTTATTATAAAGCTCAGTTCAAGCATCACCTTTTATATGAGGCCATTCCTGATCCCTCCAGTTGCTAATGGCTCTCCTCCTCCAAATAACCTATATTTACTATATATATATAGTTTGTGTATGCCTCTCAGGGTAGATGTTTCCCCATTAGAATGTAAACTCCTTGAAGGTAGGAACTGTTTCATTTTTGTCTTAGTATCCCTAAAACCTAGAACAGTTCCTGGTGCCTAATATGCTCTTAATAAGTGCTCACCAAAGCATTTATATATAGCAATTATAAAATACAGGAGAAAATAATTCTAATTCTCTTTTAAAATAACTACAAAAGATATAAAATAACTGAGTCAATCTAGCAAAAGTCATATTCAAGACAAATAAATATAATTAAAAACACTCTTTATTGTTCATAGTACATATAACAAATGTCACAATAAAATAATTTAGGAAATCAGTGATATATCAATAAAACTACCAATGGGATATTTTATAAAAGTCAAGAAAAATAGTAACACAATCCATTTGGAGGAATAAATGTCTAGTATCTCAAGGGAAATGATTTTTAAAAATAAAGATTACTTCGAGATTTCAAATACTGTTATAAAAAAGAGACAAATTAAAACTATTGGGTACAGGTTAAAAATAGAAATGTTGATCAGGGAAACAGATTAGATAATGATGAATGCTTGTTTCTTCAGTCCTTTTAGTTGTGTCTGACTTTTTGTGATCCCATTCAGGTTTTTCTTGGCAAAGATATTTGATTGGTTTGCCATTTCCTCCATTTTACAGATGAGGAAACTGAGGCAAACAGGATTGAATGACTTGCCCCAGGACACACAGGTGAGACCAGATTTGAACTCACAAAGTTTCGATTTGAACAGTTCCTGGTTCCAAGTCCAGTGCTCCATCCACTGTGCCACTTAGCTGAATAGAATAAGAAATGAGTAAACTCAATACTCCAATTTTAAATAAAAGCAAGAACATAAATTACTCATTGACAACCTTCTTATTAGAGAAAAACTGCTTGGAAAATTGTGAACCAGTTTGGCCTAAATTCAGTTTAGAACATCTTACACTATATACCACAATATACTCAAAATATATGACCCATGTAAAGCAGATCAGGTATTTTTAAGGTATCAGTAGAAGAATTCTTAACCAAAAGCTAAAGGTGACCTTAAAAGATAAAACAGGGGGTGGAGTCAAGATGGCGGAGTAGAAACAGGACCTCCCCTTGGCTCCAGCTTCCACCTTCTCCAGTCCATGTAAAAAAGGGACTCTAAACAAACTTTAGAGCTGCAGAACCCACAAAACGACACAGAGAACCTAACCTCCCACTGAGGACAGCCCGGCAGGCCGGCAGGAATCTTCCAGCTCAGCTCCACACCGAGGCTTTAGCCCTAAGGTGGGCCTGACCAGCCGCCAGTCCAATGGACTCCAGATCAGCAGCAGCTGTGGCCGTTTCCAGAATTATCAACACATAGATTCAAAGGAAAAAGTGAGAGGTCAGTGCAGTCTGGACTTTGGGACCCAGTAAATGGGAGTGCATGGCTTTTGCCCCTGGGGCAAGAAGCCAAGGAGACACCAGCACAGCCAGCCAGTGCCACATGGCACCTTCAGCTCCTGGCCTGCAGAGTGTAGGGTGACCGAGCACCAGTCTGAGGGGTAATCGCTCTTGCTTTAACCTGCTTGGATCTGGATTGCAGTCTAGGGTGGAGGTCCTGGGGTATGTGTCCAGCTTGCCAGAGTGTGTGGAGGCCTCAAAGAGGGCACCCATATAATACCTCTGGCAGCTGAGAAAACCCTAGTGTTTGGGATAAAAGCTCCCCTGTCTGGTGGCAGAGTCCTACTGTGGCAAAAAGCCCAGGGGTCAAGTGACTGAGGGGCAACATGACCAGGCAAAGGAAACAAAGCAGACAGAAGATTCCAACATTAGACTCCTATTTTGGGGTGCAATAGTAATGTAATTTAAAGATACCCCTGTATTGGCTTGGTTTTTGGTTTGATTGTGTTAAAACCCAGAGCTTGTGAATCCCACTTGTGGGATGGACTTGTTGACATGAAAAGAGAGTGCTGAACTGGGAGGAGCTGGTGACATAAATTTAGAGAGACACAAGAAAAGAAAGAGGCAGAAGAACTTTTTGGAAGCAGCATCTTGGAGGCAGATAGAGACTGAGAGGATTGCTGAGGTCCACTTTGAATTGCCCAGGACTTTTGAGAGCTACCACCCAGAGCTGCCAAGGACTGAGGAGACATGGCTGTTATGCTGGTACTTTGTCTGTTTTGATATTGCTTTGCCAGATTTATCCACTGGTAAAAGACAGTCCTGTTGCTGCAGAAGCCTTGGAACCTTGCTGTTGATTCAGAGCTCCAGAGACTGTTCTGCAGACAGAGAGTGAATTCTGTCCACTGGTGAAGGACAGCGCTGTTGTTGCAGCAGTCTGGGAACCTTGCTGTTGGTTCAGAAGCCCTGAACAAGGATTTTCTTGTTGTATGTTTACAGAAATCCTAGAAAGGGGGTTTTGCTAATGTTTTCAGGGGTCCTCGGACTGTTCTGCAGACAGAGAATGAATTAATGAAGACACTGACAATGTATCTTGTGGCCTTGCTAAGCTTTGTCTCCCCAGGAACAAAGATTGCTGAGAACTTGCCTCGTGTCAAGATGAAGAAAAAACCTCCATTTGGGTATTAAATGCTGTGTTTAAACTTGTTGTAACTCTGGGGTAGATTCAATTGTGATCCAGAGGTGGGGAACTTTTGAACTTTTTGTGCTCTATGATTGAAAAAATTAATGTACTTTACTTATGATTGGAAAATAATCTCCATTTGAAAACAGGGGCTTTGTGATGGACTAAATGAATGTATAGCCTAGGGCTGGAGTAGTATTTAGAAGAGGGACTTTGTGATTGATTAAATGAATGTAATGTCCAGGGGTGGAGTAGTACTTGATTAAATTACACTTCGGGGTAGTACTTGGAGATTATTTAATCACATTTAGTAAATGCTGTATTTTGAATGATGTCATATTTTGATCTTCTCTGTTCTTAATTTTTCATTGAATAAAATGGAGAGCACCTATGCTGGTATTTTGAACCTTGGGAAGTTGCCTTTGCTTGGCATTACATTATATGGGGACAAAAAGGAGCAAAGCATGGAACAGGAGGAAGATAGTGAAGTCAGAACTCCTGCACCAAAAGCTTCAAAGGAAAATACAAGCTGATGACAGGCCATATAGGACCTTAAGAAGCAGATAAGAGAAGTGGAGGAAAAATTGGGAAGAGAAATGATGATGGAAGGGAGAGCAGACTGGGGGGGAGGGAAGTTGGAAGCACCCACTTATGAAAAGGGATGGGATGAAAGTAGAGAATAGAACAAGTGGGAGATGGGATAGGAGAGAGGGAAATATAGTCAGTCTTTTACAATATATCTACTATGTTATTGTTTTGCATTAGCCACACATGTACAGCCTATACTAAACTGCTTATCTTCCCAGTAAGGGTGGGTGACAAGGGAGGAAGGGAATGAATCTGGAATTCAAAGTTTTAAAATCAAATATTTAAACATATATATATATATATATACACTATTATTAATACTATTTTACATGTAATTGGGAAATAAGATATACAGGCACTGGGGCATAGAGATCCACTGGAAAAGTTGAAAGGGGTATGGGAGAAAACATGGGAGAGAGCAGATTGGAGGAGGGGATATCCTGTGGGACTGCTATTTTGGAGCTGGGGGTAGGGGAAAAACGGGGAGAAAATTTGTAACTCAAAATCTGGAGGAAATAAATGATGTAAATCAGGAGTTAATAAAGCATGTGAAAAATTAAAAAAAAGATAAAACAGATATTTTTGATCATTTGAAACTTGTGAAGCTTTTGGACTAAGAAAATCAGTGAAACTACATTAAGAAGGGAAGGTTTAAATTTGAAAAAATGAAAACCTTTCCATCTGATATCTTTGAAAAGGATCTGATAACCAAGATACATAGAGAACTTACATGAATTTGTAAGACTGGAAGTCATTCCCCAATGGACAAATGATCAAAGGATGTAAATAAATAATTCTCACAAGAAACAAAAACTAATAACTACAGTTTTAAGTTTGTCTGAAATTACTAATAAGAGATGTGAAAATCGAAACAGCTCTGAGGTTTTACAAATTGATAGAAATGAGAAAAGATGGAAAGTCATTGCTGGAGGAGTTGTGAAAAGACAAACACACTGCTCTCTTGGAGCTGTGATTTAAACCAAGTAGTCTAGAGAGTAACTTGGAATTACAATATGCTAAAAAAAAAAATAGACCTAAAATGGACATATTCTTTGAATCTATTCTGTTCTAGGCTTATCTCAGACTAATCCATGATTCAGGCTTGGGATCAGAATGCAATGAAACAATTGTAGACCATGAAATGCAACAAAAACAATTTTATTTAGAATGATTAAAAAGAATATAATTCCTAAAGTCAAAAAGGATACTAACTTAGATAAATCCCTATTTCCTTCCACCTTTATTTTCAGCTCATCCAAAAGTCGTAATAGGTAAGAAAGGTATTCCAAAGACTGGTGGAAATTCCACTAAAAGCTATGATACTGCTGTTTTGTTGGCTGCTGGACTTTTTATGTCTCAATCATCAAAAAAATCAGACCAATAACGATTTCAAGATCAGCCCCCCTCACCTCTTAAAAGTAAATCTGTTTAAGTTGATCAGCATTACTCTCTTCTAGACTCTGTATTCAGTGCTGGGAATATAAATACAAGCAAAAAGAAAGATAATCCCTGTCCTTGGGGAGTTTACATTCTAGTGGCAGAAGACAACACGTAAAATATGAATGGGAAGGAATGTACCTGGGGCCATGGCAGAGAAAGTCTGGAGTGTCAGCAGTAGAGTTAGGAGAGGAACAAACACACAGCTGTCCTGGGCATTTTCTTTAAAATGAAGAACTAACCAAAGTTAGAGACCACAGGGTTGGAGAGTACTTCCAGTATGAGAAATGCAGATGTGGCATGGACTTCTGGGAAGAGGATGCTTCTGTAGCATGGTAGAGTCTAGAATCAAGAGTAGAGAAGTAAAGGAGCTGTGACTATATAAAGCAGTTGTTATTCCTCCTATAGACCCAGAGATCTCACTGCTAGGTTTTTATGCCTATATGTAAGATCAGATAAGTGAAAACAAAATAGATAGCCAGCAACTAGGGAATAGCTAAACAAATGGTGGTGCAAGAAGGTAATGAAATACTACTCTGACATAAGAAACAATAACTATTAGGAATTCAAAGAAGAACCAGAAGAAATATGAACTGAAAAAGAGTGAAGCAGTCACAGTATGCAAGAAACATAAGCAGTTAACTACTAGAATGTAATATTCTCTCCCCATATGTCTATTCTGTTTCTTTCCTTGTGATAGAATGTATAGGATTCTAGTTAGGGTCAAAGAGAACTGTATTTAAGACTTCCTGTTTATGACTACCATCTCTATGAGGTGGGCAAACTATTTAACTCTCTAATCCTCAGTTTGGTCATCCATAAAATGGGAATAATAATACCTGTAGTGTCTACCTCATGGGGTTGTTTTGAGGCCAACATGAGAGTATGTAATGTAAAAGCAAAATGTAAAGCAATTTGCAACCTTTCAAGCACAATCAAAAGCACTGTATACATGTCAGTTACTAATAATGGTATTAATACTAATCCTATTATTGGACTGCTCACCCTTCCCTTTTTCTCCCCTTCCTTATTCCCTGCCTCCTTTTCCCCCTTTCTCCCCTTTCCCTCCCTCTTCCCCCATTCCCATCCTTCCCTCTATCCTTTCTCTTTCCTCCCTTCCCCAGCCTAGACAATGCCATGGTGGAGTCCACCAAGGTGGACACCATGGGGCTGTGCCAGGACAAGTTCTTCAAAATGGCCATGTCCTGACAGGTGAGCTGACAGGCATCAGTGAAGACTATAAACTTCTGGAAAATAATGAACAAGCTGACTAGCTTGAAGTATCTAGAAATGAAAGATATTGCAGTAAACCTAAGTAGAAACCTAAAAGAATTAAACCAGAAACATGCAGCAACTTCATCCTTATCTGCATCAGATCACTTTAAGTGAGAAGAGAGTAGCAGCTCTTGAGCAGGCAGCAGACAAGGTGAATGCACATTCAGAGAAAAAAGAAGGAAAGTACAAGAAGTTAGAGAGGCAATGAAAAAATTCTTTAGCACAAAGACGTTAACTACAAGAATGTTTTTTAAGAAATATGTGGGATGGAACTTACCACTCACTAGGCTTCAGTTCCTAAAAGGAAGCTGTGCTGCTGATCCAAGGAGAATCCCAGCCCCCACCTCTGGCTGGATGTGTAGCTCTGCACCCCCCCCATGTGTTTTCCTCAACCTGTACCCCTGGAACCTCATCTTACTGTGTGCTTCCTTGTGTGCCCTGGATCAAGGCTCAGAAATCAGGATCAAGCCCATCTAGAGAAGATCCAGATGAGAGATTCTCTGTTCCTTGTCTCCTTCCTTGCCCCCCACCCCCCTCATAACCTGTTCTTCAAATTAAATGCCAACGTATGAAAAAAAACATTAATCCTACTATTGCTTTATAAAAGAGTATCATTCTATTCGATTACTAGAAACACAGAAGAGGTAGAATTGGTGATATAGTGGTAGCCACCTGATATTTATTCACCCATTTTTTGAAGATTTAACTTTTAAATGCTTTTATCCTTTGCTAATGCACTCTATCACTTAACCTCTGTCTCAGTTTCCTAATCTGTAAAATGAAGATAGTTATAGCACTTACCTTCCAAGGTTGCTGTGAGGATGAAATGAGATAATTACAAAGCACTCAGTACAATGCCTGGTACATAATAAATGCTATGCAAATGTTATCTATCTGTCTATTATCTATCTATCTATCATCTATCTATCTCTGTACCATCTATCTCTCTATCATCTATCTCTCTATCGGTCTATCTATCTATCATCTATCTATCTAGCTAGCTATCATCTATCTCTCCATCTATCATCTGTCTATCTATCTATCCTCTCTCTGTCTATCTATCTATCTATCATCTATCTCTCTATCTATCCTCTATCTCTCTGTCTATCTATCATCTATCTCTCTCTGTCTATCTATCATCTATTTATCTCTCTATCATCTATCTCTCTGTCTATCATCTATCTATCTGTCTGTCTGTCTATCTATGTATTATTATTATTACTACAACTATAATAGAGGTCATTGCATATGCTCTTTAACAGCACTAGCTGAATATTATGCCTGAAATTTCATTCCACTGTGACTCCATATGGCTGAAGTTAAAAATGAATACAACTCCAGAACATCTGTCAAAGACAACTTACTTTTTAATGAGGAATCAGACTCTCCTGTCTGCCCATGTAACAACATAGTATTATTTCTCTTGCCAGTCCTGAAGATTTGGCCATTGTTGTGTTTTCCTGCCTCATGGCTCTGAAGAAATCACTGGTTTGGTTGCAGATTCTCTAAGGACAAGAATAAAAATAATTAGTATTCAAAGGTGAAAAGTCTCAACTAGATATAGTTTTGTCTGTGAACACACAAGGGTATTTCATGAAGGGTTCTGTAGGACCCTATGTTTATAGTCTAAATTTGGATAGAAAGGGGTGCCTGAAATGAGCACATTTGGAAAAGACTACTTTAGAATCAGAGTGAGTGGGGAAAAAAAGTTTTGGAAGGGGAATAGATCTCTTTGTTAGGAAAAATCTTCAACTATTTAGCTCTCAGGGCTTTGTGAAAACCAGGGAAAACCCAAGGAATATAATTCATTAAAATTAATTATTGTTCCTGCTCAAATTATATTGATTCTTTTGCTTGGGGAGGAACATGAATATAAACAAACATTCTTTATAACTTCCTATCCCCGGCTGTACTTTCCAGCGATGTACAAACTGATTGATGATGATGAGTCAGCCTAGTTCCAAAGCATGCTTTGTTCATTCCCCTAAAGACTATTCCTGGAAGAGCTATGTCAAGATAACTTACTAGAGCTTTCTAGTTATGTCCTGTGAGACTCAAAGAACTAGGGTTTTCAGGAGATTTCATAAAGTTGTGTTGTTCATAAGTTCATTTAAAATCATGTGACTGTCTATTTGGCTGAGAACAAGCTGTTTATTATCTTTTCTTCCCCTCCTCCAATATTTTGACTTGGCTTAATCTTCCCATTTTCACTAAATGAATAGATTCTCAGTCTCATTTGCACTTTTAAGTTCACCTTTGCTTACAGGGGAAGAGAAAGAATGAAAGTAATTGTCAAAGTAGTTCTAATTGATCCCACCTGCATTATGACTATGCATAGTTTGGCACACAGCTGCATCTTTACCTGCAATTCTGGTTTTTCCTCCTTTCTATCTTTGTTTCTGAGTTTTTATTTCCACAGTAATGCAGAAGATTTTCCAAACAAAAGATATCTTCTTTGGTTATCAATGTAGTCAGGCTAACAGCTTATCTTCTCTTTTTTTTTCCTTTTTCTATTTTTTTTTTTATTTTTAGAGAGGGAAGGCAGAGCAATTGGGGTTGTGACTTTCCCAAGCTCACACAGCTAATTAGTGTTAGATGTCTAAGGCTGCATTTTAACTCAGATCCTCCTGACTCCAGGGCAAGTGCTCTATTCACTGTGCCACCTAAACACCCCTATCTTCTCTTTTAATAGTAGTCTTTACTCTGTATAGATATTGTGGTAAGATGTAAAACATCTCTGAACACATAATAAGAGTAACATATAGTAGATATAGACTCAGCCTTTTGTAGCAATTTAATGCAATGAAATCCAATTCAGCAAACATTTAATAGGAACCTACTATAATTCTCCCTTTCATATCATGGCTTTCCCCATTGTAGTTTCAATATGTCACCAGTCGGCATAAGAAATTAAATGGGAATTTGGGGGGAGTTTTGTGGAAGCTGAAGATGACATGTGAAGGCCAGCAGATAACATAGAAAAAGTTTAGAAGCTCAGAAATGCATAATATATATATAGTATTTTATGATGTGGACATATTTTATTTTTAATATCTTAATAATTCAGACTTCTCTGGTGCAAAGGGAGGGCCAAAAAAATTTATGAGGAATTTCCAGATAGCAGGAGCAATATGCTCCTAACCCCCATGATGTGGAAGGAATAACTGTACATTTAAGGCTTGGTATTATGGATTAAAAAATAATCCTTAGTCATTAAAAAATTTATGCTATATTGGGAGAATATAACATGTAGACAAGTAAGTAAATACAAAGTACAATACATACAAAATAATTGGAAAATAATGCAGGGAAGAACACTAGCCAATGAAAGAATAAAGACTAAAAGATATGAGAAAATTTTGCATTGTAACATCCATTAACCCAATGCAAATATAACTCAACCTTTTCCCTTTAAAGACAGTTAAGTCAGGCAGCAAGGTGGCACAGTGGCTAGAGTGCTGGGTCTGGAGTCAGGTATCTGAGCTCAAATTTGGTTTCAGACACTTAGAAGCTGTGTGTCCCTGTGCAAGTCACCTAACTCTGCCTCAGAGCTGGAGAAGGAAATGGCAAATTACTCCAGTATCTTTTCCAAGAAAATACCAAATGGGTCACGGAGAGTTGGATATGACTGAAAATGACTGAACAACAGCAATAAACAATAAAATTAAAGGCTGCCTTTTAGGTTAAGGCAGTAGATAGACACATCTTCCATCCTAATTTGAATTCTATTTATGTGTGTACTTTGCTTTATCTCTCCTAACATATCATTAACATCTCGAGAACCAGGGCTATGACTTCATCATCCTTGTATTCCTTTTGTCTAAATTCCAAAATATATCCATTAGATCAACACAGACCATTGACAAGGGCTGCATCAATTTTAGCAAATGTCCAGGCACCTATGTATTTATGGTAGCTGCACATCAAGTATGTGGCAAACTTGATGCATTTGGAGTCATGATAGGGCAAGAGGAAGAATAGGAAGGAAAAGACAGGCAAATACAGAGTTAAATATTGCTGCCTTGGGACCTTCAACTCAGATTAATGGAAGGGAAACCAGTTCAATCTTCTAACCACAAACCTGGCAATTGAGCAACAAGCATTTATTAGGCACCTACTGTATACTTTATCAGACAACACTCTGCCACAAAGACAAAAAGGAAATAGTCCCTACCCTCAAGGAGCTTATATCCTGTTGGGAAAGAGGAGTCAACAAACAAGAATATAAAAAAATACAAATTTAAGGTGGGTAAAGCACTAAGAGCAGGGAAATCATGAAAGGTATCATAGAAGGTATCATAATCAGAGTTTTGAAGGAAACAAGGGATTCTCAGAGGAGAATGTGAGGCAGCAGTGCATTCCAAAGATGGGAGATAGCCAGTAAAAAGGTGAAGAGACAACTGATGGGTTATTATGTGTGAGAACAGTAAGGAAGCCATTTTGAATATATTGTAGAGAATGGGAAGGAGAGTACTGCCTATTAAGGTTTTACAGGTAGATTGGGGTCAGATTGTAAAGGATCTGGCTTCCTCCTGACAATATTATTTCCATGGCTACTCTTTCCAGAATTGGTTACTACTTTTTCTTTCATAATCTCAGCTCTGTGATTTTGGTGAGGGATTCATAATGATCCTTGTTTCCTTTTTGCCACTTCTATACTCTCCCTTATACAACTGCTACTACTCAACAACAACTTCCCCTTTGAGTATCATACTATCCAAATTTATCATCCAGGCCGGACCCTAGTGTCCATTAGCTACCTATCCCCAGGCATTTTCCTCCCTTTCTCAGTGGGTTCAGTATCTTGCTTACTATCTTTCTTTTTCACTATCACTCCTACCTTCATACTAGGCAACTTCAACCTATGTAAAATATTTCTTCAAATATTTGAACTTTCCAAGTCCCTCAATCTATTGATTTTCATTGACCCACTCCTTCACTCTACCTTAATCACACACGGATGGTCAAATACATATACTCTTGCCATCACCCACAAATGTTTTACTATCATGTTCATGAACTCTGAAATTCCTTTACCTAAATATAAACTGTTATCATTCCTCCTTTCCATATGTCTCCATTTTGACTCCTAATCTTCTTTGTCTTTGTGTTGACCTCAGTTTTCTCTATCCCTCAGTTCTTTCCCTGGCTTTCACCCCTATACTGGTTACACTTTTTCCTTCCCTATCTTGACCCCTTGATGCACAGTTCAACTCAACTCTCTCTTCTCTCTAAAATCTTATCCCTACCAGATCTTCCAAAGCCTCAACTCTGAACTTCTCCCATCATCAATGCCCTTCGCTTCTAGTTCATAAGTCACCAGAGACTTTGAGGAAGTTATGAAATATTGCTGATTGGGCTCATTTTAAATTTGTATTTAATCTTAACTGGACCCTCATTGAATCAAGGCGTTCCTTCTATTCCTTTCTAGTCACCACATTGTCTATTTCAAATACAGTTATCCCTTTCAAATAATGACTTTCCCCATTGCAAGTTTCAAATATTGGTGTTTGGCAGAAGAAATTAGATTGGAATTTTTGAGGAATTTTGTGAAAGCCATAGACAACTCATGAAGGTCAGCAGATACCACAGAGTCCATAACGAAATACTTAACACACATTTTACAATAAGGTACTGTAAATAGCACAAAAAAAGAAAAAAATTCAGACCTCTTATCTGGTATGAAAGGAGGGCCAAAAAATATTCCATAGTTTTTCCAGGTCACTGGGATACAACACCCCTAACCTCTGCAATGTGAAACGGAAACTATTGTCTCTGTTCAAGCTTCCCATGGCTTCTCCTTCCCCTACTTTCTCACCTGAGGATGAAATTACCAAGTGAGAATGTTGAGAAAAGAGAAGAGTGCCCTACATAGTTCATTTACTTAATGCTTATTTCAGTATTTCAAGGAACTGAAGTGGGTACTCCCTCCAGATTCCTAGAATGACTCCATGGTCTTCAAGAGGGGCTGGATCCAGAACCATTTTCACCTGGTGGCTAAGCTTTTAATAATGAGCCTTTCCCAACTTTTCCAGGATGGTCTTCAGTTAACAACTGTTATTAAAATCACATTAAAAGATTGCATCGTATTTTTCATACATTATCTCATTTGTACCTCACAATAATCCTATAAGGTAGGTAGGTATAATTATCCCCATTTTACATATGAAGAAATTGAGGCATAGAGAAGTTAAGCTACTTACCTTTGATCATCCAGCTGTTAAATCTCAGAGGTAGAAGATGAAGCCAAGTCTTCCTGACTCTGAGTTCAGCATTTTACCAAATATGAATAAATAAAAGTGAAATAATATATTAAGTGTTTACTATACAAAAAGCATTGGAAATCCAAAAAAAAGTAAAGCAGTTCCTGATCCTAAGGAGCTTGTGTACTAAATAGAGGAGACAAAAGATGTAGATTTCAGTACTAAGCAAACTTATGGTCCTTAAAATTTCTTATGGTCCTTAAAATGTGACAATAAAGCAAATGATAATTCATTTTCTTTACTATCATTACCATTTTTTTAAAAGAACAAACCTATTTCTTATGTTGAACCATTTGACAATGCCAAGGATATTTATTGGTGGTGAGAATTTTCTTTTCTGTGACTTAAGGATCCCTCCCTTCTCACAAGGTATGGGCTGTAGACCTCTCCTATTACTACCTTTCACCTCCACAAGGATGTTTATCTTGGACAATGACTACAGGGACCAGGTTTATAGCAGGGTAAGGGTCTGGGGGCAGTACCATTCCATGTTCTTCACTATTATAAGGCATCTAGGTGGCACAGTAGATTGAGCACTAGGTCTAGAGTCAGGAGGACCTCAGTTTAGATCTTGCCTCAAATATTTACTAGCTGTGTGATCCTAGGTAAACCACTTAACCACTCTCAGCCTTAGTTTACCTATGTGTAAAATGGACATACTAAAAGAACCTACTTCCCAAGGGTTTTGTGAATATTAAACAAGATGATACATGATGCAATTAGGTGGTGCAGTAGATAGAGCACTGGGCTTAGACTCAGGAAGACTCATCTTCATGAGTTCAAATCAGGCCTCAGACACAATCCATGTGACCCTGGGCAAGTCACTTAACTATTTGCCTCAGTTCCTCATCTTTGCAATGAGGTAGAGAAAAAATGGCAAGCACCTCCTTTATCTCTGCTAAGAAAACCTTTAATGGGCTCATGAAAAGTCAGACACAATTGAACAACAACAAAATGTTTGTAGTGTTTTGTGAGACTTAAAGAACTATTTAAATGTTTACTATAAAGAAAATGATACTGATGATGTTGATGATGATGATGATAATGATGATGATGATGATAGCAATAATAGTTGTCATTCCCAGGGCTCCTGGGTTTACCTGCCTGGTGGTGACAGCTACTCACTAGTAGTTGGTTTTGGTGGTTACAAGGATGGAGAGTTCCTTCTCCATCATGGTTTTTCTCTTCATTGATGGCTTTAGAGATCAGCTAGAGGTCACATTGCCTCTCAATAAAAGCAAACAAGTCCATAATTGAAGTGTTTATAGTTCAGCAATATCTAATAACTGAAGGTTACCTCCATGACATGATCAGGTGTCAAGGTAGGACTTTAATGAAAGAAAAATTAAGTAAATTCTTTAGGGAAGAACTGAAATATCCTTACTGTTTACCTTAACAGTTCTATATACCTTATCCCATTCTCCAGCTTCTATACCAGTTTCAATAGAATGGTGATGGAAGAAGCCATTTTCACAGGGTCCAGATGTGTGTTGGAGAACTGAAATACATAGATATAGATACAGATATATGACAAATGAGCACTACCACCTCAGCCTAATGAAATATATCTTGAGAAGAGAATACTATTTGTAGAAATATCCAAGTTAAATCCAACAATTTTTTCCATTTCGGTATCTACTTTGGATTGATGGGAACCAATGAATGGATAAAGGGCCCAAGAAAGGCAAGAGAAAGAATTCATTTCCATCCAGAGGTTGAGATAAAGAAGAAAAGCCTGTCACCCTTAGGTCCTAACCCATTATTAGATTAGGACTCCATTTAGAAAAAAAGTATATTTTTACAAATTTCAAAGTAGCTCAGGAAAGTCTAAAGGTACCCATGATGAGGGTCTGCCTGGTTTAGTACCTTAAAGTTTATTTAGTATTGATTTATTTGGGCATGTGACAGGTTCTGCCCAAAATGACTATAGTTCCCACTACTGAACACTCCACTTTGTGTCTATGAGTGAATAAAATTTGATAAGTTAGAGAGATCATGGCTTTGGAACTTTGGTTGTTGTTGTTTTAACTATAGAGTAATATAGAACCCATAATTTTGCAGCTGAGTGAAAAAAGAAGAGGAAAACATTTTTGTAGAAGAGGAAATGCTGGTAACCTTTTGGTAGCCACTCCACAATGAAAAAACTGTTTTACACCAAGCCTTGAGGCAACAGATTGGTAGACTATCTACCAAGTGGATAAACCATGGGATTGGGGCAAGAAAAATCTCTTTTGCTTTCTTGCAGCTGGCTGGGAGGGAAAACGAGCATTGGGAAGTGTCCAGAATATAGCATAAGCTATCTTGTTGATTTTGCTTTCCAAGCTGGATATGGCTCTTAAGGGAGCCCTGCTCTAGAAACACATCCTTGCTTGTATAATAGAAGTTATTAGAACAATAGCACTTCAATTACATGTTTTATTATTATTTTTTTACAAGAGACACATACAATATAAGCCACTTAGAAATATTTAATAAATTACCATTGTTACATATTCGGGTAGAGGCAATTATTCGTAATCTTAAAGTGTCAGTAGAAACTGGTTTTGGTAATGGTAATTTCTTTTCTTTTTGAAGAATGTACAGCAGGTTAAAAAAGGGGGTGTAGGGGGGGCTTCCTGTGCCAAGAGGCCTTCAACTTCATGCTGCAGCACGATATTGTCAAGGTTAATGGAGAGAGCTAATTCATTCTTCTGGTATGTTACGGATTTGTTGTTCTCTGTCCTGGCTCTGTTTTCATATTAAAAAAATCACTGAGAGCTCAGGGTTTGAACAATCTTTTTACTAAAATCATAGTCAATACCCCAAGTATGTATTGTTATTGTTTATATGTTTACAGTTAAGTGTAGTCTAGAAGATAAAAAAAAATTAATTCTTGCTGGCAAGAAACAATCAGTGAGGAGATATCATGGCTATTCACCAGCCTGATCCCAACAATAATCAGTAGTGATGTTTTGACCTGCTCCATTTCTTACCTCAGCTTCTGCCCTTCCTTAGATAGCCCATTGATCCTTTACTCCTGGGAGATGACTGTATTGGTACTAAATTTTGTACAGACACCTGTTTGCCCTTGACCCACTGCAGCTCAGAACTCCCAAGTCTCCAAAGAGGAAAAATTATAGACATGAATCACCTTGACTAGTCACTTTCAAAATGGTAAAGGATTCTACAAATAACACTTATTATTAACAATAATAGAAAATAAACTTGTTCCATATTTTTATTTGCAAATTATTTTTACATTTAACTCATAGTTTAAGATTAAAATAGAAAATATGGTAATAAGGATGTTTAATGTTTAGATTATAAGAAGACTTTTAGAGTTGTAAAAAATTCAGAAAATAGAAAATGGAATTGTAAATTGAATAAAATAGCATAATGTCAAAGAAAAAGAATTTAATAAAACCTGACAATAATTAAATGAAAATTTTAAAACTTGAAAATTATTTTCTACAAATGCATTCAGATTTCAATGGATCTATGTTCTGAATGGCCTGAAGAGAGCCTGATTTAATGGAAAAACAGTGGATACAGGGTCAGGAGCAACGTGAGTTAAAATTCCATATCTGACACTCACTAGCAAGTTGTAATTCAATCTCTAATTTAAAAGACCTCGAAGGAGAAGGAACTCATCACCTCTTAAGGCAGTCCATTCTACTTTTGAACAACTCTAATTGTTGGGAGGTTTTTCTTGATATCAAGCCTAAATTTAACTCTTTGCAACTTCCACCCTTGGCTTCTGATTCTGCCTCCAGGGATTGATAAAAACAACTCTAATACTTTGTGGACATAACATTCCTTTAAATAATTGAAGGCAGCTATCACATTCCCCAAGTTCTTTTCTCAAGTCTAAACAAACATTGTTACTTCATTGTTCCTAATAAGGCATGGACTCAGGCTCTTCAATATCCTAATTGCTCTCTTTGACGCTTTCTGATTTGTTGATGTCTTTGTGTACATTGTGTCCAGAACTGAATCTGGGGATGTTCCAAATGAGGTCTGATGAGATTAGAGTATATTGGGATTATTACTTCCCTATTTGTAGAAGCTGTGACCCCTCATTCACTTCAAAATCACATTTATTGACCACCACATCTTACCTATAGCTCATGTTGAACCTGAAGTCTACTAAAATCCACAGGTCCTCTATAGAACTGCTCTCTTTCCATGCCTCTTCCAACTTATAGCTACAAAATTGAATTTTTATTACCAAGTACATGACTTTTATTCCTACTGAATTATATCTTGTTAAATCTGACCCAATGATCCACCTTGTCAGAATCCTTTTGGATCCTGACTCTGTCATCCACTGTGTTAGCTATATCTCTCAGTTTTAGATTACTTGCAAATTTTATGAATATATCATCTATGTCTTTATCTAATGACTACTTTCTCCTTTGAGTTCTATCATTAAGTAAAGTCTCTAGATTTTTTTTTTATTATTATTGCTCACAAACTCCCAACAACCTGCTTCCCATTGATTATTAGAAATGACAGGGGCGGCCAGGTAGCACAGCAAGTAAGAGCACCGGTTCCAGTGTTGAGAAGACCTGGAGATCGAATCCCGGGCTCAGACACTTAGCACCCACCCAGAAACACCTGGCTGTGTAACCTTGAGCAAGTTACTTAACCCCAATTGCTTAGGGGCGGCCAGGTGGCTCAGCAAGTAAGAGCACCGGCTCCAGTGTTGGGACGACCTGGAGATCGAATCCCGGGCTCAGACACTCAGCACCACACCCAGAAATAACTGGCCGTGTAACCTTGAGCAAGTTACTTAACCCCGATTGCTTAAAAAAAAAGAAAGAAATGACAGACTTTGGCAAGAGAGAGACAGAGAGAGACTAGAGACAGAGATTACTCACTTCTCTCATGAGAGCTGCTCCCTCTCAAGGGCTTAATGAAAACAGGATTCCTCAACTCTGTAACTGAAATCTTCCTCTACTGGACTGGATCCATCTGCACTGAAGTTGATGGTGGACTGATTGTCATTTTATACTCTTCTCAAGAAGCATGACTAAATTCTATTAGGCAATTCACATAGCTTCCCTTCCTGGCCAAGATATTCAAACTTCATAAAGATATCACAGGGTATAAACAATCTTGTTTACATATTTACAACTTCATTGTGCTCAATAATTGATTGATTAATTGGGGATTGATTAATTGAGGATTAATAATTAATTGAAGAAAGTATCTAGACTCATATCTACATTTTATTTTAAAATCTGAATAGTTTTCAGTATATCTGCTATTCTTTTTATCCTTATTTCATTCACAAGAGCTTTCAGTCTCTTTTAGGTTGATAACCATGTCAAAATTTAATTATAGTCTACTTGTCTTTTCTCAAAATCATTTGAAATTCTTTCTCCCTAAATCTAGGTTATATGTCAGTAGGTTCCTGGAGTTCCCCTCTTCTCTATTATAAATTCTAAATAGAATAGTCATTTCCCTCAGAGATCCCCATCATTTCAAGTGAAGTAAAGATACCAGGAACAGTTCCTCTTTGTTGGCAAGAAATAGATTCTAAATAGTAGATCCCCTTTCAATATCTTCTGCCATTAAAATAAATGATATGTTCACTAAACAAAACCAAGGACTTGTTAAAAGCTCTCCTTTTGCTCATTGCCAGAAACAAGCAAATCTATAACTAGGAATCCTGTCCCTTAGTACAATATTCACCAACAGGGAAGGCCATGGAGAGTTGGACATGTAAGGATTATGTAAGGATATGCAAGGATAAATACAATGGCATAAAAAATAATTAAAAAGAGGTAAGGAATAGTAAGGAAGCAGTGGATAGAAACAGAAGACAGAACTTCATAGCAATAATGCTAGAAATGTATGTCAAATACTTAATGCAGTTTCTCATATGAAGAAGATGTCACATACATCTCCTAGAGAGTGTCACTTGCATTTTACCACCTCAAAACATCAACAAAAATGAGCAAGAAAGTTTTTGCTTTTAATGGGGGTGGTGGTGGAGGTAGAAATTCTCACAAGGAAAATTCCAGAGGAAAATAAAAGACTAAATAAAAGAACAAACATAAAAGAATGGTTAAAACAATAAAAAATTATGTGGGGTGAAAAAAGTCATCAGAAAAAGAGAATACTAAAATGAAGGCAAGATAGCAGAGGAAAGGCAAGGACTCACCTGAGTTCTCCCTAAAAACCCCTCTGAAGAACTTTAAATAATACCTCAAAGCAAATTCTGGAACAATAGAATCCACAAAAGGAGGGGGTGAAACAATTTTCTAGCCTGAGATAACTTAGAAGGTTGGCAAGGAAAGTCTGTCACATGAGGGTAAGAATGGAGCGTGATCCAATGCTGGCTTTGCCAGCACAGACCAGGCCCTAGCAAACCGGAAGCAGGCTTTGGGAGTGACTGAATCAGGAGAGACAGCTGCTGCTTCTAGAAGTCTTATCCCATAGACAGTAAGGGAGTTGAACAACTAGAGATTAAAAGGGTTCCTTTGCTCACACTGGGGTCAGGATTCTATTGCTTTGCCCATCCTCAGATCTGAGTCATAGTCCTGGGTCTCAGTCCCAAGACAAGGAGGAACACTATCATATCAAAGCTTGTGGCCTCAATGGAGTGGGGACCCTCATCATAGTTCCAGGACAGAAAAGATTGTTTATGGCTACTCACAGATCTTAGCACAGGCCAGGAAAGTAATAATCACACCTCTCTTTATATCATACCATATTCGAAGAACTGAAAACTTGCAGATCCCTAGATATATCTCTGAAAACAGTTGCAGAAAACCCCTGAAGCTTGGGACAGAATGCCCTCTACCCTGCAGGCAGAGACCTCTTCTAGCAAACATTTAAAAGTCAAGAAATAGCCTAGAAAAATGAGCAAATGACAGAAAAAGAATCTGACTATAGAAAGTTACTATGGTAACAAGGAAGATCAAAACACAGACTCAAAAGACAACAAAGTCAAAACTCCTACATTCAAAACCTTAAAGAATAATATTAATTTGTCTCAGGCCATGGAAGAGGTCAAAAAAGATTTTAAAAATCAAGAAAATTAAAGGAAAAACTGGGAAGAGAAATGAGAATGATACAAAAAAATCATGAAAAAGAGTCAACAATTTGGTAAAGGAAACAGAAAAAAATTACTGAAGAAAATAGTACCTTAAAAAACAGACTAGGCCAAATGGTAAAAGAGATACAAAAACCCAAGGAAGAGAAAAATGCCTTGAAAAGCAGAATTGGTCAATGGAAAACAAGTCCATAAAAAGTAAAATGGGCCAAATAGAAAAGGAGGTAAAAATCTAATAGAAGAAAGCAATTTATTAAAAATTAGAATTGGGCAAGTGGAAGCTAATGACTCTATGAGATATCAATAATCAGTCAAACAGAAACAAAAGAATGAAATCAGAAGAAAACGTAAAATACCTCATCAATAAAACAACTGACCTGAAATATAGATTCAAGACAGACAATTAAAAAAAAATGCTGGTCTTCCTGAAACCATGATGAAAAAAAGAGTCTGGACATCATCTTTCAGGAAATCATCAAGGAAAACTTCCCTGAAGTCCTAGAACCATAAGGTAAAATGGTCATCAAAAGAATCCACCAATCACTTTCTAAAAGAGATCCCAAATTTCAAACTCCAGGGATTATTGTAGCCCTATTCCAAAATTACTATGTCAAAGAGAACATACTGCAAGCACAGAAAGAAACAATTTAAATATCATGGAACCACAGACCAGATTATGCAGGACCTTGCAACTTCTACATTAAAAGATGGGAGGGTGGGGCGGCCAGGTGGCACAGTGGGTAAGAGCGCTGGCCCCAGAGTGGGGAGACCTGGGTTCAGTTCTGGCCTCAGATACTTAACACCCACACAAAATAACTGGCCGTGTAACCTTGAGCAAGTTACTTAACTGCAATTGCTTTAAAAAAAAAAAAAAAGATGGGAGGGCATGGAATACAACATCCTGCAAGGCAAAGGAGCTTGAATGACAACTAAGGATCAACTACCCAACAAAATTGAGCATAGTCATTCAGGGGAGGAGATATACATTCAATGAAATAGCAGACTTCCAAATCTTCCTAATGAAAAGATCAGAGCTAAACAGAAAATTTGATCTCCAAATACAAGACTCAAGAGAGACATAAAAAGGTAAATAGGAAAAGAAGAAAAAAAATGTCATTAATAAGGACAAACTGTTTACATCCCTACAAGGGAAGGTGACACTTTTAACTCAAGAACTGTGTTGTTATTACACCATTTAAAAGGGGTATACATAGACAGAGGGCAGGGGTATAAGTTGACATTGATGTGATGATAAAAATCTAATTAAGTGGTGAGAAGGAGTCCCTGGGCATACTGGGAGAAAAGAAAAGGAGGTGGCAGACAAGGGCAAATAATATCATATGAAAAGTCACAAAAACTCGTTACAATAGAGGGAGACAAGGAAGAGAGATGAACATCATTTGACTCCTTCTCTCATCAGATTTGGCTCAAAAAGGTAATAATGTAATCAGTTAGGTATAGAAACCTAACTTACCCTATAGGAAGTAGGAGAGGAAAGGGGAAAGAAAAGGGAGGGGGTGAATAGAAAGAGGGAAGAAGTAGTAAGGGTAAAGGGGAAGAAAAAGGAGAGAACTAATAGAAGGGAGAGCAGACTGAGGGAGGCAGAGGTCAAAAGTAAAACTCTCCTGAGGAAGGAAAGGGAGAAAGGATAGAGAAAAACATAAGTGGGGGGGAGGATGGAGAGAAAGATATAGATAATCTTTACTATGAATGTGAATAGGATGAACTCTCCTATAAAATGGAAGCAGATAACAAAGTGTATTAAGAACCAGAATCCTACAATATGTTGTTTACAAGAAACACATTCAAGGCAGTGGGATACTCACAGAGTAAAGGTAAAAGGATGAAGAAGAATATATTATGCTTCAGCTGAAGTAAAAAATTTTAAAAAAGCAGGGGTAGAAATAGTGATCTCAGACAAAGCAAAAGCAAAAATAGATCCAATTAAAAGAGGTAAGGAAGGAAACTGCATCCTGCTAAAAGGTACATAGACAATGAAGTAACGTATTACTATTACTAATACTATTATTATTACTATACATATATGCTCTAAGTGGTATAGTATCCATATTCTTAGAGAAGTTAAGGGAGTTATGGAAAGAAACAGATAACAAAACTAAACTAGTAGGGGACCTCAAACTACCCCCTTCAGAACTAGATATATCTAACCATGAAATAAATAAGAAAGAAGTAAAGGAGATGAATGGAATTTTGGGAAAGTTAGATATGGTTGACCACTGGAGAAAATTGAATGGGTATAGAAAGGAATATACCTTTTTCTCCGTGGTACATGGCACCTACACAAAAATTGACCATGTATTAAGTCATAAAAAACATACAATCCAATTTTGCAGAAACACAAATATATCAAAGTTATCTTTTTCAGATCATGAAGCAATAAAAATTACATGTAATAAAAGGTCATGGAAAGATAGATTAGAAATTAATTGATAACTAATCTAATTCTAAAGAATGAATGGGTCAAGAAAGAAATCATAGAAACAATGAATAACTTCATCCAAGAGAATGACAATAAAGAAACCACATACCAAATTTATGGGATGCAGCAAAAACTATTCTTAGGGGAAATTTTATCTCTCTAACTGCTAGCATGAATAAAATAGAGAAAGAAGAGATCAATGAATTGGGCAAGCAACTAAAAAAGCTAGAAAAAGAACAGATTAAAAATCCCCAATTAAATACCAAATTAGAAATACTGAAAACCAAAGTAAATATTAATAAAATTGAAATTAAGAAAACTTTTGAACTAATGAATAAAAATAAGATCTGGCTTTATGAAAAAATAATAAAATAGATCAACCTTTGATAAATTTGATTTAAAAAAAAGAAAACCAAATTACCATCATCAAAAATGAAAAGAGTGAATTCACTATCAATGAAGAGTAAATTAAAACAATAATTAGGAGCTTTTTTGCCCAAATGCAAACCAATAAATTCGACAATCTTAGTGAAATGGGTGAGTATTTACAAAATATATATTGCCCAGATTAATGGAAAAAGAAATAAAATACTTAACCCAATTTCAGAAAATGAAATTGAGCAAGGCATTAATGAATTTCCTAAGAAAAAATTTCCAGGGCCAGATGAAATTACAAATGAATTGCATCAAACTTTTAAAGAATGACTAATTCCAATACTATATAAACTATTTGGAAAAATAGGTGAAGAAGGGGTCCTAACAAATTCATTTTTATATATACATATAGTGCTCATACCCAAACCAGGAAGAGCCAAAACAGCAAGAATATTATAGACCAATTTCCCTAATGAATGTATATGCAAAAAAATTTAAATCAGATATTAGCAAAGAGATTGCAGCAACTTATTTCAAGGATAATACACTATGAACAGGTAGAATTTGTACCAGAAATTCAAGGCTGGTTCAATATTAGGAAAACTATCAGCATAATTGACCATATCAAGAAAAAAAAATGAACAGAAATCATATGATCATCTCAATAGATGCAAAAAATCATTTGATAAAATGAAACACCCATTTCTATTAAAAACACTAGAGAGCATATGAATAAATGTAGTCTTCCTTAAAATGATAGGTAGCATATATTTAAAACTATCAACAAGCATTACATTTAATGGGAATTAGCTAGAAGCATTTCCAATAAGATCAAGGGTGTAACAAGGATGTCCATTATCACCACTGCTATTGTACTAGATTGCAGTGATATTATACTAGAAATGTTAACTTTAGCAATAAGGGAAGAAAAAGAAATGGAAGGAATTAGAATAAGCAAAAAAGAAACAAAGTTGCCACTCTTTGTAGATGATGTGATGGTTTGCTTAGAGAATCAAGTAAAAAATTACTTGAAATAACAAATTTTGCAAAGTTGCAGAATATAAAATAAACTCACATAAATCATAGTCATTTCTATATATGAAACCGAATAGCAAGAGATAAAAAGAGAAATCTCTTTTAAAGTTACTGTAAAGATGACAAAATATTTAGGAGTCTACCTGCCAAAACAAACCCAGGAACTATATGAACATAATTACATAACATTTTATGCACAAATAAAGTCAGATCTAAATAATTGGAAAAAATTTCAGTTGTTCATGAATAGGCAAAGCTAATATCATAAAAATGACAATTCTACCTAAATTAAATTACTTATTCAGTGCCATACCAATCAAATTACCAAAAAATGATTTATGCTAGAAAAAAACAGTAATAAAATTAGTCTGGAAGAACAAAAAGTCCAGAATATCAAGGGAATTAATGAAAAGAAATGCAAGAGAAGGGGTCCTAACTATACCAGATCTTAAACTGTATTACAAAGCAGCAATCATCAGAACTACTTGGTACTGGTTAAGAAATAAAGTGGTGGATCAGTTGAATAGGTTAGATACATAAGACACAACAGGCAATGACTATAGTAATCTACTATCTGATCAGTCTAAAGACCCCAGCTTCTAGAATAAGAACTCATTATTTAACAAAAGCTGCTAGCAAAACTGGGAAATAGTATGTCAGAAATTAGGCATAGACCAATATCTAACAACCTTACCAAGATGAATTCAAAATCAGCACATGGATTAAATATAAAGGCTGAGACTATAAGCAAGCTGGGAGAGCAAGAAATAATTTACCTGTCAGATCTATGGAGAGTGAGAGAATTTATGACCAAATAAGAGATAGAGAACTTTATGAAATGCAAAATGGATAATTTTGATTACATTAAATTGAAAAGTTTTTGAAAAAATAAAGTCAATGCAACCAAGATTAGAAGGGAAGCAGAAAGCTTGGAAACGATGTTTACAGTCAGTGTCCCTGATAAAGGACCAATTTCTCAAATATATAAAGAACGGAGTTGAATTTATAAGAATACAAGCCATTCCCCAATTTATAAATAGTCAAAGGATATGAACAGGCAGGTTTCATAGGAAGAAATTAGAGCTATCTATAGTTATATGAAAAAATGCTCTAAATCACTATTAATTAGAGAAATGAATATCAAAACAACTCTGAGGTACCACCTCACACCTATCAGATTGGTTAACAGGACAAAACAGGAAAATCATAAATGTTAGAGAAAATGTGGGAAAATTGAAACACTAATGCATTGTTGGTGGAGTTGTGAAGTGATCCAACTGTTTTGGAGAGCAATTTGGAACTATTCCAAAAGGGCTATAAAATTGTGCGTACTCTTTGACCTAGCAATACCACTTCTAGGTCTTTATCCCAAAAAGATAATAAAAACAGGTCAAAGGACCCACATACAAAAATATTTATAGCAGCTCTTTTTGTGCTGGCAAAGAATTTAAAACTGAGGTAATGTCTATCAATTGGAGAATGACTGAAAATGTTGTATATGAAAGTAATGGAATACTATAGTGCTGTATGAAATGATATCCTGGGAAAGATTTACATGAACTGATTCTGAGTGAAGTAAGCAGAACCAGGAAAACATTGTACTCAGTAACAGCCACACTGTGTGATGACTGACCTCGAAAGACTTGGTTCTTCTCAGCAATGCAAGGATCAAAGACAACTCCAAAAATCTCATGATGGAAAATGATATCCTCATCCAGAGAAAGAAGTTTGGAGTCTGAATGCAGATGGAAACATACTATTTCTTCTCCTTTTCTTTTGTTGTTTTATTTAATTTCTTCTTTTTTTGTGGTACTTTCCATTAGTTTTAATTCTTCTTTATATCATGACTAAAGTGAAAATAGGTTTAATATGAATGTATAAGTAGATCTTATATCAGATTGCTTGCCATCTTGGGGAGAGGAGAAGGGTGGGGAGAAAAATTAAAATTCAAAATCTTATGGAAGTCAATGTGAAAACTAAAAAATATATATTATAAAAAATCATAAGGGACTTAATAAGGTTAAACTGTTTTCATTCCTATATGAGAAGATAATATTTGTAACTCATAAGACCTTTCTTATTATTAGGGTAGTTAGAAAGAGTATACATAGATATACAGAGAGCAGAGGTGTGAGTTGAATACGATGGGATGATATCTAAAATAATTAAGGGGCAAGAAAGATGAATGCATGGGGAGAAAGCAAAAAGGAAAGGTAGAATAGGGGCAAATTATCTCACTTAAAAAAGGTAAGAATAAGCTTTTAGAGTGAGGAGGGAAGGGTGGGAGTGGAGAATGCTTGAATATTACTCTCATTTGAATTGTCTCAGAGAAGGAATAATATACACACTCAATTGGGTATAGAAATCTCTTTTACAGGAATGTAGGATAAGAAGGGTATAAGAGAAGAGGGATGCAGGGATAGAAGGGAGGGCCAAATGAGGGATGTGGTAGTCAGAAGCAAAACACTTCTGATGAGGGACAGGATGAAAGAAGAGAATAGAATAAATGGGGAAAACATGGAGGGAATAAAGTTAGCAATCATAAATGTGAAAAAATTTTGAAGTAAGTTTCTTTGAAAAGACCTCATTTCCCAAATATATAGAGAATTAAGTTAAATTTATGGAAAATGAGAGCCATTATCCAATTGATAAATGTTCAAAATATACAGCTTTCAGATGAAGTAATCAAAGCTATACATAGCCATATTAAAAAAAATTAGAAACGCTATTGATTGGAAAAAAGCAAACTAAAACAATTCTGAAATACTACTTCACACCATTAAGTTGCCTAATATGACAGAAAAGGAAATTGACAAATGTTAGAGAGGATGTGGGAAAACTGATTGGGAAAATTGAAAATTAATGCATAATGTTGGTGGAGTTGTGAATTGATTCAACCACTATGGAGAGCAATTTGGAACTATGCCCAAAGAGTAAATTTAGAAATAATTGGCACAAATCTCTAAGTGAATGGTCATCTCCCAAAGAACAGTAGTCATGCAATTTTGACATTAATAAATGCCAACTCTCAGCAACTGTGTATAACTGTTTTTAAAGAGGGCTGCTAGGTGGTGCAGTGAATAGAGCACCACCCCTGGAGTCAAGAGGACCTGAGTTCAAATCCAGTCTCAGACACTTAACACATTACTAGCCATGTGACCTTGGGCAAGTCACTGAACCCTAATTGCCCTACCTTCCCCCTCCAAAAAAAGCAAAAAAAGTTTTTAAAAAAACCTCATAATCAGAGAAATTCTCTTTAAAAACATCTCTGAGGCATTTCCTTATAAAATCTTTAATAAATCTTTAATAAAGAAACGAAAATTCAAAGTTGAGGGGATTGAGGGAAGATAGGTACAAAAATTCACTTGCTAGTGGAAACTTTAATTAATTCAACAATTCAGTAAAAACAATTTGGAATTATGCAACGAAAGGACTCCTAAATCATTCATTCCCTTTGGCTTGCAGATAGTATAAGTGGAACTGTATAATAAGGATGTTGACAGTGAAAACAGAAAATTACTTTTAAAAATATCATTATGGTTACTTAAAGCAAAAATGAAATATGCACCTAGCAATTGAGGAATGGCCAGTCTGTGACAAAAGAATGTAATAGAATATCATTATGCTATTTTGCACAACAGAAATGAATTCAGATAGAGGAAAATTTTTATGAAGTAAGATAAAGAAGAGACAAACGAAAAGTACATAACACTGACTGGAGACCACAGAATAAATTAAGAGGAAGCTGAAAAGCAATTAAAATGGAAACTGTTGATATCATGTCACCAACATTATAGTACAAGTCTTTCTTTTTGTTAATAATCATTAGGCTACATACTTGGAAAGTGATGTGCACCATCAATTACAAGCATATTACTAGGTTTCCTCTAGCAATGCAACAACAGGTTGAAGTTGTTTTTTTACTTTTATTCTTGCTTTTATGTAAATTGTCAAAAGATTTTTTTTAATCCTATTGAAATTTCTTGACTAGAACAATCATTTTACTATCACTGTTGCATTATTGTATGCAACTGTACTATAAAAGTAGTGATTATTCCTAGAGAAATATTGTTTAATTATGTTACCCTAAGATTGGACTAAAGGCTTCATTGTTATTTAGCTTTTAGAGACTATTTATCCATTGAAAGAACTTGAGGGGGATTGTTAATTGTAGTAGTGCCTATAGACTTCTGGGTGAAAATGACATAAAGGCCTCCTGCCATGTTATGCTAACTCTTTGGGGATCATAGACTATTGATTGAAATATACAAAGAAGAAGTAAAAGAAGCAACTATCCCATGCAAAATGCCTACAAGAGATGTATATCACAGCACTAATAGATGCAATGATAAAGCTTTGTGCTCTGATTATTAATATTAAATGTAAAAACAAAAACATAAGATGTATACTTATCAGAAGTGCTACCACTGCAATGGAGGATGCCATCTTAGGTCACATGAAGAAAAGTATATGGTCCAAAACATGGGGAATGATAATTCTATTGTAGGTTGTCCTGCATGGCCCACACATGACCCATAGAGGATTCTGTTCTGTTCTGGGCATCATGTGTAGAATGACACTGATAAGTTGGAGGCTGTACAGAGGAGCATGACCAGGAGGGTGAAGGCATTCAAAATCATGGCATTTAAGGCTCAATCAGAAGAACTGTGAATGTTTATTATCATGAACAGAGGACTATGGGAAAACATAACTGTTTTCAATTATTTGAAAGACAGATATGGAAAAGAAAGATTAGACGTCTCCTGCTAGTTCCTGGAGGGCATATTTAGGAACAATGGATGCAACTTGCAGATACAGATTAGAGCTGAAAAGAAGGAAAATCTTCCTAAATGTTATATGTATATAAATGTATATATATATACATATATATATATATATATATGATTCTATAAAAACATCCAAAAGGAAATATGCAACATGGCTTTTGGTTTGCTTTGTGTTATAGCTGTTGTTTTCACTATCCCCCCACATGCACACACACATACACACACACAATTTCTAAACATGTTGCTTAAAAATCTAAAAAATGTATTCATCTTAGTTTGGAGAAACTCTGAACTTAAGTAAATACATGTTATTTATTTTGTTTGAGTTATTATTTCCTCAGAAAATATATTGTTTGGTATATTGTTCAAGTTATCAAATGAGATAGTATTTGTTTTATTTTATTTTAATGTATGGAATAAAACAAGAATTGCCATAACATAGGACATTAAACAAGATGATTGTACATGAAAATGCAACTCTACTATGCACAAAATGTTATTCCTTTCAAATATACAACAAAATTGTCATGCATTTTTTTTCCTTTTTTTCTTCCCTTCCCCAACGCTAGAGATGGCTACCCTTAGACACAAATACACAGACACACACACACACAAACACACACAATACATACCTATGTGTATGTATGTATGTAAAGTTATTCTATTAATCTAGTTATCAGCTCTCTTCTCTAGATTTCTCTGGGTACAGATAGTGGCTTTCTTCATATGTTCTTTATGGTTAATTTGCATATCTATAATAGACAAAATAGTTTATTCACTCAAAGTTATCCTTAAAACAATATTGCTTTTACTGTATACAATAGGTCTTGGTTTTGCTTGTTCCATTCTTCATTATTTCATGCAAGTCTTTCCATGTTTTTCTAAAATCATTGGGCTCATTATTTCTTATAGCACAATATTTTTCCATCTAAATCATATAACACAAATTGTTGGCTATCCCCACAATTTCCAGGTCCTTGACACCACAAAAAGAGCTGCCATAAACATTTTAGAACATATAGGTTCTTTTCCTTTTCTCTAATCATCTCTGTAAATAGACAAAGTAGTGTTATTGCTGGATCAAAGAGCATATGATAGTTTAATAATTCTTTGGATATAATTCCAGATTGCTCTTCAAGATGGTTGGATAATTTTACAATTCCACCAAAAATGAATTACTGTTCCAATTTTCCACATCCTCTCCAACATTTATTACTTTCTTTTTTTTTTATCATTTTAGCCTTTTAATTTTATCTAATTTATTTATTTTTTATTTATCTAATTTATCTTTATTT
Source organism: Petaurus breviceps papuanus (assembly GCF_028583685.1). Taxonomy (NCBI): domain Eukaryota; kingdom Metazoa; phylum Chordata; class Mammalia; order Diprotodontia; family Petauridae; genus Petaurus; species Petaurus breviceps. Next base: position 75,283,695 of record NW_027186304.1, on the reverse strand, counting down.
ATGTTTATCCAGTTTAAAAATCCATTTTATCAATTAGGTGGGATTTGTAAAATATTCCATTTTCTTTGGTATGGACCCTGGACTACTGGATGTTCCATGAACAAGACACCCCATCTATTTGCTCTGGGCATTCTCTCTGGTTATCTACCATACCTGGATTGTTCTCCTTCCTCCACCTAAACTACTGATCTCCATTGCTTTCTTTAAGTCTCAATTAAAACCATACCTTCTATAGGAAGCTTTCCCCAACCCCTCTTAGGTACGGTGCATTTCCTCTATTAATTATTTCCTCTTTATCTTATATATAGCTTACTTTGCATATATTTGTTTGCACATCTCCCCAATTAGATTATAATTTTCTTGAAAACAGAGACTTTCTTTTGCCTCTTTTTATATCCTTAGTGCTTAGCAAAGGTCCTGGCACATAGTAGGCATAATGAATTTTATTGAATTGAATTAGATTGGATTGAGAACTCTAGGTGAAGAAATTACCTCAATCAATGCAGATCATCAACTGTTCTATATCCTATAATTATGGAAAGTGGGCTGCATGACCCAACCCAGGCTTATATAGTCAAGATGTTTCAGAGATAGACTCGAAGTTGTTCAGGTCTTCCTAAGTCAGAGACTGATTTTTCTATCCAATAAAGCACACTATCTTCCAGGCCTGTATCCATGGTCAAGTACCGTATAAATTGTAAAAATTAAAGTGCTATGTAGATGTCAAATAGCCATATTTTAAGTAACAATAAAATTCCAAATTGACCTGTGTGTTACATTTTTAATTTATTAATTTAAAACTTCTAAATGTTTCTTGACTTTATTTGGATTGAATGAATTTGAGGATAGATGAGGAATAAAAGGAAGCCCAAAGAGACAAGAAAGTGAAGAAAAAAAAATCGGCAAGATAAGTACTCCTATGCCGAGCTTTTTTTAGATAACACATTGGTCAACACATATTAGAGTTGACATGATAGAATTCTGTAGTCATCAATGCTCAGGACCATTAGGCACTATACTGGTAGATAATTTTGTGCAAAAGACCTTATAAGAAAGATGAAGGTGGAGATGAAAGGATGACAAAATTAATAGAAAGATATAAAAAGTATTAATAAAATATCACTGATACTAGAAGAGTAAGCAGTTTTCAAATGTCGTTGAAACTTTGAAAAGTCAATTTTACTTAAAAGACAATGGAATTTCTTAGTACGTTTTAAATTAAAAATAAATTCCTTTACTATGTTTGGCTTTTTGATAACATCAATAACCAGTGTGTAATGGCTTCTTAAAGGAGATTAGACTTTGACAAATGATATGTTTTGAATAGCATCATTTATCCAATTAAAAACCTAAAAAATACATTGTAACCCTTTACAAAATTGCTGTTGAAAGACAGAACTAACACCTTAACACCTTTGTCATAAGCTACAACTGAACTTTTTGAATGCAGTTGTATTTTGGTATGGGAAAAAGACCTATGATTTCACTGGCATAAGGAACTCTCAGCTGAGGAAACTCTGCCAATGAAGTTTAGCACCTTCATTTTAACTTACAGAAGATTGCCTAAAGCATTGAAAAGGTCAATGACTCACCAGGATTATGTGGCTGGTTTGTGTCAGAGGCAGGACTGAACCCATGTCCCAGTTTTGAGGCCATATCTCTATCCACTAAGTCCTGCTGCATGAGGTATATAAAATTTGCCCCAAACATATCCAAATCCATGAAAATAAGGAAGGCATTTTAATGAGATTCTCCTGATGATAGTGTCATTTTGCACATGGAAAATTATTTATTCAATGTCCCTTTGGAGAGGTGCATTTAGGGGAAAAGCAAATTAAAGCTCAAAGAAACATCATACTTCTGGATGCTAGCATTTGAGGGAACTATAGAAGAAAAAGAAATATATGATACCTTATAATTTAACATATAAAAGCTTGCGTCAACCTGAAAATACATTATCAGTGATAAAGGTTTATTTTTACCTAGAAGATCCTTGCAATTTCTAGCTTTGATATATGGCTGTGTGATCCCAGGAGAGGAGGTCCAAAGAAGAGATCTAAAGCAGTGAGGAAGAGATGAGTAATTCTTGGTGTTACCCCTCCCCAATCTGTAGAACCTGGGCCACTCCTGGGGAACTGGAGTTAATGAACATTCTGACTCAGCATTAAGACAATGGAAAGATTTGTCATTTGAAAGATCCCAGGTGAATAGATTCTATGCCTGTCATGGAGAAGATAAGTCACTCAGCCAGGAAGAGCTCAGGTGACTCAGTCTACTGAATCAGTCATACTAACAAGTCATAATAAAAAAAGTTTTTATTAAGCAACTACTGTGTGCTAGGCATTAGGTTAAGCACCAGTGTTACAAAGAATGGCAAAAGGCACTCCTTGCTCTCAAGAAGTTCCTTCTAATGGAGGAGACAGCATGTATACATCTCTGTATAAACAAGAAATAATCAGGATAAATTGGAGATAATCAAAAGAGAGAAGGGGCTAACATAAAGGGCATTGGGGAGAAACTTCTTGTAGAAGGTAGAAGTTTAAATGAGACTTGAAGGAAGAGAGGCAGAGATGAAGAGGGAGAGAATTCCAGTCATGGGGGAAAGCTAATGAAAATGCCTTGAGTTGGGAGACGGAGGGCCTTGTTTGAGGAACAGTGAGAAAGTCACTGTCACTGGATTGCAGGATACATGGGAGTAAGATATAAGAATACCATAAAGTTGTGGAGAAGATAGGCTGGGAAGGGCTTTGAAAACCAAAGAGAGGATTTCATATTTGACTTCAGAGGTGACAGGAATCTGCTGCAGTTTATTAAGGGGGGTGGTGATGACATGGACAACCCACACTTTAGGAAGATTGATTTAACATATAAGTGGAGGATAGACTAAATTGGAGAGACTCGAGGGAGGAAAATCAACAAGCAGGCTACTGCAGTAGTCCAGGTGGGAGGTGATGAGGGCCTGTGCCAGTGTGTGGCAGTGGAAGAAAAGGAGAATGTTCAAGAGATATTAAGAAGGAAAATCTAAAATCAAAAGAACTTGGCACCAGATAGGATATGGAAGTGAGAAATGCTGAGGAATCAAGGATGACACCTAGGTGGTGAGGCTATGTGACTAGGAAGATGATGATACCTTCAAAGTAATAGAGAAGGCCAAAAAAGAAGAGTTTTGTTTGGGATGAGGGGAATAAATAATGTGTTCAGTTTTGGATATATTGAGCTTAAGATATCTATGAAGATCCAACTTGAGACAGATGGAGATTTAAGACTGAAGATTCTGAGAAACTCGAGGTCTGCATAAGTAGTTTTGGATTCATTGTCATAGAGATGATAATTGAATGTATGGCAACTGATAAGATCCTATGTGAAATAGTGAAATAGTATAGAGGGAAGAGAGAAGAAGTTAAGGACAGGGAACCCTTCAGCACACCTATGATAAGCAAGTAAGATTTAAGTGAAGATCAAGTAGAGAACACTGAGGCATGGTCAGATAAGTAAGAGAAGAAAAAGGATAGAAACCTAGAGAGAAGAAAATACCAAGGAGAAGAGGGTGATTGACAGGGTCTCTATGTCTCTCTGCAGGGAGGTCAACATGGTTGAGAATGAGAAAAAGCCATTAGAATCAGCAACTAAGAGATCATTGGCAACTTGGGAGAGAGCAATTTTACTTGAATGATGTGGTATGCTGCCAGACTTTAGAGAGGTACAAAGAATATAAGAAAGAGGGAAGGAAAATGGAGACACTTATTGTTGATACTTTTCTCAAGGATTTTAGTCACAGAAGAGAAAAGACATGTAGAAGTATAGCTAGTGGAAATCAATAGATCACATGAGTTTTTTAAGGATAGGGGTGACATTGGCATGTTTTTAAGCAATGGGGAAGCATCCTTTCTCCTTAGGAAGTAGACAGGGAGACACTGAAGAAAAATGAGAATGGGGATGATAGAAGGGACAGTCTAATGGAGAAGAGGGGATGGAATGGAATTTTTGGTATATATATATATATATAAAGATTAGCTTTGGCAAGAAGGACCAACTCTTCCTGTGAGACAGGGGTTAAAGGAAGAGACAATGGGAGAAGGAATCTATGTGATGTGAAAAGAGGAGAAGGGGAGGAGAGAGAACTCTCAGTCAACAACCTCATTTTTTTTTCCTTCTTCAGTAAAACGTGTCAGTTTTAGCTTAGAGGAGAGTGGAAGAGAGGAGCAATTTTGAGGAGGGATGAAAATGTTTGGAAAAGTTTCTGCGGTGAGTGAGATAGTGAGTTAATTAAGGAGTTGTAGGAAATTTCCTTGCCACAGTGAAGGCCTGGTTGAAATCATGTAAAATAAATTTGTAGTAGACAGGCAGCACAGTGTCATGACTTTTATCAACTTGATTCAGCAGCATGACTAAGTGCAAATGCAGAAAATGGTGGCAGTGATACAAGGATCAGCCTTGATAGAGCAATAATGACAATAAAATATGGTGAAAGGGACTGGAGAGAAGAGGTCAGCATAGGACTGAACTGATAACACCAAGGAGTCAAGATGGAAAAGAGAGAAGGGTATAGACAGTACAGTGATGATGGTCGGAGATTTCACTTTTGTTACTTTATCCTGTTATCTTTATCTAAATATTCTCTACTATGTTTCCATATTGGCATTTATATTTTTGGTATACAATGTTATTAAACCTTTTCCATCTAATTTTCTTGTTCTTTTTTTATCTTTCCATTATTATAGTCTAGTATTAAATCTAAGCCCTTTAAATCTTGATCATATCTATGATGGTACATACTAATTTTTTTGCTTTATTTTGGAGGGGGTAAGGTAGGGCAATTGGGGTTAAGTGACTTGCCCAAGGTCACACAACTAGTAAGTGTTAAATGTCTGAGGTCGGATTTGAACTCAGGTCCTCCTGACTTCAGGGTCAGTGCTCTATTCACTGCATCACCTCGTCACCCTGGTGTATATTCATTTTGATATTAAGATATCAAGCATATTTTTTGTTTGTTACCCATACTCTTAGAACTGTTTATGGTTATAGAGACAACTAAGACCACAAAAATCAAATCTGATGCCCTTCCAGGTGATTTTCTGCATTAAATAACTTGATTTCTCCATTGTTACTCTTCATCCAGAAAGATGCTTACTTCCCTCCCTAGTGTTTTTTTTTAGGTCATTTTAGGTCACAATAATATTGACCATTTATATGGTTCTTTAAGGTTTGCAAAGCACTTTACATATCTAGTTCATTTGATCCTCACAACAATGTTATGCTGTGGATGTATTAATATTATTTTACAGCTGAAGAAAGAGGCCGAAAGAGGTTAAGTGACTTGGCCTGGGTCACACAGATAATAACTCTCTGAGGCAGGATTCTAACTCAGGTCTTCCTGACTCAAAGTGAAATCAGCATTTTTTTTCTCCATAATCCTATTAGCATAGGCTCAGGACCCGAGCTTTTAAAGTTGGTTCATAGTTACTTTTGGACTTTCTACTAAAATCTTTATCCAATTCCTCCTTGCCCAGATACAAATGTTAGTATTAGTGAAAAAATAATCGTCTTGTTATTTGTTCTGCATTCCCGGAAGTGGACCAATGACCCCTGGAAGGAGATGCCTTGACTTGCAAGTGAATTGGATTAAAGTGAGGGAGAGCTGTGCAAAGTCACTGGCATCACTCTCTTCTCCAGAGTCATTTGTGTGCAGTGGCAAGATGTAGATCATCAGGACTAGAGATGGCCCAGTATGTGTGAGAGACCTTGGACTTTTTAAGCTAAAGTCTTTCTCAGGTCTCAGTTTGTCTGAGGAAGCACCCATGTAGTGATTAAGGAAAGGCAAGAAAAGAGGCAAAGAGCAGTCTCTTTAAACTAGTTAAAAAATAATCATTCTGGGAGTGGGAGACTCTCAGGGTCTCTGGCCAAAAAAACCGAAGTAATTACTCTTTACACTTACTCTGAGCCATCAAAACCCAAACAATGATACAATGATCCAGTGAGACTTGGCCAGGGACCTATTGTTGGTCAATCAGTGAGAGCTGGAGTGATCTGGGTTTAAGCAGTGGTCAAGTAGCTCTATTTGAATTTCCACAAGTTTTATCAAAGCCTGGTTTTTCAATGCTGTATTTCAAGAAATCATAAATGAAGCCACATGGTACAAAAGAGTTAAATGTCCCCAATTGTTTTCTAAATGAAAGAATAAATAAAAAGGGAATAACCATAATTAGCGGTTAGGTTTAAATTGTTTTCTGGAAAAATTCCAAGCTCTCTCACCTCTTTTACTGTCTCATCTCTCTTTTCTGTTATCCTTCTGCTGCTTGTTCATTTTGCTGCTTCTCTGAACTTTAGGGTTACAAAGCAGCCTATATAAATTATGTCAGTTAATTCTCTTAACATATTGAGGTACATAGGACAGGTATTTTCATCCTAGTTTTATTTTTTTTAAAAACTGAAGATTGGAAAACTTAAATGATTTATCCAGTGTGGCACAGCTGGTAAGAGGCAAAGGCATGAGTTGAATTCGGGTCTCCTGAATCCAAGCATATTGCTCTTTGCATTATACCACACTTTTTATATGACAAGGGAAAAATTTGTCCTTCAGAACACTTTGGTATAAATACATATGCCACAAGAACATAAATATTGACATACCAGGTCAGGCTTATGGTCTATCAATCCCAATATTTATCTTGTTTCTATTATGTCAACTAAAACAGTTGGATATTTATTGAAAAAATGGAATTTACTTCCCTTAATAGCTAATTATATCCCTTTCACACCAGTCTGTGACAAGCCCACTGCACAAATGAAATGTTTTGTTTTGTGCATAATATATCTCTCATATTCTTCACCAGAAAGTTTCCACTTTATACAAACATGAGATATTCTGGAATTATTTGTGCAGTTTTCATTTCTTGCTCCCAAACCATATTTTCCAACATATTTTTTACACTGTCCCCTCTCCCTACCTTTGCACTAGAGTTACTGAGCATCAAGATTTGAAGAATTTTGTCCAAGTCTTTAGAGAACATATCTAATTCTTTAAACTATGAAACAGCACAAACATGGACAGGTTGCATGGTAAGTCATGGGATGATAGGACATAGTCAGAGTACTCCATTGGCACCGTTATGATGTCAGAAGAAAGCAAGAAAGACCTCCAATGGGTTAGGTAGGTCTTTTGTGGCAAACTTCTGGGATACATGGATGAGAGTAATACAGGATGCACATATGAAAACATGTAATATCATGTTCCTTCACCCTCTCCAAATCTCCTTTCCAGGATGATAAATGTTCCTTTAACTGAATTTCACATGGCAATATCTTTTTTTTTTTTTTTGCTTTTTGGAGGGCAGTTGGAGTTGTTACTTGACCAAGGTCACATGGCTAGTATTTTTGTGTGTGTTAAGTGTCTGAGGCTGGATCCAAACTCAGGTCTTCCTGACTCAGGGGCTGGCACTCTACTCACTGCACACGTGGCAATATCTTAAGGCCCCTTCTTTTCACCCTTCTCTGGATACTCTCCAGAGTACATGTTCTATAATCTAACATCCAGAACTGAAATGAATACTCCAGCTATGGCCTTATCATGGAAGAACAGGCAGCATTATTACCTATTTCAACCTAAAGTTACATAAGATTTTTTTGTTGTCATATGTTATCGATTCATACTGAATTGAGATTTCTCTCCATTAATATCCCCAGGGTGTTTTCGGACAAATGGGCATCTAGTCCTACTACACACATTTTTTGCTGGGAAAAAAAAAAACAACAACATTAGAACCAAATATAGGACTTTTACATTTATTCAAATTTTATTTTAATACATCCTTTTTGACCCTTTCTTTATAATGCAAGCATATTAACTACCCCTCTTCTAGTTTTGTACAATGTGCAAATTTGATAAATTTACCATCTATTCCTTTTTTCTAAAAGTTAGTCATAGATTTTAAAAAACTGTTACATAGTACAGGATCAAGACCAGAAATCTTACTTCTTTTCTAGAAACCTCATTCTCAGTTGAAATTGAATTATTAATGACTGTTCTTCCCATTGACTATTCAACCACCTCTAAAGCCACAAAATTCCAGTAGTGCCTAGTCCAAAATATTACAAGGGTCTTTGTTGGAGGCCTCGCTAAAATCTAGATAAATTTTATCTGTATCATTTCTCTGATCTATCAATGTAGAATGGCTGTTTTTAAAAAGTGATACATTAAATCACTGACATGACTTATTCTTTAAGCCAAGATCATTCTCTGTGAGCAAATTTACTTTTTCTAGATATTCATTTGCCATTAAGTTAATAATTATTCCAGAATCTTGCCAGAATTAAAGGCCAAATGCACTTGCTTATAGTTTGCAGATCTATTCTTTTCACTTTTTTTTGAAGATTAAAACCTTTGCCTTTCTTCAATCCTAAGTCTCCTCTCCCATTATCCAAAGTCTTTCAGAAGTCACTGTGATTCAGCAAACACTTTCTAGTAGATTAATTGTCATGTAAAGTGATTCATCTGAGTGTGGTGACACAAACACATGAAGGGCAACTAAGTGATCTCTTATTTCCTTATTTATCTTGGCTCTCAACTCCTTATTAGTTATCCTTATTATTTTATCCAGAGATGAAATCCAACTCCTTATTATTTTATCCAGAGATCACTTTTTCTTTCCAGTCCAGAGAGTACTTTTTGGCAGAGAAAACAGGATCAAAGTAAAAATTAAGTAGCTTTACTTTTTTCTGTCATCCATTATCATCATCACATCTACTTCAAGTAGCAATACTTTCCCCACTTTGATTCTGTTATTTCATGTAATATAGTCCACCCTCCCACAAACAAACATATTTTGTTTTTGTTTCATTTTGTCTTCATTCCTTTGCTCCCTTTTACCAGGAGTAAACCTGACATTGGTCTTGCAGGTCTGTGCCATACTGTTCTCTTCCCCTTTGTGCTTATATCTTCCGTACATGTCTTTTAAAAATCCAAGCTCAGGGCGGCTAGTGAACAGAGCACTGGTCCTGGAGTTAGGAGGACCTGAATTCAACTCTGGCCTCAGACACTTAACATTTACTAGCTGTGTGACCTTGGGCAAGTCACTTAACTCCAATTGCCCTGCCTTCTCCCCTCTGAAAAGCAAAAAAATCCAAGCTCATAAATGTTTCATGTGAATCCAGAAGATAATACTGGAAAACATTTATCGTTTTAAAATAAATATGGAAAGAGAGGAGTAGAGGCTACACACCCCATATAATCTCTATGAAATACTGTCATCCAGATATCTTCATCACCTTCTACCAAAAGGTGATTGTATGTCAAAGAAAACACATGCCCCCAAGGAATGCCCAATGATAAGAGAATGGTTGAAGAAATTATGGCATATGAATATAATGGAATACTGGTTTCCTATAAGAAATTATAAAGGGAGTGGTTTTAGAGAAATTTGTAAAGATTTGTGTACACTGATGCAGCAAAAAGTGAGCCAGATAGGGAGAACAATTTATACAATAATAACACTGGGGAAAAAAGAAGAGTTTTGAAAGATGTAAGAACTATGCTCAATGAAATGACCAATCATGAATCCTGAGAACCCATGTGAGGAATGCTAACCACCTCCTGACAGAGAGGTGATGGGCTCAGTGTACAAACTGAGACACATGCACTTAGATACACACACATTCATATACATACATACATACATACATAACCAGTGGTAGAATTTGTTTTAGCTATGCATATTTGTTACAATTTTTTTCTTTTCTAATAAAGTAGAAGGAGAGAAGAGAAAATAGATTTTTGTTAGTTGAAACGTATAGAAAAGAGAGAGAGGCAGAGACAGAGAGAATGATAAAGAGAGAGAAAAAAAGGTAAAAAATGTGTGGGATAAAAGTGTTCAGAGTCTGAATCTGAGATCAGAAAAGGTCTTTATTCTTTCTCATGAGAAAGGACTCTGCCCCTGTCACTCAAATGGCATCTGGCAGGGAAAGAGCAATAGGTAGAAGCAAGCACATGATTATATAACCTTCTAATGCAGAAACCCAACCCCCAACTGGCCTTTATGCTCATTGGTAGGGAGGCCAGCCCACAACCTAACCTAACTCTTTGTCTTGGAGACAAAGGACACAGAAACATGTGGGTGTCCAATGCAAGGCCAGGAAAGCAGTTTTATCCTTACGTGGCATATATTGTGCTGAGGTGGCACTGGGGAGGGAGGGAAGGAAGGAAGGAAAGGAGGAAGGAAGGAAGGAAAGAAGGAAGGAAGGAAGGAAGGAAGGAAGGAAGGAAGGAAGGAAGGAAGGAAGGGAGGGAGGGAGGGAGGGAGGGAGGGAGGAAGGAAGGAAGGAAGGAAGGAAGGAAGGAAGGAAGGAAGGAAGGAAGGAAGGAAGGAAGGAAGGAAAAACATGCCTTGGACTTACTGTCTCTATCACTTAAGTACATATGGACCAAAAGGAGTGTGATGTCATCAGGAAATTTTGCTCAGGAACTAGCCTAATGCTTATTGCCAGTGATCTGCTGGCTAGAGGTATTATTTCAATGCAAGTATCTTTGACTATTATCTATAACTTTCCTCAGTTATGGTAAGTAATTTGTTAGTAAGGTTCTGGCCATTAAGATGGTGACAGAAGAGGAGTGGTACACCTTTGGAGAGATGAAAACTTTTTATAGAACATTCATTAAACAGATTCCTCCTCAATGTGGCTGACCTCATCTCAGGGTTTTCTCTACCTCATCTCACCCAAGGTTCTATTCTGAGGACAGAAAAGGAATTGAGGGGAAAGGAAGATGGGAAAAGGCACAGAAATCTTGGGAGGTTTTTGTCTTTGAATAAATTTCATTTTTTGACACAAAGATGAAAGCAAATATTACTTATAAATATATTTTTAAACTCTGGGGACACATAAGATGTAAAAGAGATAGCAGGGTAAGAGAGTGGTACAGAGGTATTAGTTATGCCTGCAAATATGCAATTAGTTCCTTTCTCTGATGTTGGTGATAGGGATATATGATATATAAATGTAATGACAAGCAAAGTAGTAATTTAGCTCCTTGTTTTGGCTATTCAAGTGCCTTTGAGCCCTATTTGTGATCATATCCAGTCTTTGTTGGAAACAGTATTCATTGTGTCGCCCTTAATAGGCCTAAGGGAGTTTGGAGACCTTCCCTGCTCTTAATAGTCTTATCATCATCACATGGAATCCTCAGTGGGAGGAACTTGCCAAAAGAGCAGAACTGGAAGAATACAACAGGAAAGGTGGAACAGGAAGGAGCAGAACAGATAAAAGCTCAGAGAATGGTCTGGGACCAAGCAGAACTGAGAGGGAGAATGCTTGTGATTTTGTCACTCTGTAGCACTCTGTCTGTTGGTCTGTCAGACAAAAGCCTGGGCTGTTGTTTTTGGACAAAAGTCATGAAAGAGGACTTTACTTCTGATCCAGAAGCCCTGAAAGAGGACTTTACTACTGTTTACAGAAGTCCTAAAAGAGAACTTATGCTGCTGTTTACAGAAGTTCTGAGACTTCACTGCTGATTCATGTTTGATTTCTCAGACAGAAGCTTTGTCTGTTGGTTTATGTTATTTTGTCAGACAGAAAATGAATTGAGATGATAGTGTCAGCAATGTGTTTGAATAGTGTTGTAACTCTGCTAAGCCAAATGTATGTAAATATTGTTGTGGATCTCTTAAGCTTTGTCTTCCCAGAAATAGAAACTGGGAAGTGCTTGGAGTTAACTAGTCACTGTGAACTTTGATATGGAACAAGAGAGGGGAGCTGCCTACCTGTGAATCCAGGCAACAGTTGGGTGAATCCAGGCAAGAGCTGTTACACCCCACACACTTGTGGAATATTGGAAGGCAAAGTATTAGGTTACAAATTGCTTTGGGGAAAAATCACCTGATGTTGACTGTCTGAAACAAAGTACTATTGTGTCCTGTGCTAGTTATAACACTACATACTACACCTGATAGAGAGATAAGTACTCTCTGCTAGTCATGAAATACATATATGACCTGGGCTCATTTGGGCAAACAACACTGATGGTTTTAAGAAAATGCTTTGGATCAATTTAAGGAAAAATCCATTTATACCTATAGAAATAGGTATAGGTAGATCTAGACCAACACACACACACACACACACACACACACACACACTCACATATAGGGAGAGAGAGATGGATAGCTAGATAGACATAGATAGATAGATAGATAGATAGATAGATAGATAGATAGATAGATA
>NW_027186304.1:75242640-75271475 GCF_028583685.1 Petaurus breviceps papuanus | reverse complement strand
ATAGATAGATAGATAGATAGATAGATAGATAGATAGATAGATAGATAGATAGATAGATAGATAAAGAAAGAGACAGAGAGAGAGAGCAGTATCTTACACCATTTACCAAGTTAGGGTCAAAATGGATACATGACCTCAATATAAAGAGAGATATTACAAGAAAATTTGACAAACGTGGAACATTTTGCCTATAAGAATTATGAATAACTGAAAAATTTGTGAATAAACGGGAGATAAGGAATAGTGTGAGGTATAAATGGATCATTTTGATTACATTAAATTAAATAGGTTTTGTACAAATAAAACAAATGTAACCAAGATCAAAAGGAAAACAAAACTGGGGGGAAATTTTAAAGACATTTTTTTCCAGATAAAAGTCTTATATCTCAAATATAAAAAGAACTTTGTAAAATCTATAGGAATACTCATTATTCTCCAGTTGATAAATGGTCAAAGGATATGAACAGCCAATTTTCTGGTGAAGAAATTGAAACAATTTATAGTCATATAAAAATACTTTAAATCATTATTGATTAGAGAAATGCAAATTAAAACAAACTTGAGATGTCATTTTAAACCTATCACATTGACTAAAATGACTGAAGGGGAAAGCAACAAATGTCTGAGTGGATGTGGAAAAACTGGGACACAAATTCACTGTTGGTAGAACTGTGAACTAATCCAACCATTTTGGAGAGCAATCTGAAATTATCAATACCACTACTATATCTATTCACAAAGGTGATAGAGAAAAAGGGAACCTGTATGTTCTAAAATATTTATAACAGCTCTCTTTATGGTGGCAAAGAACTGGAAATTGAGGGGATGCCCATTAGCTGGAGAACGGCTAAACAAGTTGTGGTATGTGATTGTGATGGAATATTACTGTGCTAGAAGAAATGATGCTATAAGGGAAGCTCATCAATTTTAGAAAAAACATGGATAGTTGCATGAAATAACAAAGAGTGAAACGAACAGAACCGATAGACATTGTATATAGTAAAAGCAAATTTGTTTTAAGAATGACTTTGAGCAACTAAGTCATTTTGACTACTATGAATACCCAAATTAACTGCAAAGGACATATGAAGAAAGACACTATCTGCATTAAGAGAAAGAAATGATAAATAGAAGTATATATAGAATGATGTTGCATTATATATGTATATATGTCTATGTGCATGTATGTATGTATATACATTTGTGTCTAATGGTAGCTATCTCTGTGGATGGAGAAAAAAGGAAAAAAGCTACATTATAACCTTATAATATATTTAAAAGTAATAGCAAGTTGTATATAACAGATTTGTAGTTTCATGTGCAATCATCTTTTTTTTCTATGTCATGGAAATGCTTGTTTTATTTCATAAGTTAAAAAGAAAATTAATTTTTAAAAAGACAAGTTTTAAAAAAGGTCATTCTTATTGTTCAATCATTTTAGTCTGGTCTAGCTCTTTGTGACCCCATCTGGAGTTTTCTTGGCAAAGATACAAGAGTGGTTTGCCATTCCTTTCTCTAACACAAAACCTAAACAAACCTAAAGGTGTACCATTAAGGGTACCAGTGAAACATCAGTGAAGGGTGAAATCTACTCTCCCTGGCCTGTCAGATATTGCCAGTCATGGCAGTAAGTGTTACATGGTCAGCTATTAGTTCTGATACCTTTCCTTACAGAATTCTAGTATAGTAAGATCAGAATACTGATGCATGTTAGATTGTACTAACAGGGGTAATTCATATCCTCTAGAGTCACCTTATGGGAAAGAGTGATTAGTGAGTGGGTAGAAACAAAAGGTCTAAGAGCTTAAGAGCAACATAAGCAAAGTGGATTTATAACATCCATGCATTTTGGTCATTTCACTCATGCCCTGCAAGTGGTAAGAAAATAGTTCTAGAAACGGCTTGAAATAACAATCCAGCTTTGTCTAATAATTTGGAATGATTGGCTTGAGAGTCTAAGATCCAAGCCCTAGTCTCAGGTTCATTGTCAACCAGATATGCTATGCTGCTCTCTCAATATCCTAATATATAAAATAAGAAAAAATAATCTGTAAGGCCCCTTCCAACTTAAATCTTTTATACTCTGGGAACCTATTAAATTTCGTATGTGTTAGCCTTATTATATAAGCAAACATAATGATCTTTTAGTATTGCAAGTAGTAGTAATTATTTGTGGTCTGACAAAGAGAAAGGATGAACACTTTGAGTCTTGCATAACCTAAGACCCTACTTGCCTTTCAGCTGCCATGTCATAATGTTGACTCATTTGATGCTCACAGGTCCTTAAAACCCTCCAAGTTGAGGACATTGCCCTCCCACTTACATTTGTAAAATTGATTTTTCAATGCAGGTGTGGAATTTGATACCTATTTTAGTAACTTTATCTCATTATATTTTGCTCTCCATTCTATCCTATCGAGTTCTTTATTAATCTAATCTATTAACTTACCTGCCTAGCTTTGTGTTATCTGTCAATTTGACAAACATGCCATCTTGTCTATTTTATAGTCATCATAAAAATATTAAATAGTGTAGGATCAAGTACAGATCCCTGGGACATGTCACCAGCGACAGATTTCTAAGTTGATATTGAACAGATAAGGATTTCCCTTTGGGTTGAGCCATTCAACCAGTTCTTAATCTTTCTAAGCAACCATCCAAACTAAACTGTTAGCCTTTGCCTCACTAGCTTATTCACAAGGAAAATGGAAATATTTTGATAAATGTTTTGCTGAAATTTAAGTATGTTACAGAATTACATGATCTACTGAATATATTTTTGTTATGATTTTTTAAAATTCTATCTAATGGTGAGCTGGAAAATATTTAACAACCGACTCTCAAAAAATACTTAACCTACATTATTAACATTTTACTCCACCATTTCCTTAAGTCTAGACAATTAACAAAACAATCAATCAAGCTCTGATTTGTCACTGATTTGCCAATTAGAATTACAAACGCTCACTGAAAATTAATCAATTGGCCCTTGCTTGGATTGAGCTGGCTCTGGCATACCACTGCTTCTATGTAACTTTGAAATTATTTTGACCTTTCAGTCCCTGACTAACTCTAGATCTTTCTCCTGCAATTTGATATTTCTTCCTCTCCTATATTATTAACAAAATTAATAGCAAACATCTACATAGCACTTTAAAATTGGCAAAGTGATTTATATATCTTATTTCATTTGATTTGATTTTTATCACTAAATTTGTGGTTACCTTGTAAAAAAAACTGGAATAAAATAAAATAAAATAAAAAGGAATAAAATAAATAAAATAAAATGGAGTCAAGTATATTCTGTTCTTCATGAAACCATGTTGGATTTTAGCGATCACTACTTCCTTTTCTATATCTTCAGACCATCCCTTCAATAGTACATTATAGAATTTTGTTCTAAACTGAAATTATGCTTAATGGACTTAATGCAGATTCAATCAATCAACCAATAAACAGTTATTAAACTTCTACCATGTGCCAAGGATTGAAGATAAAAACTGTGAATACAAAGATAAAGTAAAATGGTCTATAACCTCATGGAGTTTATATTCTAATCTAGAAGACAATATTTATATTAATTTATATATTAATATATATTTATATAACTATAAATAGTTATTAGTTTATATTTATATAATATATGTTTATATAACTATAAATAGTTATTAGTTACATACAAAGTAACTTTAGAGGGGATGGAACTAGTTGCTGGGAAACCAGGAAAAGACTTAAGGAGAAGGTAGTATTTGAGTTGAGTCTTGAGGGAAGCCAAGGACTAAGAGCTAGACAAAGGAAGGGAAAGTATTTCAGACAGGAGGACAACCAGTAGAAAGGCACAAAAATGGAAGATGGAGCATAATGTGTGAGGATCAGCAAATAAGCCAATGGAGATGGATCACAGAATGCATAAAATGTATAAGGAGTAACACATAAAAAGACAGAAAGTTAGGAAGAAGCCAAGTTGTGAAGACTTTTAATTGTCAAGTAGCAGAGTTTTATACTTGATCCTAGGGGTAAATTGGACCCACTGAAGTTTATTGAATAGGGGGCTGACTTGGTCAGACCTTTAGTTTAGAAAAAAAATCTCTTTTGCAACTTTATGGAGGTTATTTGGAGTGAAGAGTGACTTGAACCAGAGAGATCAATTAGGAAACTATAGGGATAATCTATGTGAGAGAGAAAATGGAGCATATTTATAGAAAGATCAAAAGGAGTCATTGCAGAGGAAGAGATTTAATCTCCATGGAAGAGGGAAGGACTGTTGGAATATGGCCCTGGAAAATTTTGCACTGGGGTAGGATCAATTGCACAAATAGAGATGTTAATTTTAGCAAAGTGGGGAAGAAGAGAATGGTTGATAATGCTGAGTTTTATGGAGTAGAGGATTTTAAAAAGATTATCAGCTAGTCTCAATCTTATCAGTGGATTTGGAACTGAAACGATATAAATGTTGCAAGTTAAAAGGGTTTGGATTTAGGACATTGATAATGGGATTTAGAAAAGTAACTGCAAAAAGTGAGATAATTAGAAAACCAGTAAGAGGAAAGAAGGATTGAAAATTTATTGTGTTCTCAGTGAGGTCCAGCATAGTAAAGGGATTTTTGTTGATTTGCTTGTGGATTTTTTGTTTGTTTTGACAATCAGCAGTGTAGGCTCAACTAAGCTTATATATTATGAATTCATAGTATAGAATTGTAGGCTTAGCCCCAGAAGGAAACTTTGAAATTGTCTCAATCAACTCCTTTTAATAGATGAGGAAACTGAAATCCAAAGACTTGTTGAAGGTCATGCAGATAATGAATGACAGAGCTGGGACTCAAACTCAAGTCCTCGAATTTCAAATCCAGAATTCTTTCCACTATAGCATTCAGCCTCACTACATATGAACCAAGCATAATTTTATGACTTTCTCCAGTAACACTCAGCAACTTAAGAGTAAGACCAAGGTTAAAGATTAGTAACTTGTATGATATGAGTCAGAAATTCCAGAGTTAACATAGATAGTCTATAAATAAATGCTGCAATATTGGAGCAAGTCATGCCAGAAAAGTAGTAGCAGTAGCAGTGGCAGCAGCAGCAGCAGCAGCAGCAGCAGTAGTAGTTGTTGTCACAGTAGTAGTAGTAATAGAAGGAAGAGGAAGAGGAGTAATAGTAATCTAGGAGAATATTGAGAAATATAGGGACCAGAAGTTATAAGAAAGACAGAGAGCCTATTCAGTGTGAGTAAAGAGTGTGAAAGGCACAAAGGTAGAAGATTAGATTTGGATATAGAAATTTCTTAATTCAGGATCTAGTAGGGTGAAGCTAGACCAAGAGCTACAACTAAATCCCATCTTTTCTAACTTCTGTTACATTGTAGTACACTGCCTTTTAGTGCCTCTGGAATCCACCATCCAATGTCTATCCATTCTACCTACCTATTCATAAAGTTAGCCCTGCCATTGTTTTTTTTCTTTCAATATGTAGTTTGCAACGTGTTTCTCAAATCTCACCTTATACAAGAAATCATGCCTATGATAGTACCTTCCTTCTGTGATTATGTCTCATTTGCTTATAGGTTTTTGTTTGAATGTTGTCCTTCCACTAGATTGTGAGCTTATCAAGGGCAGGGGCTGGGTTCTATTTTTTACTATGGGCCTTTCTTTCTATCCCTAGTATAAAGCAGAATGCCTGGTAGAGAGTAGGTGCTTAATAAGTGCTTGTTTACTGATTGACTTTTTAGCTTCCAGATGATGTTGTCAGCTGAACAAAGTTCAGCTTCCTACCTACTCCAATTTCCTATCATTTTCAGAATTAGTAAAGAAAAATAATGCTTTTGATGAAGGGAGAATGAGGTATAATTTTAAAAATTTAGTTTACATGAAAAATTGAAATATGGTTACTGGCATTTGTCAACATGAATATGCCATGAATCAGTTGAGGACCCTCTTGTATCACATATTGAGATTCAATGAGTTAATGAAAAACAGATAATGGCTTGATCATCACTTAGTTTTTCTGGTTTGGCAGGAGTATAGCATTTGTCAGAAATGCAAATATGTCCTGGCAGGCAACAGGGAAGTATCTTTAAACTTTAGTCCCTTTAGGTATCTTACAGGAGGCAAACAGAACCTCATGCCTTTGGGGAAAACCATACTCACCATTGACAAAGTTGGCTGTCAAATAAAGAAAATGAAAGGAGTGTGCCCAGAAGAGTAATCACTTAGATGGTACTACGTGGAAATGTTTTCTCCAACTGTTTGCTTTGTCAAAGGCATATAGATTTTCCTATAAGAACCCAAAACAAGAAGTTTCTGGCATTGGTGATCTTATCTGGCAAATTTTCTCAGCCTAGCTAAGGAAAAGTATTACAGATGACCAGTTCTGAGTAATTTTGCATTTGAGAAACTCATATAGGGTCATGAAAACTAATAATTCCCTTTCCTGTAGGACTTGATATGTCTTCCTATTGTGTTTAGGTGTGGCAGTTTATATCTCCCTTTCAGAACTGGTCTTAGAGTAATGTGTCCCTTCTATATTTTCCCAAGACAGTGAGGACCTCTGGGAAGGATTTCTGATTAACTGTAATCTGAACTGGATAGTGAGAAAGAATGGAAGAACTGATATGATCTAGTCAAATTGTTAGGTATAGGACACAGTAATGAGAACTGCTCCAAGACCAGGTTAAATAAACTCTTGTCTGAAAGTGTGGCTCAGAAGTTCCTCTTCAACCTAACCTCAATGAGTGATACCAGGGAGAAAAGCCAATACTATTTTAGAATTTCATTAAAGAAGAGAATATAGTCAGAAAAATCATTTTTGCCTAATTTTATTTTAAAAATCTTAGCAAAAGTAATTTTGTTCCTGTATTTCACTTTTTAAGTCTCCCCCTTGTAACCAAGCAATTCCTTCATTTCAGAGCATCATATATAATGAAGAATATGTTCTAATTATTTCTTCCACCAGTGCAATTCCAAAAAGGCAAGGATTTGAAGATATGTTTGTTTTTGCTTTAGATTGCATCAGCAAAATGACAATTATAGTTTTATTTAAAGAAAAACATTTCAAAACATATATAATTTTGAAATCTTATCATAATTCAGTTCAGTTCAGCAAGAATATATTAAGTATCATGTTCGGTACTGGAAATTAAGAGAAAAAACAAGGCAGTCCCTCTCAAGGGCCTAGAAAAGAATTGGATTATAATTTCAATGGAGAGAAAGACAGACCAAGAGACAGAAACAAACAGCTACTAGGGGGATCAATAAAGACTTCTAATAAGATGTAGCACCTTAAGCTCTGAAGAAGTTGAAACATCCTGAGAGGCAGATATGAAAAGGACATGTATTCCCAGCAAGAATAGCTGGTGAGAAGACCCAGAGTCTGAGAGAGAGAAAGCCAAGTGAAAGGACAGGCAACGAGATTAATTTGGCTGACATGTGCAATGTAAGAAGGGGACTGATGGGAAATGAGGCTGCAAAATTATCTGAGAGCTAAACTCTGAACAGCTTTAAATGCCAAGCTGATTGTTCAAAAAGAATACATGAATGAGAAGATTTCCTCTTCTGACTCATAGTCTTTTACGAAAGTGGAGGTCCATGGGTGAGGAACATTGCACAGAACATTATCCTTGTTCGCTATGTTGAGCAGTTTTATCATAATTTTTCTCTTCTTCCACTTATTCTTTCCTCATTTCATTCTTCCTTCTCATTCTTTTCTTTCCTTCCTTCATTCTCTCTTTTATCTTTCCTTTCCCCCCTCTTTTCTTTCATTCTTTTTCTTATTTTCTCTTTTCCTTTCCTTTCTTTCTTTGTTTCTTTTTTCTCCTTTTGCTTCTTTCTTTCTTTTTCTTTCCCTCCCTCCCTCCCTCCCTCCTTCTCTACCTTCCTTCTTGTTTCTTTCCTTCTTTCTTAATCTATATTATAAGAGATTCTTCTCTGGGAACAGAAAGGAGAAGAAAGAGAGATAGAGAGAGAGATGGGGGGGGGGAGAGGAAGTCTAAACAATACAAAAGCAAACGATATGAATAAAAATTTATTTCCCAAAAAATGAGAAGTTAGAGACTTTATATTTTATCCTAGGGCCACTAGAGAATCAATGAAGATTCCTGGACATTAGAGTGAGATAACATTGGAGTTAATCACTTCATCATGACTATTTTGGCAGTTATGTGTACGAAGTCTTTAAGAAGTGAATGAAAGATATTTTACATTGTGCATGGGAAAATGCACATAAAACAAAGAAATAAAATGTAGTCTCACTTTCATTTTGACAGTGCTGGTGGCATATTTTCAGAAAATTATGCAGAGAGAGCTAAGAAACAGACTTTTTAGGCTACTCTTAAATAATAATTTGGGTGTTAATACTCTAACGATAAGATCTTTGCACCACAAGAAATTCATACCACTGAAGGAACTAAATCATATCAGTCTTGATATTTTGGCTACAAGTGAAGTCACAAGCTAAAAGTAAGTTTCAGATAAATAGAAGGATAACTCACAGGTCCTCCTTGGAGAAACAAAAGGGTTGAAAAATTTGGTTTTATCATATGTATAAAGACAAAGATAACTATAATTTCATGAGAGATGTCATCTCTCTGTGCTCATTATAAACATTTGCAAAAAGATTTCTATAAAGATCATTGCATGATAATGGATATAGTTAATATTAAAAGGTTTATAAGAAGACAGGTATTCTAACGCAGTGTTGGTAGAGCTATGACCTGGCATAACCATTTTGTAAAACAATTTAAAATCTTGCAAAAAAGTCACTAAACTGTTTATACCCCTTAATTTAGAGATCCCACTATATATTGCCATACATTTCTAGGAAATCAATGTCTAAAAGATTCCAAAGACAATAAAATATTTTTAGCAGAGCGTTTGTGGTAACAAAAGTTGGAAAGAAAGTGGATTATCATTGATTGAGGTATGGATAAATATACCATGGTGCATGAATGTATTGAAAGATCATCATAAGAGAGGAAATATAATGAGGAAATCAGAGAAACATGTGAAGACATTTGAAATCATGCAGAATAAAGAAAGTAGAATTATGAAACAAACACAAGGATTACTGAAACATAAATTGAAATAATTCTAAAAGGCAACTTGATTCTTATTAATTGCAATAAACAATTCTTAACTTTAAGATTTAGCTTAAGCACTATCTGATACTTTTCTTGATCTTCACAATGTCTTGTGCCCTTCCTCTCAAACTACTTTGTCTTTAATGAACTTTTTATTTATTGAGTTATTTACTTATTTATTGAGTTAGAATGTAATTACTTTCTAAACCATTCCAATGGCAGTTACTTTTGAGTAGGAATTGTTTCATAGTATTTGCACCACTAGTGGTTAATTCAGGGCATGGCACAGAATAGGCACTTAATAAATACTTGTTGATTGATTAACTGGTTCTACAGAACCTACACACCTACCCTCAGGAGAGTGGTTATTGAGTAGGATACAGGGGTATTCTAAGGAGGAGCCAGAAAGTTCAGTCACTCTGAATCTGCAAAAACTTCCAGTGTGCAGCAGTCTATGGAAACTCAACCACACACAAACCAACAGATTCCAACATGGGTCAGAAACTTGCAGCTTGAAGTCCAGGAGGGTAGTGAACAGATCTCTCCTCAAATTGTGATTTTGTGGTAATATTGGCACTACTTTGAAAGTACAAAAACTTACAGACTCCTATATTGATATGTGAAAGTGGCAACAGGACCTAAAAAGATAGACTCTGAGGCCAGCTATTCCCAAAAGTGAAAGAAGAAACCAGAACCCCAAACTAATATAAAGCCAAAATCAATAAGTAGGTTAGAAAAATAAGCAAACAAACAAACAAAAAAGGAACCCTACCATTAAAAGCCACTATGGAGTAAAGCCACACATGTGCAGCTTTCCAGAGGACTGCTGCTGTGAACAGCTTTTAAGGTTCTGATTACATAGTATAGTGAACATTCTATTTATTCAGTAACAAATCAGAGCAAAACATTTACCAAAAATCAAGGTACAGCATTCATGATGTTACAACTTAGCACAGAAAATAAAAATACAACATTTGCCATGTCTTATCACTAAAATGGCCACATAGTTTTTACCAAAGTGGTCACATAGTTTTCAACAAAATATGATCATTTAGTCAATCAGTCATTTAGTAACTCAATCGTTCAATCATCCTTAAGGAGGCTTGCTTCATTAAGGGACACAAAATAAAAAAGTAAAAGTCATCCACCCATGGAACACACTAAATTACAAATCAGTCACTATTCAGTCATCAGTCACTATTCAATCATCAGTCACTACTCAGTCATCAGTCACAAATCAGTACCCACTTAAAGGGTAGTGGAGAATACCCAGGCCATCCACCCCTTGGTCACAAGTAAATCATAATCTTCTCAGTCAGTACACAGTATCCAAGTAAAGTCTTCTTTCAGCTTGACTTGAGGCTGATTCTCAGCTTCCATGGTTCCTCTTCCAAGATCCCAGCTCCAACTGTCACCTGGGTTCAAAGGCAGGCAGCTCCCAGTTCCTTGTCCAGCTCCTTGTCCAGTTCTTTGTCCTGTTCCCATTCCATATTGAAGCTCATAGTGTCCAGTCCACCTGAAGTCCTTCACAGTTGCTGTTTCTGGGAAGACAAAGCTTAACAGAGCCACAATGATATTCATACACACTGCCAGCACAACCATCAATTCACTTATCTGCCTGTGAAATCAACTCAAATCCACTAACAAGGTCTGAGAAACCAACACAAATGATCAAAATAGAAATCAACACAGACCCAAAAACAAGGTCCAAGAGGTCAGCACAAATCATCAGTAAGGTCCCCAGTACCTCCAAACCCTCCTCTAAGACTTCTGTAAACATACAACCAGAAAATCCTCCTTCAGGGCTTCCAGTAAGGTCCCAGGGCTTCTGTACAAAGTATCATAAACAAACATCAGCACAGACAAAGCAGACAAACAGAGTGGTGGGATACCACAAGTTTTCTCCATCTTGACTCTGCCACCACAACAGTCCTCTTCTCAATTTTCTTGTCTCAAGCCCCGGGGCTCTCCTTATATATGATCCTTAGCTTCTCCCCAGGAATTCAAAATTTCTATGGCTTACATGGGGTTAACAAGTTCTGTTCCTTAATAGACTTGATACAAGGCTCAAAAGAAACTTGAACTGAAACAAGGTATTAATTCAATAGCTGAAACTAGGTATGAACTACTTCTGTGCTTGCTATTACATATGGTGACAGGGAAGTTCAAGATACAAGTACAGAAGGAGACAATGACTTTAAAACATCTACAACCAAAGCCTCAAAGGAAAAATAATGTAGATTTGACACAAGTCCAAAAAGAATTTCTGAGTTACAGAAAGAAATTTTTTAAAAGCATAAAAAATATTAAGGGAGGTAGAGGAAAAAATTGGGGAGAAATTAGAGCTATTCAAAAAAATATGAAAAAAGAATTAAATCTTGATAAAAGAGGTACCAAAAAGAGGTAATACTGAAGAAAAATAATTCCTTAAAATTTGAATTAATCAATTAGAAGCTAATGACTCCATAAAATACACACACACAAAAGTCACAATATAATAAAGTCAAGAGACTGAAAAAGTTGAAGAAAATGTCACATCTTAGAGGAAAAACAACTGCTCTGGAAAATAGATTGAAAAGTTATAATTTAAAAATCATTGGGCTACTTGAATCTCAGAAATGAAAAAAAGAGCTTAGACATAAGATTTCAAGAAATTATCATTTAAAACTGCCCTGATGTCTTAGAATAAGAAGACAGAGTAGAAATTGAAAGAATCTATCCATCTTCTTCTGAAAGAAATCCCAAAATTAAAACTCCAAGTATATTGTTGTTAATTTTGAAGAGGACCAATGATAGAGTGATGCCTTGACTTGTGTGTGAGTTTGATTTAAGTAAGGCAGAGTTGCACAAAGTTGTCAGTTTCACTCTCTCTTCCAGAGTCATGGCAGTCCAGTGGCAAAACAAAAGTCAAGGCAACTGGCAGTAGCCCAAGATGCAGTGGATGACCACAGTGTCTTTGATGTCTGATCATGCTCCAAGTATTCCACAACACCTATCTGCCCATTCCCCTGGGGGAAGTCTTAACATGATTATGGTAGACATCCCACTAACTCACCTATAGGTTTGAGGCTCATCAGATACCCTCAACCTAGTTTAGCCCATCGGTTTTACTGGAGTGTGGCCAATGCACACACACAGCTTTTTTGGAAACATAGTGAGAGTAGAGTGCCAGGTGGACACCAAAGGTGGATGAGAAGCCCTGAATAGGGCTCAGCTAACCCTCACACCAGAAGTTCTAGTCCTGCTTTAATACCCCCATGTATCCCAGGGTGGATTGGATTAAATGACTTCTGGAGTATCTTTCAGCCCTATATCTATGCCTGAACAACCCTATAAAATTCTGAAGTTTTAGCATTTCCATCTCTATGAGTAGTACAGCCATATTATTGCCTTTCCAAATGAGGAACTTATATACTTTTCAACTTTTCCCTGTACATTTTATGACATGTCCAAAATTTCTGTTGTTTTCTTCATCTTAGATCTTTCTTCTCTACTATCATAGCACTGTTCAAAGCACTCTTTGAAGCATTTAGGTCTCTTTCTTCCAGAAGTCATTATAGCACAGATAACTGGCATTGAAGTCAGGAATTGCTAGATTTAAGTACTGCCTTTAACAGAGGCTGGTTGTGACTCTGAACAAGTCACTTTTAGTTTCCTAAGCAGCCCTCAAAATTATGAGCAGCAGAGAAGTTTCCAAACTGAACTGGTGGATAAAATTTCCTTACCCAAGAGTTCTCTGTACTAGTGAAACCACAGAGCCAGTCCCTAGCTCCTCCTCTAAAAATCCCTCTTACCAGAAAGTCCTTGATATAACTGCCAATATTCTGTCCTGTTGAGGCAGCTCAATGGATAGAGGGTTGGGCCTAGGGTCAAGAAAACCCTGGTCAAGGTATTTAACCTCTACTTTCCTCAGCTATAAAATGGGGATACTAATGGTAAAAATACCTCAGGGCTGTTGTGATGATCAAATGAGATAATATTTGTAAAAAGACCTTAACACAATGCTTAACACATAGTAGGCACTATATACATGCTTATTCCATTTCTCTCTTCCTCTTCTTCTGTCTATTGCCCCAAACATGTAAACTGCATCTTTAATGGCCTTCAATGTTTTTCTATATTGCATTTATTAAATAAATCTAAATAGAAAAACCCTTCCCTTGGTTGCTTCAAGCCACCTTACTTCCCCTGATTTTTACAGATCTTAAACCTATTCTCTGTTTGCACCTAGCCATTAATCATATATATGCTTTCTATCTTTTCACTTGATCCAACTTGGATTTTTATTGTTTGGGCATTTTTTAAACAATGTAGACATCTAGGATTTTTTTTTACAGCTTCTAGGGTTCTCTGAGCTTTTCTAATTTATTGTCTTCTCACATAAAATGAAAGTTTTAATTAGTGCTAGATTATTTTATTTCTGCTACTTTTGTTGTATCATCCTTAACTTTTTTACTTTCACTTTCAATTATTGATTTAGGATATCAAGGATTTCTAATATGCTTTTCTTCTCCAGATTCTTGTTGGATACTGTCACTCAAATGATATGGTATTCATTTTTGCTGACTTTTATACAGACTAGATATTATAATTTTCTGATGTCCCCCTGCAGGTCTTCAACAGTTTTCTCAAACCTCTTCTGCAATGGTGGTATTTGACACCTCCTTGAGGGTATTCTTGGTTAGCACTATTCATCCTTCTATGTCAATGGCTGCAGCATACAGTATTATATTCTGGTCCTGAAATGTTCTATGCCCTACCAAATATAATGGGAGAATGCATTTATTGATTATTGTTATAGAAAATATACTTCTTAAATCAACCTATATTTGTATAGTTTTTCAAGTATTTAGATTTATGCCCCAAAAGACCTTTTTTGAAAATCCACTCTGAGTATGACCATCTCTTCTTGAAAATCATATGAGACACTGGCATTATTTTTACTAAACATTTTATTATAAATTTGCATACCTATGGTTTTATTGTGTATATTTTTGATGACTCCAGATATCTTCAGCATGCCCACTCTACTTCATCTTGGCTGAAACTTCCTTTTTTACTTCATTAAAGTCCATGGAGAGATCAAGAAGGATGAGGGTTTAGAAAATGCAATTAGGTCTGTCATTTAAGAAATCAATGAGAGAAGGCAGTCTCAGCTGAATGATGAGCTCGAAATTAAAAATATTTAGGGTTACAAGAGTAATTGACTAAGAAATGAAAGCTCTTCATGTAGACAGCTTCCTCAAGTTTAGACAAGATAGGGATAAGAGATATAGGACAATGATCCATTGAAGATGTCATTTTTAAGATTTAGAGAGATGTTTATGGTTATAGACACCAAGAAAGGATCTAATAAAGATCGAAGATTAAAGAGGGGATGATAACAGGGGAAACTGCTACATCATTATTTATTAATACATTCATTTAATAAACATTTATTAAGCACCAGTTCCATACTAGGTACTGTGCTAGGCATATTTGAGGATACAACAATAAAAGAATTAATACTTGCCTTCAAAAGTTTTTATGCAATCAGGATCACATTCTTTAAGTTTTTCTCATATGGTTTGCTGAAATAGAGTGAAGTAGGTTGTGCTTCCACATGTGGGATCTTCAGCTTTCCAAATTCAGTCCCTGAGCCCTAAGTGTTAATAGGATTTTACAATCATTTTAATGACAGCATAACTGTCAAATTTGAGACAATACAATCACTGTGTATGGCTAATATTCAAGTACTGGAAGGGTTATTATGGGGAAAAGGGCATAGAGTTGTCATTTGTGGCCTTAAATTTAGATAATAATTAAGAACAATCCATAGGAGGAAGTTATAGAGAGAAAGTGTTGGTTCAGAGGGAGGGAAAAAATTCCAACAATTAGAGTTGTTGAAAAACTGAGTGTTTTGGGAAGAAAGTGAGGTCTTCATAGAGGTTTTTAAGCAGAGACCTGTCAATTTCTTGATGGGGATTCAATCAAATAAACCTGAATATGTACAAAGCATATAGCCTTTTTCCAACATCGACTCTGATTTGGGGCTCCAAGGTTAAAAAAAAAAGTGTATTCCGTTTTCTACATGATAGCCTTTCAAATAATTAAAGCTAGCTCTTGTCCCCACCACTAGCACTCTAGACCCTTCAGGGACAGCCACTGTACTGGTTGTTTTCTTCTGGGCACTCTCCAGTACATTAATGTTCTTCTTAAACCATGGTGCTCAGAACTGAAAGTATTCCAGAGGTCTGGTGAGAACAGAGCACAGGGGAAATATTATCCCTCTATTTCTGGATACTATTCAATGCAGCCTGGATTTGTATTTTTGTTTTGTGATTCTTTGGTTCCCACATCCAACTGCTTGCTCCTAGTAAGTTTGCAATTCACTAAAACCACCGGTTCTTTATCAGGACAACTGCTATCTAACTGTTTCTCCACAATTTTGTACTTGTAAAGTTAATTTTGCAGCTGAGTAAAAGACTTTACATGCATTCCTATTGAATTTCATTTTGTAAGATTCACCTTAATGCTAAGCCTGTCAAGAGACTTTTAGATCCTGAATTGCCTCCACTGTTAGCTATTACTCCCATCTTAGGGTCAGGAGTCACCTGAGTTGAAATGTGGTCTTTTTGACTGTGTGACCCTGGGCAAGTTACTTAGCCTTTGTTTGCCTCCATTTTCTCAACTATAAAATGGGTATCATTATAGTGCATACCTCACAGGGTTGTGAAGATCAAATGGGATTTTATAAAGTTCTTAGCACAATGCCTAGAAAACATATAAATGCTTATTCTCTTCCTTAAATAGTACAGGATCAACTGTAGATCTGTGTTGTAATCCACTAGCAACTTTCTGCCTTTTTGACATGGCACCATTAACAATTACTCTTTGGGTCAATCCACTCAAACAACTCTGAATTTGTTTGATTATATCATTGTCTAATGTTGCGGGCGTTTACCCTTACAACAGATCTAGACGACTAGCCCTACGGCCCTCTTACTTACCCATCCCGGGTCTTCGGTCGTCACCGGCCCCTCACGGGGAAAAAACACCAGACAGAAGGCGGAGGAGTGAAGCGGGGTGGTTTATTCTTCAGCAGTTACATGGCAGAGAGAGAGAGCGAGCTCTCTCACACGAGAAAATATATAGCGAATCCGAGCCAATCATATCGCAGTCTTACATTTATGGCCTTATATGGTGATCACCCCATCAAGCTTATGGCCTTATATGGTGATCACCCCATCAAGCTTATACATATTCATTCAAAGCAACCATGGCACCGCCCATAAACCCCTCCCCCTCCCCCATCAGTCTAATCCATGTCTCACTATCTTCTCCAACTATAGATAGCATTATCACTAAATCATCACTGTTGAGAAAAGTAAAAATAAACCTACGTTGTTCATGGTCGGGACTTGATGTTGAATCAGTCCCACTAAAGAAGTAGTTCCCAGACAGAGGTGGAATTGTTAATTGATTATTAGAGGATTTGGGGATCATATGCTGATATGCCAATTAGGCAATCTGTAGCGGCAAGCACCCCAGTGTCTCCAGGGTGTCTGCCAAAACAGGTTCTTGGATCTGCTTTGTTAAAGGAAAGCAACTCAAAAAAAAGCAACCCACCATAGTCACAAGTCCATTCTCCCCCAGGGTCCCAAACTGTGGGATGCAGCCAGGAAACACATTCAGTGCCCCTGCTTTGCTGTTCAGTTCTTATCTTTTCCTGTGGCTGAATTCCGAACTCCTGGGCTCCTTCTCCTCCCACAGGAGGCAGCCGCTCCTGGCTTCTGCCCAGGTCCCAATGCAGGCAGCTCACCATTCCCGCTCTCAGCTCAGCAAAGTCTGCATGCAGGCCATTCTTCTCTCCTGCTCCACAGCTCCACAGAATCACGGCTACCACAACTGGGAAACAAATTATTCCAGTCCCCATACTTTCCTTTTACTCTGCAGATCCTGTTCGTGACACCATTTTGTAGCAGCAAGCACCCCAAGTGTGCTCAGGGTGGCTGCCCATACAGGTTCTTGGATCTGCTTTGTTAAAGGAAAGCAACTCAAAATGGGTTAACAAGCTTACTTTAATCAGTCAGACATATATCGTTTACCTTGTTCAGGGGAAAAAGTCAGCACCCCGAACCTCAAAGCATACAGGCAGAATTATCAAGACAGAAACAGATCAAGAAGACAGATTTCCAAACTGTGCAACCATTACATCCATACCAAATCAGCATCTGGGTTTTTCAAAGGGGTGGGGGGGGCCCTGGGCAACGGCTTCCCAGAATACAGATCAAATCACAGAACACTGCTCAAAGTGAGTCCCAAAACAAAGCTACACATCAGGGCTTATATAGCCTTCTCCTGGCTCAGAGAATGTAACAACCTTATTGACTCACTGGCCAATCAAAAAGTATCTACTGAAAAACAAGCTTCCCTCCCCAGGCTTCTGGTGCACTTTACCCTAGGGGCAGGGAAGATCTTCCAAATTTGCATTCCCATTACACAATCCTAAGGTGGTAAGGAAAAATCCAGATATTGAAAAAACTGGGCTATTATGACCACCAGTAAAAGACATCCCAGGATATGTAGTTAGTTAACAAGTTAAAAAATTGCAACATGAAGCTGCTGCAGCTGTCACAGATCATAATAGTAAAAAGAAATAAATATAACACTGTGTCACAGAGATAATACATGTACTCTGATATTTTACAAAGTTTGTACTAAATTCAATCATACAATTTTAAAAGACCCCAAAACTCTCTTATTAGTGCAATGTTTTTATAACTCATGATATGTCAATGGAACTTTTTTATTTGTTGAAGATCAGGACTGCATAAAACAACAAAGAAGTACACATAGCAAAGCAAAATATTAAGACTACAAAGCTCTGTTAACCTTATTTACCTACAAGGTCCAAGAAATAAACCTAGTTATCTAACAACTGCATAATGCTTCTCCTATGTGTATCCACAGTTGTCTTTTCTTCCCATTTGTTGAGTCAGCTCTTCCCCAGGACAGTCTTTTCTACTCTTAGGATTTATAGCTTTTTAATGACTCTTCCCTTTTGAGCCACACAATAGGTCATTAAGTTTTTAACTTTCTATTCTCCTAAATTTATCTCTTACACACCCAAGGCAGGAGGGCAAAATCAACAGATTTTTAGACATCTAGGCACCACAGATTTTTTGAGCTCCGTTTCCTTACAGACATTCTTTCTTCTTAATTATTTCTAAAGGGCTCTTATTTCAGAGCAGTCTCAAAACTTGGAGGATCCTTGTAATTATTCTTTTTCTTTCATGAAGACATATGAAGTCCGGAGTAGAAGTTAGATGCCCTGTGTTCTAATTCTGTCTTCAATTAACTAGATTGCTTTTTATTCAAACATCATTCACCACATGAAAAGGGAAATAGTCATTTAGGTGTGATCTCAGAATTTCTGGCTTCCGCTTTCCTTATTGGATTTCCTGATTACTTTGTCCCATCTTAACACTGTATCCTCTTCCCAGGCCTTGATGGTTTTAATCACTGACTCTGACTTCTGGCATGACCAACAAGATTGCAGACTAGACATTTTCTCTACTCTGCACAACCTCTGCAACTTTTCCACCATAAGAATTATGCATGACACAACTGAAACTGTCCCTATATTCTAAAACACCAAAATCTTTAATGAAGTAATAACCCAATGAACTAACAATAGAGAAACTAATCTCTAATATTTTCACTCAGGGACCCCTTCCCCACTAGCTGCTATGCTCTAGTAAGGTGGCACAACCTCTGGGATCTACTCAGGAGTTCCATTGCTACTACAGCTGCATTCTCTATTTGTTTCTTCCTTCTTTTCTCCCTCCTCCTCCCTTATTCCTACCTTTATTCTATCACATTGTGGTGAAAAGAAACATAACTCAACTCCTCCTGCCCATCCAAGTGGCAAAGGTTGAACCATATGAAAAGAGGAAGCTTGCTCTGCTTGGGGCAACAGTGTCCCTGTAATGGTGCAGTAATGGTCAACCAGAGAACCAAGGAACAGAGGCAACTGAGCAAGTGCACGCACATATAGGAAGCTCTACCAAACCTTAAAAAAGGCCCTAGTCCAACTGAGTCTACTTCTGTCCTCTCTGCCTCACTTGGGGCAGAAATTGATGAAAACTGTATCCCCCATTACGATGAATTCCTGAGACAACTTTGAGCTTCAACCCTTGGGGAGCAACCATGAAAGGGTCAACAAAGTGAGTGACCAGGGAATATAAGGGAAAAAACCTGGCATTGGCAAGTCTGAAAAGGAAGAAAATTAAAAAAAAAAAACAACAAAAACCCTTGAGAACAAGCAGATAAACCATCAGAGAAGACATTTACAGAAGGAAACATAGTATCCAGATCATTTAAGTGGATCCAAACATCTTTGAAAAGTATTGGGGGCCCACCCAGAAACACCTGTCTGTGTATCCTTAGCAAGTTAACCCCAATTGCTTAGAGGCAGCCAGGTGGCTCAGTGATTAAGAGCACCGGCTCCAGTGTTGGGACGACCTGGAGATCGAATCCTGGGCTCAGACACTCAGCACCACACCCAGAAATAGCTGGCTGTGTAACCTTGAGCAAGTTACTTAACCCAGATTGCTTAAAAAAAAAAAAAAAAGAAAAAGAAAAGTATTGGAAGAAAGAGGAAAATGAATGAACAACTTAGAAGGCAAAGAATCATATGAATTCCTAATCCAATATGGGAGCAGCGTAAGATATTACTGAATGGTTCAAGAGAGAAATGAAATAGGACAATGTGATAGTAATGGCAAGCCAGATGATGTTCCAAAGGCTGCAGAGATTATAGCATATGGGAGGGATAACACTGTAACTATTGTTTATTCTGGAGAAGATGATTACAAAATTGTACCCTTAACTCATTTATTCTACCGTGAGTGAGGCTACGATAGTCTGGTTATTGTCTCTTTGCTTTTTCTTGATTTTTTGTTTGTTCACCTTGTTTGTTAGATTTATTTCCACAGGCTTGGTACCCTCCATCTGTAGATGCCTGATAGCTTAAGCTGGATATCACCCCCTGTCTGCAACTGTGATGTGTCACCCTTGGACCTGGCATCAAGCATATTAAGAACTGACCTCTCAAATGGGACCCCTTAGGACAGGGACAGCTCTACATCCGATTTCAGCAGCAAGTAGCCATAGAAGAAGAGATATTCACCCCTTACCACAAGATTTTGGGGCCCCATTTGTTCGGGGTGGGGGGAATGATGGGGAGCTTGTGCTCAAGCGCCACCCTAAAATATGGTTTTCTGTGTTTATTGTGTGCTATTCTTGTTATATTGTTGTGAAATTTTGTTGACACCAGTTATTCCTACTGTATTTTTGTCAAGTAAGGGACATGAAAGATCTTGGGGCCGAATGTAAGGGTTATGGGATTTAAAGATCTTCCATGCCCCGTTGGACTTGCTGACGTAGCAGGAAGGGGCGGAGCAAGAGGAAGCAGAAGCCAAGCTAGCGTTCCTTCGGTGGCTGGCGGTGGTGGTGACGGCGGCAGCAGCAGAGGCAGTGGCAGCGCGAAGCCCTTTTTTTGAGTTAGAACTGCTAAGGACTTTCTGCTAAGGACTCCTGCTGAGGACTGCCAGGGGCCGGAGCTGCTGGGAGTGCGCTTCCAGGACGCTGGGTGGTTGCTGTGCGTGGGGAGAGGAGGACCTTTGCCTGAGGTAGCCTGTTCTGTTTTAAAGGCTTGAAAATGTGGGTGCTTTCTACTTTATCTACCTGTGCCAATGTCATAACTACTCTGATGGCTTTCACTTTCTGGTTTTGGGACTCAGTCTTTTGGTATCTTAATAAATTTTCTAGTTTATTTCCTCATATGGAAAAAAAAAAAAAAAGAACTTCCGCCTCTCTCTTGTCTCTCCAAATCTACATCACCAGCTCCTCCCACTTCAGGACTTTCTTTTCACATCAACAAGCCCATCCCACAGGTGGGATTAACAAACTCTGGGTTTTAATACAATCAATTTGAAAACCAAGCCAATACAGGGGAATCTTTAATTGCCATTACTATCACAGACAATATGGAAGAAGAGTAAAAAGCAATAACATTGAGAAAAAACACAATCTTCATAAAAGCAAAATATATTTGTCTTGAAGGCAGGATATGTAGAGTCAGTGTAAGGATTATCTATTCCCCAGAAGAATATAAATAAACAATACCTGAACACCACAAAGCAAGAAGTTATACAAGAAATTTGACCAGAGCTTCTGAGTATCAGTTGAAAGAATTCACAGATTACTTCCAGAAAAAGACAAAAACAAAACAAAAAACCAAACCTATGCCACAAACTCTAAGATATATAGTAGCTAAACTGAATACTCCCAATATAAACAGTAATTTCTGCTACTTACCAGAATAAAGACTTCAAATATAAAAAAGAAGGAAATTTGAATAACCCAAGTAACTTTTGCACCCATCAGAAATTATATGAGGGAACAGAAAAATGTTTTCTGAAGAATAAAGTCACTCAAGGTGACAAACCCTGTAAACCTGAACAATAATTAAATGATGGCCTATAGGAGAATGGTTGAAGTAGCAAATGAGAGAGAGGGGATTAAAACAGGAGTAAAGAAAGGGGGAAATCTCACTTCAGTAATGGAAAGATAAAGTAAGAAAGAAAAAAGAATTAATAAGAAAACTCCCAAACTATGTAAATGATGGGGAAAAGAAAAAAGACTGGAAGTGCTATGGTGTAATGGGAATGGAAATTTAAGGTCTTCCCTGCCCCTTAACAGGCCAAATGTAATAACATGTAGCCCATTGGGGGATGGGGGAAGGGTGGAATAGGGACCATGCTGCAAGGGAGGAATAGGAGAGGTAGAGCAGGAAGGAATAGGAGAAGGAGCCAGAATAGCTGGAAGCAAGCAGCATGGAGGCTGAGCAGCTAGCGTGAATGAGAGAGGGGCATTTTTGCTTAAGGGGGCCTGTATTGTTTTGAAGATCTGATAGAGGGAAAACTTGGAAATATTGGTGTTCTCTGCATTGGCTGTATGTACCAATTTCTTGGTTGCTATGATGGATTTGGCTTTCTAGTTTGGGGATTTGGCTTGCTGGTATTTGAATAAATGTTTTGGTTCTGTCTTTCATTTGGAAAGCCTGTTACCTTTTTTGATTTACAACTACATCAGCATATTAATAGCTTCCATGGGTGCTGTGAATATTGCACTGACATTATATATGGAGAGAATGCATAAGGGTGACAAGAATAGGTTGGAATAAGGTTGTCTGAAAGTATGATAAGCAAAAATAACTGAAGAGTTCAAGTAACTGTCTTTACAAAGGAAGAGAAACAAGAAAAAAACCCTAATTTAGAAAAAAAAACAGCATTAGAGACAAATAGAGGAAAATACAAATGTGAATGTATAAAACAATGCAACAAATTTTAAAAAAAGGTAATGGATTGTAAAGAATAAGAAAACCCCAAAACAAGCAATCAAAAATAATCCACAGTGTCTTGCTTAGAAGAAACACCTAAAAAGCAGCAAAATGCAAAATAAAAATGAAAGGCTGTAGCAAATTTAATTATTCATCAGGCTTATTAAAAAAAATCTGGAGTTTCAATCATGCTACCAGACAAAAGAAATTTACAACATAAAAAGAGATTATACTTAAAAGTAGGTCCAACAAATCAATATCAGTTTTAAACTTGTATGCCCAAGTGCCTTAACATCTAAATTCAAAAAGGAAAATTTAACTGAATAAAGACAAATACAATTAAGGCAAGAAACTTCAATGTCCCTCTCTCAATTTTTGATAAATTTAAAAGAAAGGTAAACAAAAGGAAAATTCAGTCTCATATCTCCAACTGCCTATTAGATATATCAAAATGGATATCCTATATACAATTTAAACTCAACATATCCAGAATTAAACTCTATCCTCTCCTGAAATTCTCCTCATTTCCAAACTCCCCTACTACTGTTGAGAGTGACACTATCCTCCCAATCCCTCAGGCTCCCAACTTACCTGTTACCCTGGACTCCTCATCATCTCTTATTCCATATATCAGATCTATTGCCAAGGCCTATCAATTATACCTTTGCAACATCTCTTCAATATGTCCCTTTCCCTTCCATTATACTGCCACCACCCTGTTACAGGTACTCGTCTCTTCATGCCTGAACTATTGAAATATCCTATTTGTTGATCTGCCTGCCACAAGTTTCTCCCTCTTCCAATCCAATCTCAGCTGTCATGATCAATTTCATAAAGTGAGGATCAACTATAAAACCTTTTACCATATTCATCATTTAAAACCGTTCACAATCCCTCCACCCCCCACTTACTCTCTGATAACAGTTATCCAGTTACACTGGTCTCCTTGCTGTTCCCTGAATAAGACACTCCACTTCTAGACTCTAGACATATTCATTGACTGTCCCCCACTCTCTCCCTTCTCATCTCACTTCTTGGCTTTCTTGGCTTCCTTCAAGTTTCAGCTAAAATCCCATCTTCTAGAGCAAGCCTTTCCCAAACCCCTTTTAATTCTTGTGTCTCCCCAATGTTGATAATTTCCTATTTATCTTGTATATAGCTTATTTGTACATAGTCCTTTTTATGTTGTCTCACTCAATAGATTGGGAGCTCTAGGGGCTACATAGGGAAGCCAAAGCACTGATCTGGACTCTCCTTCTTCCTCTACACTATTTCATTTGTAATCTCATCAGCGCCCACGAATTCAGGTATCAGCTCTTTGCAGATAATATTCAGATTTATTTGTTCAACCCAAACTTTCCTATTGATCTTTAGTTTTGCAACTACAAATGCCTCAAAGTGAATGTCTCAGACATTTGAAAGGTAATATGACTAAAACTTAATTCATTAACTTTCTTCCTACACCCTCCCAAAGAAGGGTTTCCCTATTGCTATGGAAGGCACTCTCAACTCCCCCCCCCCCTTACTCGGATTCACAAAGTAGTTTTCATCCTCACATCCTCACTTTCACTCTCTCCCCATAATGAATCAATTGCCAAGACCTACAGTTGACAATCTCTCTCTCTCTCTCTGCTTTTTTGAGGGGAGAAGGCAGGGCAATTGGGGGTTAAGTGACTTGCCTAAGGTCACACGACTAGTAAGTGTTAAGTGTCTGAGGTTACCTAAGTGGTTACCTGAGGTAGGTAACCTAAGTGTCTTGAACTCAGGTCCTCCTCATTCCAGGGCTGGTGCTCTATTCACTGCACCACCTAGCTGCCCCAATAATATCTCTTATATATGCATCTTCCATAGTCCTCATCTCCTCACACCTGAACTATTGTAGTAGCCTCCTGAGTAATCTCCTTTTAAGTCTCTTCCTACTCTAGTCCATCCTTCACTCTAGTCCATTGTCTAGCTGATCTTCCTAAAATACAAGTCTGATCATGTCACACTCTACCCCTCCAGTGCCTCTCTATTTCCTCTAACATCAAATAAAAATCTTCTCTTTTGTGTTTAAATCTCTCCATAACCTGATTTTTTCTTACATTTTACAGGCACCCCATCCTTACCCTCTCCTAGCCATGTGTTTGTGATCGAGTCACACTAGCCTCTTTTTTGTTTCTCCTGCAAGCACTCCATTTCCCAACTATTATCATTTTCACTGGCTGTCCCTGATGCCTGGAATTCTCTCCCTCCTCACTTCTGCCTCCTAGTTTTCATGGCTTCCTTCAAGTCTCAGCTAAAATTCCACTAATCTACAAAAAGTGTTTCCCAGTTTTGTTATTCTTAGTCTTCCTTGTGAAATTATCTCCAATTTACTCTGTATATAGTCTGAGTCTACATAACTGTTTACATGTCTCCTCCCTTAGACTGTGAACTCCTTGAGAACAGGGACTATATTTTGCCTTTGCTCATATGACCAATACTTAACACAGTTCCTAGCACCTAGTAGACACTTAAAAATTTGAGTTGATTATATCAGAAATCTAAATATTTCTCTAGTGATTAGTGAGTAGTAACACAAAGGAAAATTATATCTACTTATACACAAGTATACACATACATATATTGTAAAAGGCATCTTTACATTGATTAACAATTTAAAACAATTTTAGGGCATTAAAATCTCATAAAGAAGTACATAGAAGCAGAAATGTCAAGTCATTTCATTATTGACCATAATATAACATAATAGTAATCATTAAGGAACCTTGGGGGAAAGAATGCAAACTTAAATGGAATCTAAATAATATACTAAAGAATTCATAGATCTAGCATCAGATCAAGAACAGATCATTTCACTCCAAAAAAAATGTCAGTAGTTATTTAACAGGCCAGACTTTTAGGTTGCAACCAAAGTGGTCCTTAAGGGGAAAATGTATGTCTCTAAATTAACTAAAGAAAGAATAAGTCAATGAATTGGTTATACAAGATATCTATATACATGTATATGTATGTCTATGTATATATGTATATCTATGTAAGTGTATGTATGTATGTATGTATATAGAGAGATGCCAAAAAGTACCCCACAAACACAAAACTAGAAATTCTGAAATTCAAATAAGGTAAACTAAATTGAAAATACCATTCCAAAATCTTCCTAATGTCTTTTATATTCTATTTTCCCTGCAACTCAGCTTAACTTTTTTCACTGTGGATTTTCCCACCTTGAAGAATCCAGTCTGGAAAGAAAGAGACCCTATCTTGCTTAATCATGGTATTTCCTATTATCAGAATGTCATGGGGAACTAATG
Source organism: Petaurus breviceps papuanus (assembly GCF_028583685.1). Lineage (NCBI taxonomy): Eukaryota > Metazoa > Chordata > Mammalia > Diprotodontia > Petauridae > Petaurus > Petaurus breviceps. The sequence continues at coordinate 75,245,722 of NW_027186304.1, read as the reverse complement.
TAACCATCTAAGCATCAATGCTCCAAGGAGCAAGTAGTGACCTTTGACACTGACCTTTGGGGACCAGCTTAGTTTAGCAGCAGCTTAGACAAGAACTTGACTAATGATCACTGATCTGTAATTAATGAGTACAAATTCTGTAGAACTTTAGCTATGTCTGAAGCCACTCTCCTCGGAGGTGATTGTCATTTCTGAGAAAATAACAGAAAGAGTGTATTTTCCTCTAAAGAACTGGAGGGCAATGTTTGCAGTTTTGCTATTATAACTTTGAAGGGAAAGCAAAATCAATCATTAGTAAACTCAGCAAAATCTAATTTTTTCCAGGTCAGCTGTTTTTGATAGCATATTCATTTAGCTTTTCTTCAATTGTTTTCAATCTTTAGATTTTGTTCTTGTATTTTGTGTCATCTCCTGAAATTAGTGCATTCCATTTGCTACATTCTGATTTTCAGAGAGTTCATTATTTGTAAAAGGTTTTTCTACTTTCTATTCTAAGCTAGTTATTCTCCTTCCTAGTTTTTCTTCTCTTTCACTTATAACTACTTTTTAAAAATCTCTTACCTCATTTCTTCTTAACATTCTTGAATTCCTTATGACCAAGCCATTATTTTTCTGAGACTGTACTTATTCTAGAGTTACTCTCTTTTTATCTCTTGAACTTCTTTTACTCCATGAATCTGTTTATTGTGTTCAGTGATTTTGTGCCATGGGCATACTCTGCTGCCTCCTGCACTATTAGATAAAATATTTCATCCAGTACCTTTTCCCTCACTAGGTCCCTGTCACTGGCTTCCTCTTCTCCTTAGAGCACTGGTAAGCTTCTGTGTTCCTGATCAGAGCTCTGCAGGTCTTCTGTTCCCTTTGTGTGTGTAATGGTAATGGGAATTTGAAGATCTTCCCTGTCCTCAATAGACCAAATGCAATCACATAGAGTCTATGGTGAGAGGAGTTGCTGAAAGATGGAGCAGAGCCCAGAGGAAGCTGGGAGTCAGAGCAGTTAGATGTTGGGAGGAGAGAAGATGCAGGCAAGCCAATAGCTAGGTTTGTGAGTGTTTGTGGGAGGGCTAAAGGTTGATGTAGTTCCCTGCTGTGTTATGGTGTATTAACTTCTTTGTTGTTATGATGGATTCAGTTTCCTGGTGTTGGGATTTGGTTTTCTGGTGTCTGAATAAATGTTTTGCTTCTGTTTCATATATGGAGAGTCTGTTATATTTTGCGATTCAGAGTTGTGCTCTCATATTCATAGTTGCCATTGGTGCTCTGAATATTGTGTTGGCCCTACAGTGTGTTGCTCCTCTACCAATCAGGGTCCTACATTCTTCAGTCCCTTTAATCTCTTGCAGCATCTTCAATCAGAGTGAAATAGATTTCTGGCCCCATAGGTTGTCCCCTATTTGAGTATTGCTATGAGAGTCAGATCTATGTATATAAGTTAACTGATAGGATAGTTTTTCAAGCAATTTGTCACAATTTAAATGAAGAGAAATTCTATTTATTTCTCTCTGCCTCCATAACCAAGACATTGCAAAGAGGTAAACTTAAGTTGGCTATCAAGTGGGAAAAACAATTTCCTCATAACTAGGGGTAGTGATAAGTGAGGTAGTTGCTTCTTTCTCAACAGCGATCTTGCAGTTATGTATTAGCTATACATATACTCATTCATGTGACATTCCCTAGTGTCATGCAGAAGTAGGAATAGGCTTAAGCCATAAATGGGTAATGGATTCAGAGGTAGAACATTGGGCAGAGCTGGAATATGGGGTTGGAAGCAGTATTCTCAAGTCCATTCACCATAGATAATGGTTGGGACTCTAGAGAAGATTTCATGTAAAAAAGATTGCCCACATAGCAAACACATCTTGTTTAGATTTTACCCTTGATCTGCAGAAAATTAGACTCACTTTAGAACAGTTCTAACAAAATCAACTTTTGCCTCTTCCATCAGTACTGGAACTAAGGGTTTATAAACAAGTCATGTTATTCAAAACTTCCAGTAAATGAAATATATGCCAAGATTAGTACTGGAAATGACAAAATTCTCATCTGTTCTCCTTCCTCTTGGACATAATAAGAAGCATCTGTTCCAATTTTTTTTGATACTTAACTATAATAATATTTAGAACTTACATATAGCTTCTTACTATCAAAGACTCTTACAAACATTGTATTACTCACAAACATGTCTAATTATTCTCATTTCTGGGTCTTTTATGAAGCCATAGATGATTGTGGTCAGAATATTTCTAGAGTAACATCATTAGGCCTTTTTTATGCAAAAGAAAACTGGAACAAGTAGAAACTGAGGTTCCTTAAAACAGACCTACACTCATACACACATACATATGCATATACACATTCATTAATTCAAGATTCATTAAGTGTCTATGGTTGATTCCACTTATTCCAAGTGTAGGGTCAGAAGAAGTAAGAAGATAGTGAGTCAATGATGCAGATTTTTTTTAAAGAAAAAGAAAACCTTTTTACTAAATGTGAACAAATTCTCAGCAAGGATGCACATCAAATGTGATCAAAAAGATCAAATTTTATAAGAAATGTAAAGTCCTTTGCAAATCTTAAAGTGCTAAATAAATGCTATCTAACATTGATGATGATGATATATAGGAGAAACTCTCCTGGAGCTCAGTACACTATAGTTACATAAGCCACTGCAGTTAATAATATCAATAGCCCACAGGGGAGTAAAAAATCCTCCAGTTCCAAAGAGCTGCAGCTCTTTCTTGATATTGATTCATACCGAATTGACCAAAAACTTGGCTTCAGTGCATTTAACTTAACCCCATTTCAAGGCAAGGCAACAAGCATTTATTAAGTGTTTTCTATGTTCCAGAAACTGTGCTAAATACTGGGCACACACATATATACCAAAAGACAGTCCATGCCTTTAAGGAGTTTACATTCAAATAGGGAAAGACAATACACAAAAGGGAATTGAAAAGGTAGGGAAGTTATTTATGCAGGGACACAGCATAGAAATTTTTAAAGATGGAAACTCACCCATGTGACATTTGTATATCTCTATCTATCTATCTATCTATCTATCTATCTATCTATCTATCTATCT
>NW_027186304.1:75183997-75242630 GCF_028583685.1 Petaurus breviceps papuanus | reverse complement strand
TCTATCTATCTATCTATCTATCTATCTATCTATCTATCTATCTATCTATCTATCTATCTATCTATCATCTATGTATCTATGAATCTGTCTGTCTATCTATCTGTCTATGTCAGAAACAGAACAAGGCAGGGGATAGAAGCTTGGCTGGCCTAGACCCTTACCCAAAATGGAGAATCAGGGAAGAAATTACTAATAGGAGAATGCAGCCAGGATAGAGAAAGGATATTCCAGAGAGAGAAGGTGGGGAGGGAAAGAGAAGGGAAAGGAACAGGTATTTACTAAGTTCCTATTTTGTGCTAGGCAGTGTGTTAAATGCTTTACAAATACTATCTTATTCAATCCTCACAACCCTGTGCTATTATACTCCCCATTTCACAGTTGAGGAAAATGAAGCAGAAAGAGCTTGAGTGACTTGCCTAAGATCACACAGCTAGTATGTGTCTGAAGCTGGGTTTGAACCTGGGTCTTCCTAACTCCAGACCCAGTGGTCTAGCCACTGTGTCACCTAACTGCCTGGTGGCAATTGGATATTCCAGGGTGAGGCAGATGCAGGTGCTGATGAAGGCCCCAAGATGAGACAGCTAATGAAACAGTGGCAAAGTCTGTTTTTTAGGACTAAGAATTACACATGTGTTTTAAATCATTAATCCTGGGCAGCCTGGTCTGTTCCTCAGGTTTTAAAACCTGAGTATTAGAAGTGTTTGTTATTGTTTTTCATTTTTCTCCCATGCTTTGTGACCCCATTTGGGGTTTTCTTGGCAAAGACACTGGACTGGTTTGCCATTTCCTTCTCTAGCTAATTTTTATAGTTGAGAAAACTGAGGTAAACAGTGTTAAATGACTTGCCCAGGGTCCCTCAATTACTAAGTATCTGAGGCTGGATTTGAACTCACGAAGAAGAGTCTTCCTGACTTGCTCTATACACTACACCACCTGGCTGCCCCTGGGTTTTGCAAGTAGGATCCTAGTGATTTTGCCCTTTGATTTCAGGCCCAGGGTGGAATATCATACCTAGCAGTAAATGACTGTTACTCTGATTCTAGGAACTAACAAATAAAACACCCCAAGGAAACAGTACATATGACACATTCTAGGGGGAAAAAACGGGGAGGGGAAGAGAAAAAAGAAAACAGTAAAAGTAAATAACCACTCCCCAAAGCACCAACACTTGTGCTGCCACCAAACATTTAAAAGGGTCAGAAGAACAGGAGTCACACTGGAGCATGGGACAGCAAAGTGAATATCAGTCCTGGAGTCACATGACCTGGGTTCTGCTTCCACCTCTAGAGGTGTGATCACCTGGGTAACCTTAGGCAATTTACTGACCTTTATGGGACCTCATAGTGCTTGTCTCTTAGATGAGACAAGTTGAATTAGGCAGCCTCTGGGGTCCCTTATAGGTCTGGATCTACGATCCCACGAATTTGTAGGCCCATTAAAGATAATATCAGGAGGGCAAAAACCACAAACAGAAAGTTAGCTAACAGAACTAAAAGACCTTCAAGGGCATTTCTATTTTTTAAAAAGTGTAATCATCATATACCTACATATCACATGCATACACATACTTACATACATACCTACATAGGCACACATACACATTGTATATGTATGTGTGTACATATGTGTATGTGCATATATCCACACACAAATACACATTTGTGTTTATGAACATGTGTATACATACATACATACATATAGAAATACATACACACATAAAATACACATGCATATACATATACACATATACATACATACACACAGTCCTCTCCCTGGAGAGGTCCACAGCAGCAGTCAGAGTTCATATGCATGATGACCTACTCACTTCTCATACACAAGAAAGGCTCATCAAGAAGACTGCCCTACTCCTTACCTCAGGACAGAAACACCATTAACCGCATGGAGTACTGCAGAAGACTAGCAGCAGATACTACCACCACAGGTGGTCCTGTCATCAGCCAGGCACCAGGGCAGTATGAGTTGCCCAAATCCTCACAGGGCTGTAACTAACCATAAAACACATAAATTATACAATGAATAATTACATACAAGGATAAGCACATATATGTATATATAACTATATACATACATATCCCTATATACACATTCCACATACATATATGCACACATGTGCACATATACACACCTATTCACATAGGTGTATATATGTGCATTGTATTGCATTGTGCATATATGTGTGTATGCGCGCACACACACACACACATATTTGGAAGCCAAAGTAGACTATAATGCCCTTGCTTACCACTTGTTCCATGGCCTGAAGTGAGATCTTCTCTCCACTCACTTCTCTAACCCTAGCTGTAACTTCACTTCACCCATTTCATTTTTCATTCATAGGCCATTGAAACAATATTTCTTAAATGGAATGGAGTGTTCCTCAAGTTCCTCTGAGGTGTCCTTCTGACAACACCTTGACTTGCACTCATGGACTGCAAAGAAAGATCAACTGGGTAACACCCTCTGCTAGCTGCACTAAACTTCTCTTTTACCTGGGCTGTACAGAGTCATTTTATGTCTACTGTATGATCAGAGTCCACTATTCATCCCTCCTCTACCTCCAATCCCAAACAATGGGAGTGAGGGAAGATAAGTATGAGACCTGAGGGAACATCCTACCTTTCTGCCCAATGTAAGGTGCGTATAGGATTATTTGGGTTATGATTTGCCCAAACAATTGCACAGGTGGGAGTGGATGAGGAAGGGAGGGCTACATAAAAGATAATTATGAGATCGAGGGAACATCTTACATTACTGCCCAGTGTAAGGTACCTGTATATGGTGCTTTCAGTAATAGTCCCATGGTTACCAACAAAGCTGGACTAAAGGAAAAAAAATCTTCCTGAGGTTATAATGGGATTTCTATAAACAATAATGAGCCCTGACTATCACCATCCACCCCTTCATCCCTATAATCAGTACTAAAGAAGCACCAAATCGGAGAACCACCCTCCTTTGTAAACTGGTTATGACTCAGGGTGAACACAGTCTCCACAAGGAAATCAGTCTATCTAGCAAATGCTGGAGACAATAAATAACATTTGTCTTTGAAAAATCCATTTTAAAACTTGGGTCCCACTGAAAGTGATAAACCAAATAAAAACAGAAGAATATAATAAGGTATTGAGTGCAACCCTACACAGTTCTGGAGGTAGAGTTGTTTCCTTAATTAAAGGAAATGAAGGTGGGGAAGCTATAAAAGTCTGTCTACAGCATTATTCTATTCAATTGAAGGGATGTTTAGGTATTATAGGGTACTGGGATGCCCTGTTCAAATGTAAGTGGTTGCTGTATCAGCAAATTTCCACCACTGATTCTTCCCTAATAATGGGCTCCTTTGACAGTAGAGAGGCTAAACCTCTAGGATCCCTCCTTTCCCAGAAGTACACAGTAGTAGCTCGAGAGTCCATACTCACTCCTTATATACAGGAGAGGTTCATACCAAGAAGACTGCCCTGCTCTGTGCCTCCAAATGGACTCACCAGACACCAGGTTGGGCACTGCAGAAGACCAAAATAGATGCCACCCTTTTTAGTGATCCTTTTATCAACCAAACAACAAGGCAGTATGAATTGCCCAAATCCTCACAAGACTGTGACCTAGTAGCAAGAGTTGATAGTGACTGGGGAAGGGCCTAGTGGACACATCACCTTCAGGGAGGTAAATGTTTCTTTCATAGCGGTAGTGATGCCACTGGTGAGCTCCAAGCTTAACATTCCTTGTTTCTGCTCACTCTTTTAAGGTTTACATCCACTACTGGGGGTATATCTCAGCAAAGACCCCAGAAATATATCACTTTTCAATGTCAATAATGCAGAATCAAGGGTCTTACAATGACTAAGACCTTTGTAATGTAAGTAAGACCTCTCCATTGTAATGAGCCAGGCTACCAAGACCACTCTCCATGATGACAGGAACTAGAGGTCTAGCCCACATTGTTCCTTCACCTTTATCTGGATGGTGTTCTTTTCCCTGACGTAGTGGCTTCTCTAAAATATCTTTCTTACATAGAGGTTCCAAATTTATTTATTTTTTATTCAGTCGTGACAACTACTCTTCATGACCACACTTGGGGTTTTCTTGGCAAAGATGCTCAAGTGGTTTGCTGTTTCCTTCTCCAACTCATTTTACAGATGAGGCAAACAGGGTTAAGCAACTTGCCCAGGGTCACACAGCTAGCAACTGTTTGAGACTGGATTTGAACTCAGGTCTTTCTGACTTCTGGTCCAGCGCTCTGTCCTCTGCGCCACCTAGCTGAACCACATTGTGAATGTCAGTCCCCACTATCCATAATCATTCTGCACTCTGGAGATGGTGGGAGGAGGGTTGACTATAACCCTGGTTTTTCTAAATTTCACTTTCCATTCCTTCCTTTCTGTTTTTCACCCTCAGAGGTATTTTGGTCTTTTCCCTAAGATAAAGGGGCAATTATTTGAAAGCCCTTTCAACTTTGCTAAAAAGTCTCGTGCTTGCTTGGGCTATAGATCTACAAGTAATTTTAAAATGTGCATCTGACTAAAATAACTAAATAATATAATAATATATTATTATAATTAATTAATTTTATAATTAATATCATTATAATTAATTATAATATAATAAAATAACTAAAAAAAGGTCCCATATCTTACCTGACCAAAATTTTTTTTTACTTTTTCTTTTTTCTACAATTTTTGCAGTCTCTACTGAATCTCATCTCTTAGTTGTGGACTTAACTGGCAGGATTTTATCAAGTTTTTATAGTTTGATTCCCTAGGAGTTTCATTTTCTGTATTAATACTGGTATTCCCATGTAAATGCATGCAAAGTCTTTACTCATAGGCCATCTGCATGCCTTTCTTCATACATAAGTGATGTTGTTGTTTGTTCTTCCTTCTAGAAGAAGACTATGGTATCAGGGAAGTGATATATGCAAGTGAATTGGATTTAAGTGAGGGAGGGCTGTGCAAAGTCACCAGCCTCACTTTCTCCTCCAGCGCCATCTGTGTCCAGTGGCCAGATATAGATCAGGACAACTGGAGATGGCCCAGTAAAAAATAAATCAAAATTTGGATTTTTTGGGACCTAATTTTCTTTTCCATCCTGAATCTTGTGGGGCTAAATAATCCATCACTTCACTGCTTAACTGATACATGGGGCAAGAAGGTGTCCACTCCAGTCCATCTGAGGAGGAGAGGGGAAGGAGAAGGGGAGTAAGCCCTCCCACAGTTAGAGCCAGAGGTGAAAAAGCGCTCAAAACTCACCATTTGTTGAAATGAAAATTTTTTGTTTGGGCTTTTCCCCCTGATTAACAGGATAAACTCAAGACAAAGGTAATTAAAAGGAGTTTATTATAAGTAGTGGAGGTAGAAACATATTGAGCCCATCAGATCCCCTAAAGATCTAAATCTTGCCTCTCACTCAACAGTCTGTTATCTGAGCATGAGAATTGGGATCCCCTTTTCCTCTAATCACAGTTGGGTTTGCATAGTGTGGTTTACCTCTGAAAATCTTTAAATTGTATACAATCGGGGTGGCCAGGTGGCTCAGCAAGTAAGAGCACCAGCTCCAGTGTCGGGATGACCTGGGGATTGAATCTGGGCTCAGATACTTGGCACCACAACCAGAAATAACTGGATGTGTAACCTTGAGCAAGTTACTTAACCCCGATTGCTTTAAAAATAAATAAATAAATTGTATACAATCAGAATACAAAGGAGGTGATAGAGTCAGAAAGGCTAACAAAGGTTTTAGTCTCCCTCTTATCAATCCCAGATTTTAATAACCAGATCTGTCTTCTCTCTCCTCCTCCTTCTAGTGTGCTTTTCAGAGGGCTGCACCACTGAGGGTTTACTTAATATCAAGGAGGCATATGGAATATACCCTAAGGTTCCCAATCCAGGGAAGGGGAACCTGTCAGCTTCATACCAAGCCCTACCTTCCTTTAGAAGTTCATTTACATTAATTCAAATTTGCTGATGCAATAGGGATTTGATGCAACTTCTCATTCCCATGCAGTTTTTCTCCCACCTTCAACTAGGCCATCACTGAATCCATCGTTATCACCAACAGTACATGGTTTAGCTTTATCTCATTTAATTTTACCCATAGTCATGATGGTTTTCAGGCAATGGCAGGAGTGAGAGCAGCCTGTGATGGTCTTAAAAGAGGCTGTTTCGGGGCAGAGTCAAGATGGTGGAGTAGAAGCAGGACCTCCTCACTGCTCCGGCTTCCACCTTCCCCAATCCATGTAAAAAGGGGACTCTGAACAAACTCTGGAGCTGTAGAACCCACAAAATGACACAGAGAAGCTAACCTCCTGCTGAGGACAGCCCTGCAGGCTGGCAGGAATTGGCCAGTGCAGTGCTCTGGGAGCCTAGCCCAACCCCACACCAAGGCTTTAGCCCCAGGGCAGGCCTGACCAGCAGCCTGCTGGCTGGAGGGACTCCAGATCAGCAGCAGCTGTGGCTGTTTCCAGATTTATCAACACATAGATGCGAAGGACAAAGTGAGAGGTCAGTGCAGTCTGGACTTTGGGACCCAGTAAGTGGGAGTGTGTGGCTTTTTCCCTGGGGTGAGAAGCCCCTGAGACACCAGCTTGGCCAGCCAGCACCACATAGGCACCTTCAGCTCCTGGCCTGCAGACTGTAGGGGGACCAAGCACCAGTCTGAAGGGTAATCACTCTTGCTTTAACTTTCTTGGATCTGGATTGCAGTCTAGGATGGAGGTCCTGGGGTGTCCAGCTTGTCAGAGTGTGTGGAGGCCTCAGAGAGGGCACCCATCTAATACCTCCAGCAGCTGAGAAAACCCCAGCATTTGGGGACAAAAGCTCCCTTGTCTGGTGGCAGAGTCCTACTGTGGCAAAAAAGTCCAGGGGTCAAGTGACTGAGGGGCAACATGACCAGGCAAAGGAAAAAAAGCAGACAGAAGATTCCAACATTACACTCCTATTTTGGGGACAAAAAGGAGCAAAGCATGAAACAGGAGGAAGACAGCGAAGTCAGAACTCCTACATCAAAAGCTTCAAAGGAAAATACCAGCTGGTTACAGGCCATAGAGGACCTTAAGAAGCAGATAAGAGAAGTGGAGGAAAAATTGGGAAGAGAAATGAGAACAATGCAAGAAAATTATGAATGAGAGTCAACTGCCTGACTAAGGAAAATAATACCTTAAAAAATAGACTAACTCAAATGGCAAAAGAGGCTCAAAAAAGCAATGAGGAGAAGAATGCCTTAAAAATCTGAATTTGCCAGATGGAAAAAGAATCTCAAAAGCTCAATGACGAGAATCATTGCTTCAGAATTAGAATGGAGCAAAAGGCAGCTAATGACTTTATGAGAAATCAAGATGCTGTTAAACAGATCCAAACAAATGAAAGAATAGAAGGCAATGTGAAATATCTCATTGGGAAAGCCACTGACCTGGAAAAAAGATCCAGGAGAGATAATTTAAAAATTATTGGACTATCTGAAAGCCATGATCAAAGTAAGAACCTAGAAATCATCTTCCAGGAAGTTCCCAAAGAACTGCCCTGATGTTTTAGAACCATAGGGCAAAATAGAGGTTGAAAGAATCCACCGATCACCTCCTGAAAAAGATCCCAAAAAGAAAACTCCTAGGAATATTATAGCCAGGTTCTGGAATTCCCAGATTAAGGGGAGAATATTACAAGCAGCCAAGAAGAAACAATTTTAATATTGTGGAAACACAATCAGGATAACCTGGGATCTGGCAGCTTCTACACTGATGGATCGAAGGACTTGGAATGTGATATTCTGGAGGTCAAAGGAGCTGGGATTAAAACCAAGAGTCACCTACCCAGCAAAACTGAGTTTCATGTTTCAGGGGAAAATATAGTCATTCAGTGGAATAGAGGACTTTCAAGCATTCTTGCTGAAAAAAACAGAGTTGAATAGAAAATTTGACATTCAGATACAAGAAGCAAGAGAAGCATGAGAAGGTAAACAGGGTAAAGAAATCATAAGGAACTTATCAAAGTTGAACTATTAACATTCCTACATGGAAAAACAATAATTGTAAATTATGAAACTTTCCTCAGTAGTTGAAGGGAATAGAAATATATGTATATATATATGTCTATATATGAGGGTATATGGGCATATGAATACATATGTGAATGTCTGTATATATGTTTACAGGCATACATAGATAGAGGGGACAGGACCAATTTAACAGGAAGGGATGATACTTAAAAGGAGAAATTAAGAGGTGAGAGGAATATAATGAGAGGAGATGGGGAGAGACAGAATGGGGTAAACTATCTCATATAGAAGAGGCAAGGGAAAATGGTTACAATGGAGGGGAAGAATAGGAAGGCAAAAGAGAATGGGTCAACCTTATTCCCATTGAATTTGGCTTGAGGAGGGAATGAAATGCACACTAAATAGGGTATCTCACCCTCCAGGAGAGTAGGGGGGGGAGGGGATGATGGAAGGGAGGGCAGGCTGGTGGGGAGGGAAGTTGGAATCACTCACTTTTGAAAAGGGACAGGAACAAAGTAGAGAATAGAACAAGTGGGAGGTGGGATAGGAGGGAGGGAAATATAGTTAGTCTTTTACAATACATCTACTATGTTATTGTTTTGCTTTTAGCCACACATGTGCAACCTATACTGAACTGCTTATCTTTCCAGTAAGGGTGGGTGACAAGGGAGGAAGGGAATGAATCTGGAATTCAAAGTTTTAAAATCAAATATTCATATATATATATATATATACTATTATTAAAACTATTTTACATGTAATTGGGAAATAACATATACAGGCACTGGGGCATAGAGATCCACTGGAAAAGTTGAAAGGGATATGGGAGAAAATATGGGAGAGAGCAGATTGGAGGAGGGTATATCCTGTGGGACTGCTATTTTGGGGTGGTAGGTAGGGGAAAAATGGGGAGAAAATTTGTAACTCAAAATCTGGTAGAAGTGAATGATGTAAATCAGAAGTAAAATACAGCATTTGAAAAATAAAAAATAAATTTAAAGAACAAAACAGAAAGAGGCTGTTTCCAGGACTTAGAACCAATCAGCTACAACAAAGTGTCACTGGGAATGTTGAGTTCATGCTTTAGGATTATGTCACTGCTTGATGTTAATAATGCCATTTAGCTTCATTACTTCAGCTAGACTGGGTCCCAGCTTAGGGTCAGGATTCTTCTTGAAGTAGAGAGGCTCCTGGTATCCCATAAAGAGGAGAGAAATCTCACTGTGACAGCTTTGATTTAGTTATCATTCCTGAGATCACAGGCAGGTAGTAGATGGTGATCATCTAAGACAGGAAGTTCCTTCCTTGAAAGGTACCAATCAATCCACAGTCAACACATATTTTTATAAAGCAACTACTATGTGATAGTTATGGTGAAATTTGCTAAATTTGGTAAGAAAAAAAAACATCTGTCCTCAAGGAGCTTACTTTCTATAATTCTTTTGGAGGGAGACATCATGTATACATACATATGCTATATATGTATCTGGGTCATTTTGCTTTTAAATAAGGATTCTCCTGAAATCTGGAAAAACTTCCAGTTTACCAGGCCTAAGCTTTCTTGGTACCATAAACTCTTCAAGCCTTAGGCATACCTTATTTTGCCTGTTTTTCCCTTCCTCCTGCCTTACCCTTTTTTGGGGGAAGTATCGATATCTGGAAATTTCTGTACTCCTGTTTCTATACCTTTACACCGGCTGATCCCCAATGACCCAGATACAAATGTTCCAGTGTTTCCCTTTGGTCATTGCTTAATTGTTTTTCAGTCAAAGTTGCTGCACTGGAACTAGTAATAAGAAGCTAGATGGTTCAAAGGCCACAATGACACTTCTGAGATATTATTACAAGAGTCTGCAGAAGAACTCAAGAATTTTGGTTATATCTTCTGTAGAGCATAGATAAAGATGCAGAAAAAAGTTGCACAGGATGAGATGTGAAGAGGCTGTTATCTGTATCAGTGAGACTGAAGAGTCATTTAAGTATTATCTAGCCTTATGCCTCTCGAATTTCTGGAATTTCCCAAAGGAGAAATGAAAGAAGAATATGTGGAATTCAGCTTTCTAAAAATTTAAATTCTCACAAACTGCAGTCTTGGCTACTTAGTTACACCAAAGCTTCATTACCTCCACTTTCAAATATCTACTCAGGAATTAGCCCAGAGGAAATCTATTACATAACGTTTCACTTTAAATTATTTCATTCAATAAGTACTTAATAAATACCTACTATGTGCACGGGACTGCTAGGCAATGAGTAGACATGGAAGACATGACCCCTTCCTTCCAAAGAGTTTACAATCCAGCAAGACCCTATGAAATCCTCATTTCTCTGCCCCGCCCACACAAGACAAAGGAAATCAACCTCACCTTTCTTTGCTATTCCAGACATAAATAATCATGTAAGAATTCAAGTCACAGATAGATCTTTTCCCTTCCCCAAACAAGAGATGACAACTTTCTGCAGAGATCCAGAAGGACACTAGCTTTAATATGATATAGATTCTCACACAGTTGGAGCACGAACCAATCAGAACCACTCTCAAACTCATCTCATAACCTTCAGATATCCTGTTGACTTGATAATCATGAAGGGAAGAAGTCTACCCAGAATTTTTAAGCTGAAGCAACCTTAGAGATACCGAAAGTATCACAGTTTTAGAGCTGAAAGGGATCCTTCTTTTTCAGAAGAGGAATCTAAGGCCAGGGTAGGTTAAATGATGTGACTGAGGTCCCACGTGTAGAGAGTTACAGAAGCAAAATTGAAACCTAGTTTTCTGACGTCAAAGCCAAGCTATCTTTTCAATCTTTTCATTTCATACATGCAAAAACTGGTGTTCAGAGAAGTTGTAACTTGCCCATGTAACAAATGGCACTTGGAACTGAACCCTAGGTTGGTTGGTTTGCTTCCCCCATCCCTGCCTCCCGTTCTATTTTTTATACTACCCTTGAAAAAGAAGAAGGATGAGGAGATCTGGTGTCTGCTATGGCTCTCACTAATGTCAGGAGTGACTTCAAGCCACTTAAACTCCTTGAGGTTTTTCTGTTAAAAAGTAGAGATAATGTTTTGCCATGATTTTTTTTAAAAGGATTCCTGTTAGGCTCAAATGAGACAACAAATATGAGAACTTATTAAATATAAAGCATTTTTCTTGGTTATTATTATTAAGCACTAGATTTGGGGTGAGAAATCAATTCTTTCTAGAGTCGAAGAGCAACTTGCGACTCTCTCATTCTCTCTTAGCATTGAAATCGGATTCCTCACAGCGCCTTGGGGTGCATCCAAGTCTCCGCAAATCAGAGCAATGTAGGTCTGCCCCTCTCTCTGCCTCCGTTTCTCGTTGGCTTCTTCGGATCCTGCGGGGCGAGAAAGAGGGAAGCTGATCTTTTCAGAGTTAACTCCTCAGCTCCAGGTGGTGAAGCAGGATGAAGACATGGGCGTGGGGTTTTCCCCGGTGCCTGGGAAGGAAACCGGGAAACTTCTTGACTTCTTGAGCCCGGGACAGTTTACACAGCAGCACATCCCCAGCCAACCAGGTCCGGTACTTTCTGGGGGCCAGCCCACGCCTTGAAGCAAGAGGAAACTTTTGGGTTCTCAGCTTCGCCCCTCCCCTAGCCTCTAGAGAAAAGAATGGGACCGCCCCCAAGGGCTGACCACAGGGTGGATCTCAGCTCGAGGACTGTGAGGCGCCCCTCCGAGATTCCTGATCTTTGCTAGAGCACACACAACTGGCGGGAAAACCATGGGCCCCTCCTGGTTTCAGTGGCTGCTGAAGCATTTACTCTGCTTGCCTGGCTTGGCCATCGCTACCGTTGTACTGCTCCTGGCTCTGGGGGTGAGAGGGAGGCGGAGAAGGTAAGAGAGAGGTCCCCCTACCCCAACCTGGGTTGACTTTGCCGCTGGCCTTAGCTCACCCTGCTGGAGACGTCTTCTCTTTCTCTTTTTATTCAGCCTGCTATCCATCTTCATGGCTACACACACCTCTGTCTCTGTTCCTTTCCCTGCAACCCCCTGCCAAGTTTTTTTTCAAAACAGCGCCGTTCATTATCACTTGGACAATGTTCCTGGGACCTTTTATTCCAGAAAAGAACTCTCTAGGATGACTGCAGGTATCCAGAGCCTTACAAATGGGCTGTGATATCTTTCTGGATGGTGTATGATGACAAAGATTTACTCTTTTTCCCAAAAACAAATGTGCATATCATAGTTTTGGGACCCAATGCTTGTGCTGTTCCAGTATCAGTTGTCTTAAGGCAACAAGTTGTTTTAATGTATGCTTCAACCAGTCATTTGTGTGCCCTGACAAAGAGAAGTGTATACTTTATTTTCCACTAAAACTTGGTCTGACATTAGGGATGGGTGGGTGTGGGTGTGGGGTGGGTTCTGATACTTGAGTTTTATTCATTCATTAGGGAAGTGTTTGAAGAAAACAGCACAAGAAATGAAGATAAGATCCCTTTGAAGTACTGAAGGCAGAACCGTGTCTCTTCTTCAGCTGGTGGATAATAGAACTGCTTCTTTGTAAACTTTTTCTTTGTAGGCTTGGAAACATAAAAAATTTGAACAAAAAGCCTTGTGTTTACTTAGGCAGTATCTCTACTCTCCCCCACTCTCTACCCTTAACAACCTTGTTTAGAGAAAATAGCATTAGTTAGACTTAATTTTCAAACTCTAGCTGAATTGTTTTTTTTTTTAACTTTCTTCAAATGAGTAAGTTTGAAGGGAACTTTTTCTTTTACAGATGAGTGTTCATATTCAGTTTTTTAAAAAGAGAAAGAATGTCCCTAAAATGTGCCTTCTCACAAGCTGTGTCTTTTGAAGATTAAAGTTTTGGTTTAGAGCCATGATATTTTTATTTATTCTGGGATTTAGGAAAATCCATCTTCAGTTTTTAGTGTGATTTCACATAGAACCTACATCCTTCCTCTGCCCCCCAACAGTATGAGTCAGCACTATATATAAAACCTAGTTGAGAGGTAGTGGGACAAAGGAGTTTATTATTAATTCTGTGTCCCACTTAATTCACTATATAGAATAAATGAATTTATGAATAACCACTAGTATTACATTAATATCTGAAGGAACAGATGGGGGAAAACATGATAAAGTGAATAACAGAAATATCTAAATGGATTACTAAATATTTCTGTGTAGGGGATTTATTGATGTGGCTATTGAGGGGATTGGAGTGAGAATAAAGAACCTCAAAAACAGTAGCCTGGAGGTAGAGAGGGAATGAATGTTGTATTGTAAAAATGGTGACATATTGACTATTCAGGTGAGTGTCAGGAAGGGAGGCTCACCTATACATAAAAGTAGACAGATATGAGTTTAGAAATAGAAAGTAAAGGGTATTTTTGGATGAAGTGAAAATGGGTTGAATATGACTACAGTCGTGATCCCCTAACTCCCCACTCCCCTTTTCTAGCAACATATTTGGATAAGGGAGATGTTTCAGTGAATAAGTACTACAAATTTAAGTATAATAGAAAGCTTTTTTGAGTTGACCTTTGTGAATTGTGCAATGTCTACTTCTGAGAAAAAGGAGAATTGTGTGCTGGGACAGTTCAGTTATCTGGGCCATAAGGTGTGCGTTTGTCTTAGAGTCATAAGAAAAAAACAATTTCAGAGTTGTCTGACTCAGTTTTGAGACAGCAGTTGCTGACTTGCCTAGGATAGGACATAGAATATTAGAGTAAATTAAATCTACAGTATGCCAGTGATTTACATATGAAGTGCCGATGAGTTTGGAAGTCTTTAGGTTAGTAAGTGGAGCATATTTCTGTGATTGCATACCTGATTATAGACAGAAAATGAGAATCTGGTTACTAATTATAAACTAAGATGTGTTCGTTCATAAGAACTAGTTAACTGAACCAAGAAAGGTTAGGGAGAAAGAAGAGAGAGGTGAAAGTACATATTTAAGAACTTTGTCAACCAGAGTGCTTTCTTCACACCTGTTGCTGAGAAGAAAGTATAAAGAAAATCTATTCTGCTCTATTTTCACTGAATGTTGTGACAAATGAAAAACTGAGAGACAGAGTTTCTGAGTAATTAATAATTAATTAGGTTAGCTAATAATCAATAAATTGGTGGCCAGTGGTTACTCTCTTAACGGAGATACTGAATGGCTTACATATTTTTTTTTTGAAAGGGAATGTTCCTGACAGGAGAAATCAACCCTAACTGGAAGATATTAAAATGAGTAGGTAGGCTCAAAGTCTTCAGCTCCTCTTATTGAGAACGTGGCTTGATTATGAGACTCATCAATCTCCTGCAATCTGGACAGGGGAATTCATCTCCACCCAAACCACCATGGTCAGTTTTCTTCTTTCATGAGCTGGGTCACCCTAAACTTCAGGGGAGGAGTGCAAGGACTTTGGCTTATTTGTGCAAGAACTCACCTAGATTAGATTCTAATTATACTTCGATAGCAGTAAGGTCTAGTTTAATAGAGTCCTGCCCAAGATTGAGGAGGATGTTGCCTTGACAATTAGAACAATGTCCTCTATTAGTCATGCCCTTTAGAGACTGGCTGGCTGACCTACAGGGTCTGGTCCTGGAATGAGGAAATAAAAAAGCCTGGATTCTAATTAATAATGAATTATTAATAGAAAATCATAATTTCTCTCATTCCCCTTTGATTCTTTTGGGAGATGCTGGCTCTTTAGTGAATCAATAACTGATATGACAAATACTTCTGCAAGGGTTTTTAACTATGAATCTTATGATGGGAGAAAATGAGAGGGGAAGGAGAAAGATTGACAATTTTGTTAATAGTAACCACTTGGGGAAATCTCCTTTGACAAGCAGACCTTACAGAAAAGAGGCGCATAGGGAAGAAGCAAATATTTAACTAAACCATTTCTTTGGTCCATCATATCTTAAGGCTCAGATGTCTCATCTCATACAGTTGTCTGGTTTTTGAAAATGTCATCTGATGCAGTTTTCTGGTTCTCTAGAGATCTTTGTTTTTAAGTTAAGTTGGACAAAGTGGAACTTCAGAACAGTTTCTAGTGGATTTTCTTCTCTGTTAAAATCTCTTATAAAAAACAGATCTTAATACAATTTTAAATTCACTTTGCCAATAACCAGGTCATGTAGTGAAGGCTAGCTCAAACGTAGCTCTACTAATAAGAACATCAATTTGGGAACCTTTTAGACCAAAGAATTTACATTTTTTATTTTATCAAATAGTCATGTTGACATATTTAAGAAATACAAATAACTGAAAAATTAGAAAATTCTGAACCCAATTTTTGTTTGGCAAATGCACACACACACACACACATTGTACATATATACTCAGACACATATACGTAAGGCTATATTACGTTTATTTCTACTTGTCATCTGTTTCTCTGCAGGTTGATAACATCTTCCTTCGTAAGTCCAAGTCTTTCCAAATTTTTATAAATCCATCAGCTCATCATTTCCTATATGACAACAATATTCTGACCCAATCACATTCTGTCTGGGAGGTTGTCAATGAGAGTTTTTTCCCCCCAATTTTCTGCATTCCCTGTATTCTTGACTATATAGGTTTTATTTATACAAAAATTAATTTAAAATAATCAAAATTGTTCATTTTATACTTCAACACTGCTCTCCCCTTATAATATGGTTTAAGATCTGATACTAGGGGCGGCTAGGTGGTACATTGAGCAAAGTGCCCGCCCCGGGGTCAGGAGGACCTGGGTTAGGATCCGGCCTTAGACACAACACACAGACACACACACACACACACACACACACACACACACACACAGCTGTGTAACCTTGAGCAAGTTACTTAACCCCAATTGCCCTCTAAAAGGCAAAAAAAAAAAAAGATCTGATACTACTGAATCTAGATCATTCACATCTTTTCCCCGATATCCTTGTAGTTCCTGACACTCAGCTCTTCCAAATGAACCTTGTTATTATTTTTCTGACTTAGTAAGTCAATTATAGTAATTTAATTAGACTGGCATTACATAAATATGTTGGGGGGGCGGAGCCAAGATGGTGGAGTAGAAGCACGACCTTCTCGCGGCTCCGGCTTCCACCCTCCCCAATCCATGTAAAAAGGGGACTCTAGACAAACTTTGGAGCTGCAGAACCCACAAAATGACACAGAGAAGCTAACCTCCCACTGAGGACAGCCCAGCAGGCCAGCAGGAATTGGCCAGCGCAGAGCTCTGGGAGCCGAGCCCAGCACCACACCAAGGCTTTAGCCCCAGGGCAGGCCTGCCTGACCAGCTGCCAGCCAGAGGGACTCCAGATCAGCAGCAGCTGTGGCTGTTTCCAGATTTATCAGTACATAAATGTGAAGGACAAGGTGAGAGGCCAGTGCAGTCTGGACTTTGGGACCCAGTAAGTGGGAGTGCGTGGCTTTTACGCCCGGGCAAGAAACCGCTGAG
This sequence comes from Petaurus breviceps papuanus, assembly GCF_028583685.1. Classification (NCBI taxonomy): domain Eukaryota; kingdom Metazoa; phylum Chordata; class Mammalia; order Diprotodontia; family Petauridae; genus Petaurus; species Petaurus breviceps. The sequence continues at coordinate 75,226,230 of NW_027186304.1, read as the reverse complement.
ATGCCAGCACAGCCTGCCAGCGCCACGTGGCAGCTTCAGCTCCTGGCCTGCAGAGTGCAGGGGGACCAAGCACCAGTCTGAGCGGTAATCGCTCTTGCTTTAACCTGCTTGGATCTGGATTGCAGTCTAGGGTGGAGGTCCTGGGGTGAGTGTACAGCTTGCCAGAGCTTGTGGAGACCTCAGAGAGGGCACCCATCTAATACCTACAGCAGCTGAGAAAACCCCAGCGTTTGGGATGAAAACTCCCCTGTCTGGTGGCAGAGTCCTACTGTGGCAAAAAGCCCAAAAGTCAAATAATTGAGTGGCAAAATGAGCAGGCAAAGGAAGCAAAGCAGACAGAAGATTCCAACATTACACTCTTATTTTGGGGATAAGAAGGAGCAAGGCATGGAACAGGAGGAAAACAGTGAAGTCAGAACTCTCAAAGAAAACTGCCCTGATGTTTTAGGATGAGAGGGCAAAATAGAGGTTGAAAGAATCCACCGATCACCTCCTGAAAAAGATCCCAAAAAGAAAACTCCTAGGAATATTATAGCCAGGTTCCGGAATTCCCAGATTAAGGAGAGAATATTACAAGCAGCCAGCAAGAAACAATTTGAATATTGTGGAAACACAATCAGGATAACCCAGGATCTGGCAGCTTCTACACTGAGGGATCGAAGGGCTTGGAATGTGATCTTCCGGAGGTCAAGGGAGCTGTGATTAAAACCAAGAGTCACCTACCCAGCAAAACTGAGTATCATGTTTCAGGGGAAAATATGGTCATTCAGTGGAATACAGGACTTTCAAGCATTCTTGCTGAAAAAAAACCAGAGTTGAATAGAAAATTTTACATTCAGATACAAGAAGCAAGAGAAGCATGAGAAGGTAAACAGGCAAAAGAAATCATAAGGAACTTATCAAAGTTGAACTATTAACATTCCTACATGGAAAAACAATAATTGTAACTAATGAAACTTTTCTCAGTAGTTGAAGGGATTAGAAATTATATATATATACACACACACACACATATATATGTATATATATATGTCTTTATATGAGGCTATGCGGGCATATTAATACATATGTGAATGTGTGTATATATGTTTACAGGTATACATAGAGGGCACGGGACCAATTTAACAGGAAGGGATGATACTTAAAAGGTGAAATTAAGAGGTGAGAGGAATATAATGAGAGGAGATGGGGAGAGACAGATTGGGGCAACCTATCTCATACAGAAGAGGCAAGGGAAAATAGTTACAATGAAGGGGAAGCATAGGAAGGCAAAAGGGAATGGGTCAACCTTATTCCTATCGAATCTGGCTTGAGGAGGGAGGGAAATAAACACTAAATAGGGGATCTCACCCTCCAGGAGAATAGGGAGGGAAGGGTATGAGATGGGGGGTGATGGAAGGGAGGGCAGGCTGGGGGGGAGGGAAGTTGGAAACATCTGCTTTTGAAAAGGGACAGGATCAAAGTAGAGAATAGAACAAGTGGGAGGTGGGATAGGAGGGAGGGAAATATAGTCATTCTTTTACAATATATCTACTATGTTATTGTTTTGCATTAGCCGCACATGTACAACCTATACTGAACTGCTTGTCTCCCCAGTGGGGGTGGGTGACAAGGGAGGAAGGGAATGAATCTGGAATTGAAAGTTTTAAAATCAGATATTCAAATATATATATATATATATATATATATATATATATATATATATATATATGTGTGTGTGTGTGTGTGTGTGTGTGTGTATACTATTATTAATACCATCTTACATGTAATTAAGAAATAAGATATACAGGCACTGAGGCATAGAGATCCACTGGAAAAGTTGAAACGGGTATGGGAGAAAATATGGGAGAGAGCAGATTGGAGGTGGGGATATCCTGTGGGACTGCTGCTTTGGGGGGATGGGTGGGGGAAAAACGGGGAGAAAATTTGCAACTAAAATCTGGCAGAAATGAGTGATGTAAATCAGAAGTTAATAAAGCATTAAAAAATACATTAGTTAGGAAAAACTGTCATTAAAAAAATTATATTAGCTTTACCTACCCATTCACAATTATATTGCTTCAATTATTTAGCTCTACATTTGTTAGTATAAAAGGTATTTTGTGTTTACATTTGTACAATTCCTTTCACTTTTTTTGGCAGGGATATACTCATATTTTTTCATACTGTCTGGTTATTTTATATGGTCAAAACTATTGATTAATATGGCTGGCACATTATAGTTTCCCTATTTTTCTCTTTTGATTAAATCTGATTTTAGCTTTAACTTTGAGATCACTATCACTGCTTTTTTGCATAATAAATTCTACTCCTAATTTTTATTTTATATTTGTATATATCTCTTATTTTTATAGCATTTCCTGAAAGCAATGTATGTTGAATTCATTTTTAAAAATCTACTATCAGTTTCCATCTTGTAGGTAAATTCATCCCCTTCAAATTCCAAATTATAATTACTTGTATATTTTCCTCCTTCCTGTTTTCCTCACTATTTTTCCATCCTATTCCTGTTCAGGTTCCTTTTTATTTTTTAACAGAGTCCTGAAAGTCTCACAGTTGATGAAATGATCATTTTTTTTCCATTCAAAATTATGCTTAGCTTTGGGGGGTATGATATTTTCAGCCAGAGGCCCAGTTCTTTTGCTCTTCAATATATGGTGTTCTAAGACCTGTGATTTTTTTTATTGCCAACACTAGGTCTTATGTGATTCTAGTTGTGGTAATATCATATGTTAATTGTTTTTTTTTTCTTGTTGCTTGTAATATTTTGTCCTTGATCTGGGGGTTTTGGAATTTACCGTGTTTCCCTGATAATAAGACCTATCCCAAAAATAAGCCCTCCCCTTACTGTGTAAGATTCCTCCAAAATAAGCCCTCCCCCGAAAATAAGCCCTATTGAGATTGCTACTGTAGTGAAGGTGATCCCCTGCGCTACACACTACATTACGGTACCCTCTGTATGCACCGTCCCCCACCCTGTGAAACGCACACCGCGCTCCGAGCTGCATCCAATCAGAGTTGCAGCAGTAAGCACGTCATCCTGTTCTTTATTTAATTCATTATTGAATAAAGGTACATTTTTTTGTTCACATTTACCTGTTTATTAAAATTGCTGTCAATGTTCATTAAAATAAGCCCTCCCCTGAAAATAAGCCCTCTGGTGTTTTTCTGTCCAAAAAATTAATAAGACAGTGTCTTATTATCGGGGAAACACGGTAACTATAATACTCCTATGAGTTTTCCTTGTAGGATCTCTTTCAGGTGTTGATTGGTGGATTTTTTCTATTTCTAATTTCCCTTCTTGATTTAATACTTTGGGACAAGTTTCTTTATCTATTTCTTGTAATATTATATCAAGACTCTCTTTTTGTTCAGAACTTTCAGGTACTCCAATTATTCTTATGTTTTCTCTTCTTGATCTGTTCTCTAGAACTATTGTTTTTGTTTGTGAGATGTTTCACATTCTCTTCTATTTTTTCATTCTTTATATTTCATTTTTAAATTTTCTTTATCTCTTATAACTTCACTGGCTTCCCCTTGCCCAATTCTGATTTTCTAGGAGTCATTTTCTTTCTTAAGATTCTGGATCTCCTTTTCTAATTAGTTGACTTTTTTGCCATAATTGTCTTGTTTTTCTTGTATTATTCTTATTTTTCATTTTAGTTTCTCCTCAATTTCTCTTATTTGATTTCAAAAGTCTTTTTTAAGTTCTTCAGTGAATTCTTTTTGGGCAGGTGACCATTTGGCATTATTCTTTGGGGTAGAAGAGGGTTTCTTTGTTTCAGTATCCTCTTCTGAAAATGAACCCAGTCTTCTCTATTCACATAGTAGCTCTCTATGGTTGGATTCTTTCTCATTTGCCTGTACAACTTTTGTTTTTGTAATAATTTAGTTTTTATAATCACCTTTAGTCCTGCAGTGTCAGGGATGGTGCTTCTTATTCTCTTCAGTTCTCCCCCTGACCTTGAACTCAAGGCAAGACCTCCAGCCTCCTGTAAGTGCCTATAGTCAGCTGTTTCCCTGCCCCACTGTTTCTGCACTCTTCAGGTATGTACATGTTCCTTCCCCCCCCCCACTCTTTGCAGCACAGCTGGGTCTGGCATTCCTTTTCAGGAAAGATTTCCTAGATCTTCCCCAGGTCAGACACCCAGCTCCTGTCACTGTCCTGGGAGTGAAAGCTCCTGTGCCTGGGGCCAAGGCAGCCTCTCACACCAACTAACCCCAGGGCTTACTACTTGTTGTAAGCAGCCTGCCTCTTGTTGTTAAAGGGAACCCTAGTTTGGAGGTGTTTACTCTTTTTAAGGAGGAAATCTAGTCCTGGGAATTTTCTTCAGGTCTTCTCTGATTTCCCAAGAGGACTCCTGTTCTGCCTTTACTCTTATTTGTTTTCTCAGCTCTATGTTTGCCCAGAGGCACTATTTTATCTCTTGTTGAGAAAAATCTTGAGAGCTTATTGTCCCAGGATGACCACTGTTCTGCCCCAACTCTTGTTTATTTTTGTTGCTCTTTATTCACCCTGAGGTGCTATTTTGTCTTGTTTGTGGAGGAAATCCAGAAAGCTTTAAATTCTCTGAACCACTCTGTTATCTTCCACCTTACTTTTTTAAACATAATTTTCACCAAAAATAAAATCTTCACTATAGCTATTTATTTAATTATTTATTGTAGTTATTTTCTTTTAGCTGCTCATTCTCCCCTTAGGAGGATGAGATTCCACTAAGGATAAGAAGATGACCTCTAATACAGAAATGAATTCATTTAAAAGTTTCCAAATAACTTCTATTGTAACCAAAGGTTCTGGGGTGGGATGCACAAATACATTGAATAATCAGTTTTGAAACAGTGCCTATCAAATAGGCTGTTTATAAGTAATAATAAATAATAAAACATTTTCAATTAGTAACCATGCTCAAATGAATAACTTTTAGTAAAATTAGCTATCTCTTTAAGGCAATACAAGATAGACCACAAGCCGTTCTTCTTTTAAGATAACTAATTGTGCTAAAATTCTATTTATTAACACAGAACAGAAATCAGTTATGCTATTAACCTCACTAAATAACAGAATTATATACTAGTTTTACAAATCTTTACATCATTGCCTAATTATTCCCTTACCATTGTGAGACATGAAAGGACCTTATCTTATACTAAAATATATAACTAGTTACAATGTAATAGTAATGGAATTTGAAGATCCCCTTGTATTGGCAAGCTAATAGGTACATAGCACTTAGTTCCAAACTCACAATTGTGTCAAGTATTAAGACCCAGAAATTGTGAATTCCACAGTGGGATGGACTTCCTGATGTAACAGGAAGGAGCTGGAACAGGGAGGAGCTGATACCTTATATAAGGAAAAGTACAAGCTGGAGAGTCAGAACTTTTTGGAACAAGCCTCATGGAGGCTGAGGAGGAGAGGATGAGGCTGGAGAAAGTGATTTTGATTTTTAAAACACAGCTTAAGGTGGTAGAGCTTCTTCTGAGAGCCAGCCAAAACTTCTGCTGAGGACTTCCGAGGGCCAGCCAGAGCTGCCAAAGGAAGCATGACTGTTGTGTCAGTACTTTGTCTGTTTTTGGTCTATGTTGACTTACAGGCAGAAAGTGAATTGATGAAGATGCTGGCAATGTGCCCCGAATGTTATTATGGCTTGGTTAAGTTTTATCTTCCCAGGAACAGAAGCTGTGAAGGACTTTAGGTGGATTAGACACTGTGAGCTTAAATATGGAACAAGAACTGCATGAAGAGCTGGACAAGGAACTGGAAGCTGTCTGCCTTTGAACTCATGTGGCAGTTGGTTAGATTCAGGCAGGAGCTGGGATCATGGAAGAGAAACCATGGAAAGTAAGAGCCTGCCTCAAGTCAAGATGAGAAGACCTCTCCTTGGGTATTTAATGCTGATTGATGAGAGTGTAACTTATTTGTGATGTAAGGATAGATGGCCTTTCCACTTTCCACTACCCCTTAAGAGGATACTTAGTAGTAACTGATGATACTGTAACTTAATTGCACCCCATGGGTGTAGGACTTTGACCTTTGCACTTTGTGTCAATTAAGAAGGCTTGCCTCCTTAAGGGTGATTGAATTAAGGATTTGCTAAATGGATGTTATCTTCTGTTTAAAACTATGTGACCACTTTGGTGAAAACTATGAAAACCATTTTAGTGATAAGTTGTGAAGTTAATAACATTCTGAAGGTTGTACTTGATTTTCTGTGAATGTTTTGCTCTGATTTGTTACTGAATAGAGAGTTCACTATACTGTGTAATCAGAACCTTGAAAAGCTGTTCATAGCAGCAGTCTTCTGGAAAGGTGCTTGTGCTTAGCTTTACAAACAGGCAGATAAATTCATCTACCTGGTTATTTAGGATATAAAAAGAACTAAAATTCCAATAGTTCTTATTATAATATAGTATGGTATGGTATGGTATGGTATGCTATGGTATGGTATGGTATGGTATAGTATTATAGTATCTTATATTAGCTCAGATGTTCTTTGGTATTTGCTTATGAGATAAAGATCTAACATTGTGTTCATACTGATCAACTGACATGATTGTAGAAATTTACCATGAAAGAAAAATAGGGACATAGCTATACAATAAGGGGAAAGTTCAGGCTAGAGGAATATAAATCAGGGCTTCTTAAACATTTTCCACTTGGGACCCCTTCAGATCTTCTTAAACTATGGGTTTATATGAGGTCGCAACCCACAATTTAAGAAGTATTAATAGTCAATTGCATTGAGCCAGGTTTAAATGGTAGGATTCTTTCCATTCAAAAGGGAATTTCATACTGGGCAAATTGAGTTGGGATAATCCTACTTCATCCCATGCCAACATTCTCCCAGTTTTTTTCCATGAGAACTCCACCTGCAATTCATAGATGTTAACCCCCAAAGGGTTACATGGATCACTGGCCTAACAGCATTTTTTGATGATTATAACTGGAGTCACTAAAAAATAATATAAATTATAGTCCTATGAAGTCTATTCCACAATAATCTATACTAAAATATATACCTTTTTAATGGCCAAAATGCTTGCCTACCCAGTACAGCTCTTGTAGGTACAGTGGATAGAGTTCTAGGCCTGGGGACAGGAAAATCTAAGTTCAACTCTGGTGTTAGAAACTTATTAGCTGTGTGATCCTGGGCAATTCACTTGACCTGTTTGACTAAGTTTTCTTGGCTGTAAATTATAATAGCAATGCTACTTATACTACTACTACTACAACCAAACAGCAGCAGCAAAAAATTAAACAACAACATGTTGACAAAAATAGTTTTGAATAAATTATTCAATCATGCAAATTCGTTGATGGAAATGGAAATCTCTTATAGCAATTCAGGATTAAGTCATTGCCACTAGAAATTTTATAAAAGTTATCTTTAAGGAGTCCAGACTTGTTGATCAATTCACATTATGTGACAAAATGATAGAGACTATGTAACATATCACTGCAGGCTACAAACTTTAGCCTCTGACATTTACCTAGAAAGACACATTACAGTGGCTTAGCATTATACCCCAAAAGTTCTCTATCCTTTATAAATGAGCATGACAGTTTTCCTAAGATACAATTACAATCTTCTAAATATCCTTGAAGTTGTTGAAACTAGAGCATCATTATAGTCTGCTGCTCAGACAACCAAACCAACCCAAACCAAACAAAACATGGATGTATAAAAATGTAAGAAAAATGCTTTTAGTGAATTTTACTGCTACAGTCTCCAAACTACATGAAACCAAAAGCTTTTAAAATATAGAGACAGCAGAAGAAATTAAAATTATATCAGAATAGGAGAAAATATGCAATCTGGTTCAGCTTATCTGCTATTGGAGTTTTCCTGAAGATATTTCAGGGATTCCAGAAGATGAGTTCCAGCACTCTTATTCAGTTACCAAAAGCAGTTTATTTTTTAATCTACCAGTTCAATAGTCCATAGGACATTAAATGTGAAATAATAATAAGGGAATAGTGACTTGCCTTGGACCATTTTTATCTGAAAGAAAAAAAATGAGAACAAAATAATGAAAAATAACATTCCAATGTACTTATTCAATTATAAAAACCATTTCTAGCCATCTGTAAATAGTTTAATAGAAGATAAAACACAAAAGACTAGTAGTAAAATAGCAACTAGTCCCAGGTTCATTTACACCTTAACTCTATCAAATATAAAAAAATGAGAACATAATAAGTAAAGAATGTAAGTAAAGGTGAGTTTATTATTATTACTACAGTAGTAACAATAATAAACTCACCTTTACTTATCATTTTAAAGGTTTAAAATACCTTGTTATTTACTTTTTTGTATTATTCTCTATTTTTTCATGTGTATATTGTTTATATCACCAGAATAGTTACTTTGTAATAGATGTGTATGTGTAACACACAAATACTATGTAAATATATGCACACCACACATACATATATACTATATAAATATATGCACACCACACACACACACACACACACACAAAACTTATGCACCCTGCTTATATTAGAAAGAAATTTTGTACTTATGTTGAAATAAGAAGGAATAATTGCATATTATAAATACTGAGTGTCTTTATTCATTTGAAAGAGGATCACTCAGAATCCTAGATGTATAGTCAAAGACAAATTTAAAAAAAGAAAAGAAAACTGATTCAAGGAGAATTATTACCCATTACTGCACTGCACATAAAATTTGAACTGAATGTTGATTTGTATAGCAGTTGCGTTTGGATGTCACGTGGGCATTTTAACTCGACATACCCAAAGTAGGATCACAGATCTAGGGTTCAACCCACTTATTTTACAGAATGTGATAGAAATATAATTTTTATAGAATGTAAAAAAAATACAAGATAGCAATAGATTAAATTCTACATAGTGATCAAATGCTAAGATATGTGGTGCTATTTATAAATGAATTTCTATAGGCATTTGCATCATTTTATTTTTTTATCTGGACCTGTGATTTCATTCATGTTGGGAAGTCCTGATGTGAAAGCTTCCTCCATCAGCAACTTACCTAGAGTATTTGAGAGTTACTTGGGGGAATTAAAGGATAGTTCTTGCCAAAGTGGAGCTTCCCATGCAGAATCTGTTAGGTGGCACGATGGATAAAGCAAAGGACCTACTGGTCATAGACATTTGCTAGTTGTATGGCCCTGAGAGATCACTAAACCTCTTTTTGTCTCAATTTCATCAATTGTAAAATGGAGATAATCATAGCATCTACATCTCAGGGTAGCTGTGAGGATCAAATGAGATAATACTTTTAAAGTGCATGCCTAGCAGATAGTAATTGCATAGTAAGTCCTTCCTCCCTCCCTCCTTCCCTCCTTCCTTCCCTCCCTCCCTCCCTTCCTTCCTTCCTTCCTTCCTTCCTTCCTTCCTTCCTTCCTTCCTCTCTTCTTCCTCCCCCCTTCCTCTTTAATTACAGCTCTGCTCCCTGATTTCTTAAAAATTGATCCTTATTGTCTCTTGTCCAATCATGAATTTGCCTCACCAGCAAAAGTTTACCTGGTCTTGGGGCCAATGGCATAGGCCAGGAGCAATTCCTTTGAGCTACATAGCCCTGAATCTTATACTTAGTACTTACCTCAGAAACTTAAAATATATTCTGGGAAACCACTGAGGTTGTATTTGTAGATTTTTTTTATTGTTTTCTTTTCATTCGAAAAGTATTTTTCAGTCTAGAAAATGGTTAAATCAATTAGCTTTTTTATTTCTAAGTATATTGATCCATCATTTTTACCCCTGTGAGTCAGTAGCCCTACAGTGGAAAACATGGTTCTTAATACATATGATAGTAAATAGAAAACTCACTGATTTTATAGGTCATTTATCACCTTAGGAAGCATCCACTGTAAATCCGGAAGAGAGGAATGATTAGGTGAAGGTTTTAACAGATTGTATCAAACTGAGGAATTCCTTCACATTCTCCCTAATACTATGAATAATACTACTAATTCTGCCTCCTAAATAGTCTATTCCTTCAAGTCCCAAGTACTTGTCTATACTTGATGCTAATATTGTTATAGTTGAACTTAACTATGACTGTTTGTTATTAGTTTAATCTCTGGAATGAAGGGCAAATTCCTCCTGTGTTGCAGATAGAAGATCATTATAAGGGAATTTATGCAGTTGTCATGGAGAGATTTAAATAAGATAATTTTCCTTTCTCTAAATTAACTGAGTTAAACCAAGAACTTCCAAATGTGTCTCTCTGTGTGTGTGCACATGTATGTGTGTGAGTATGTGCATAAATATATAAAGATATTTCCATATGCTGTAGTGGCAAAATTACAGGAAAATTTGCTTTTTTATTGAGCATTTCTATTTGAACTATACTTTGTCCTTCAGAGGTAGATGGAACCTGTCTTTCTAGGGACACAGATCTTTATTTCAGGTTACTTTCTTTAGGAACTGGATTGTTAATGTGATTTGATCCATCTTAGCTTTTCAGGGAAGTAGTTCAATGACATTAATCAGTCATCTAGTAAGCATGTATTGAGCAATTACTGTACACAAGCACAGTGTTAAACATGGGGGATTGTAACAGCAAGCACCTCAGTGTCCCCAGGGTGGCTGCCAACATAGGTTCTTAGATCTGCTTTGCTAAAGGAAAGCAACTCAAAACGTGTGAACAAGCTTACTTTAGTCAATCAAACATATTATTTACCTTGTTCAGGGGAAAGTCAGCACCCCAAACTTTAGAGTATACAGACAGAAGTTACAAGAAAACAGAAAAACATATCAAGCAGACATGCCTCCAAACTGTCCAACCATTACATCCATACCAAATCACAGTTACCAGAGAGCAAAGCATCAACATCTGTGTTTTCAAAGCCAGGGGGGCTCTCAACAATGGCTGCCCAAATCTGGTCAAATCACACAACACTTCTCAAAGTGAGCCCCAAAGCAAAGCCTCCCATCAGAGCTTATAGCTTTCTCCTGACTCAGAGAATGTAACAACCTTCTTGACCCACTGCCCAATCACTAAGTATCTCCTGAGAAACAGTCTCCCTCCACAGGCTCCAGGTGCACTTAACCTAGGGGCAGGGAAGTTCTTTAAAATTTACATTCCTATAACAGGGATACAAAGAAAAGATAAAAAAGAAACATATCAATGGGGGAAGACCACTGTATATAGAGAACAGGTTGTAGAGGACTGTAGAGGGAAAGGTACTAGCAATTATGGGAACTGGAAAAGTTCTCCTTGAGGAGGTTGCAAATGAAGTGAGTCTTAAAGAAAGCCAGAGATTCCTAGAATTGCAGATGAGGGAGACCATTCTAGGCATGGGGAACTGCCAGAGCAAAGGCTTGGTGACCAGAGACTGACAGCAACAGTGAAGAGGCCAGGAAGTCTAGTTTGTGGAGGGAAGAAATGTATTAAGATATCAGAATATAGGAAGGGAAAGTGTGTGAAGTGAAAGGCTTTAATGACCAAATTTACAATGATCCTGCTGGTAACAGGCAGGCAACTTTGAGAGAGACAGAGAAACAGAGAGAGAGAGAGAGAAAGAGAGAGAGAGAGAGAGAGAGAGAGAGAGAGAGAGAGAGAGAGAGAGAGAGAGAGAGAGAGAGAGAGAGAGAGAGAGACAGAGACAGAGAGAGAGACAGACAGAGAAAGAGGAGAGGAGAGAGGGAGAAAGGGAGAGAGAGACAGAGAGAGGAGAGGAGAAGAGAGGGGAGAGGGAGAGAAAGAGAGAGAGTTTGTGTTAAGGGCAGATTTTTGTTTAAGGAAAAATTATTTGGTAGACATATGGAAGGTGGATTGGAGTGTGGGTATGGGGGACAAGGCAGAGAATATAATTAGAAGGTTATTACATTAATCCAGGCAAGAGGTGACATAAGGCTAAAACTAGGATGGTTACTGTGTGAATGGAAAGAGGAATGTAAACAAGAGGTTATAGGGAAAGAAAGTTCAAAATTTGACAACTGATTGGATATTTAGTGGGTGTGACATGTGATGGGTGTGTAGGATAAGTCAAGGATGATACCATATTTACCATGATGAACCTGGAAGACTAGAAAAATGATGCAATTGTAAAAGGGAAATTCAGAAAAGGAGTAGGATTGGTGGAAATTGTATTGAATTTTGCTTTGGACATGTTGAGTTTAAAATGCTTGGGAGACTGGAGCTCAGTAGAGAGATTAGGATGAGATAAATAGATCTGGGAGTCATGTGCATAGAGAACATACATTCTCCACTTGGCGATTTGAACACTTTCACAATTGGCTTCAACCAAGCTTTCCAGGCTGATTTCCCATTTCTTTGCCTCATACACTCTAAATTCCTGGCTACAGTAGTCTTCCGTTTCCATGATATTCCTATTTCCTCCCCTCCATGCCTGGAGTGTGCTCCTCTAGCTTGTTTAATGATTCATCTCAAGTGCCATCTTTTTCAAGATACCTTTCTTGATTCCCCCCATTAGTCCTACCCCCTTCCTGGCCATCCCTGAAATCACAAGCAGTTAGGTGTCACAGTAGACAGAGTGCTGGACTTCGAGTCAGGAATTCCTGAATGCAAATCAAGTCTTAGACACTTACTAGCTGTATGAACCTGGGCAAGTCACTTGACTTCTATGTGCTTCAGTTCCCTAATTCATAAAAAGAGGATAATAATATCTTCTACCTCACAAGGTTTTTATGAGCATAAAACCAGGTGTTTATAAAATATTTAATAAACATTGTGTTATTATTATTAAATATTACTGTAATATGAGATTATAAATTTCATATCTATCTTTTATTTACTTATCTGTGAGTGTTTTATTCCTCTAGTAGAATGTAATTTTTTTTGAGATTAAGGAGTAAGTGTATTACTTTTGTATTTGTATCCTAAGAGCCTAGCACAGTAGTTAATTTAATTTAATTTTTTTGCCTCACACCAGTGGTTTCATAAGTATGGAGGTTTCCTGGGGAGGAAACTATCTTTTGTAATGCAGTTGGGCCATTGGTTTGCAATTTAAGAATCTTAGTGAGCTGCTTAACAACGTGCCTGTTGATTAATCAAGGTTTTGTGTTTTAGTGCTGACTCTTCCTTTGGATTTTGTCTTGTGAATTTCTAGACATCTCAAACACTTTTCTTCCTACATCACAGCCAGATTTCTATGGCAACCAGGTTGATGCATTCACATGCCAGTTTTCTACCTTTTCCCTTTTTAGTTAAAGGACATTTTTTACTAGGTTCTTAATACTCTAGGTAAATATATATCTATATCATCTTCATCTCTATCTATGTCCATATTATCTAAATATATATCTACATCTATGACTATGTATTTATCTGTCTATATCTTTATCTGTCTGTATTGTCTAAATCTATGTCTATGTCTATGACAATATCTGGTCTATGTTTGTTACTATATACATGTTCAGATTCTGGCTCTGTGGTCTTTCTCTAAATGGTAGTTTTGAATTCTTGTACAGCCTTGTGCATATCTCAATTTTATACTTACCATACATGCTTTCTCTTCTGTAAGACTGCGTTCTACTCTGGAAGCCAGTAAATAAACAGGCAAGTACTTTGCAGGAAGTCATGTTAGCTCCATGTGACCTGTGAACATAAACTATCTCTTGTCTAAATTTGTATCTTATTCAGTGTCCAATACAATCCTTTGTCCTTAGGTCATTACTTAATACTTTTTGAATGACTATTGTCACTGTGACACTTTTTATAAATACCATTCTTTTAACTCCTTCATTGATAAAGCCATGACTTTGTGATGTGGAATCAGGGACTTGGGTTCAAATCCTGAACTTGTCACTTCCTACCTTTTTAAACTCAAACATGTCGTATTCCTTCTCTGGGCAGTTCTTTACTTCTAAAATGAAGGAGTTGGGTTGGCCACATGATCTCTTAAGGTCCCTTCTAACTCCAAATCTGTAATCTTGTGACCTTGTGTGGACATCTGGAATCAACTATAATGAAAGAAAAAAAAGACAACTCCTTCTTTGGGCCATACTAATGGCCATTTTTTTGCAATAACAAGTAGAAGTGTTGTAAAGTGGAAAGAGCACTTGATTTATGTGGGGGAAAGCTGTGTTTGAATTCTTATTCCATGATTTTTTGCTTGCATGGCCTTTAGGCAAGTCATTTCATCTCTCTGAACTCCGTTTTCTTCTATAAAGTAAAGGGGTTGGGTTGGAACTTTAAAGCCCTTTCTAAGTCTAGATTGTATTTATTGAATATCTGTTATATGCATAAGAACTGCATTGATCTTTAAAAACCCAGGGTACTGAAGTAAAGTGTAATCCTTGAGAATTAGATTTAATTTTAATTAGATTTCTACTTCCCAGTTCCTTCAAGTTGGATTATTTCTCTTTTTAGCTTGGACTCTACAGATGAAGGTAGTCTAAGATCTTGCACAAAATTGAGACTGAATTGATTTACCAAAGAATGATAGACTGAGTAAATCATCATTGTAGCAAGAAGATGAACAACTACTTGGAAAACAAGTTTGTATTGTAACCAAAGTTAAAAAAATAAAAGAACAACAAAACAAAAACAAAAGCAAAAAACAATTGAATGTCATCCAGATTATTGTTTTTTGAAAGTCAGGGAAAGAAATGAGGGAAAGCTACTTTGTTGAATAAGAAAAGGTGGAATTTATTGTAAAACATATTTTTATAACTAATAAATTAAGTTAAATTAATTAATAAAGTTAATTTTAAAATTAAATAAAGCTAAATAAATTTAAATTAAATTAATTTTAAAATTAATTTAAAAATAAATGAAATTAAATTAAAATAAATTAAAAATGTGACAATGTTTAGGATTTGTATTTCCTTTTTTTTCTCCTCTGAAGAAAAATGTAAAGGATTAATTAAGTCTGTAATGTATCATTGATGGAGGAAGCTGTTGGCTCATTGGATAGAGCACTGGACCTGGAGTCAAGTAGGCCTTAGTTCATATCCAGACTCAGATGCTTCCTAGTTGTGTGACCCTGGGTGAGTCACTTAACCTCTGATTGCCTAACACTGTGGATCCACTAGATCCAGTGGAGAAGAAAATGGCAAAGCACTCCAGTATCTTTGCCAAGAACACCCCAATTGGGGTCATGAAGGGTCAGTTACAACTGAAATGAATGAACAACAACTATCATCAATATATTACACTGATGCAAAAAAGTCATTCAACTCATCCTCCTTTCTCTGTAAGAAGCATAACTTTATTTACTAGCCCAGATGGTTTTAGTTAATGTGTGTGTGCTTTTACAGACAGCTAGGTGGCACAGTAGATGAAGCTTGGGATTTGGCGTCAGGAAGAATTGATTTCGAATCTGGCCTTAGAAACTTAATTGCTGGGTGACCCTGGGCAAATCCCTTAGCCCTGTTTGCCTCAGTTTCCTTACCTGTAATATGATATGAAGAAGGAAATGGCAAATTACTCTAGTATTTTTACCAAGGAAACCCCAAATGGGGTCATGAAGGGTTAAATGCAACTGAAATACCTGAACAGCAGCAAATCGGCTTTTAGAAGCTTTATTTTGGTCACAGGTTGACTCAGGCATTGATATATAAAGTTGCACATAAAAATCTTTCACCAAAGATATTATTCCCGTTTTCTTAATTGTCATATGTATTAGGATAGAGCACATGAGGAGAGAGTGTAATTGTAAATTGTAAGCACTTAATCCAGTGAAATGATTTTTGTGTGTAAGTGTATCTTAATGGTTCTCATTGGTATGGACATTCTTGCTAATCAATCAATCAACAAGCATCTATTAAGTACCTATTGTGTACCAGTCACTGTGGTTGACTACTATACTTAGAAACAAATGAGACAGTTTCTGCCCTCAAGGAGCTTACATTCTCTCATGATAGACAAGAAGGCAATATCATCCATCCAGTCCCTTAGGCTCATGACCTAGCAGTCACACTGGATTCTTCACTATCTCTCACCCCATTCCCCCATTTCTGATCTGTTGTCAAGGCCTGTGGATTTCACCTTTGGAACATCTCTCAAATATGCTCCTTCTCTCCTCTGACATTACCACTACTCTAGGGCAGGCCTTCATCGCCTCATGCCTTGATTATTGCAATAGCTTGACGGTGGGTCTGCCTCTCTGAAACCTCTTACCACTCTAATCTGTTTTCTGTTCATCCATTAAAGTGATTTTCCTAAAATGAAAGTCTGATCATGTCATCCCACCTCCCCCTAGATAAACTCCACTGGCTTCCTGCTGCCTCCAGGAGGAAGTGCAAAATCCTCTCACTGAGATTGAAAGTCCTTCATAGCCTAGCCCCCTCCTACCTTTCCATTCTTCTTTAACCTTCCAGTGACATCATCCTTCTGGCTGTTCCATGACGACACTCCATCTCTTGGCTCCAGACATTCTCTCTGACTATCTCACATACTTAGAATGCTCTGCTTTTTCCACTCTGGCTACTGAATTCTTTTGCCTTCCTTTAAATCCCAACTAAAAGCCTACTTTCCAAAGGAAGCCTGCCCTAATCCCTCAATCCCAGTGCTTTTCCTTGGTTAATTATATTTCCTATTTATCCTGTATGTAGCTGTACACATATATATGTATATAATATAGTGTATGTATTTGTTTGCATGTTGTCTCCCCAATTAGATTGAAGGCAGAGAGCATTTTTTGCTTCTGTTTATAATCCTAGTGCTTTTAGCACAGAGGCTGGCCCATGGTAGGGGCTTAATACATGCTTATTAAATTAAATTTATTGAATTGAATAAAAGCACAGCTTATAGAAGACAAAGAAAATAAGTATAAAGTAATTTTCATGGAGGAAAGTACAAGCAACTGAGGGATAAGGAAAAGTTTCATGTAGGAGAAGGTGCTTGAGCTGAGATTTGAAGGAAAATATTAATTCTAAGAGACATAGCTGAGGAGAGAGTGCATTCCAGGCCAGGAAGATACCTTGTATAAAGGTCCAGGGAAAAGAGATAGAATGTTATGTGTGAGGAACCACAAGAAGGCCAGTTTAGCTGGATCATAGAGTAGATGAAGTGGACTAATGTATTAAAAGGGCAATACTTCCTTACCTTCTTGTGCTGTGCAAATCTTATCTGTGTTTTCCCACAAATCCTTGATAGGTCTATAACCCTTCCTCTGGTTAAATTTAACAGTTCAGAGGTCATTCTTTACACATGACTGGCCTCTGTTCCAATTAAACACATCCTTAATTATATATTCTATAGAATTTAGTAAAGACTTCATAGTAACCTACTTGAAACTGCTTATTCTCACCATATGCCTTACCATTTCTCCTTCTGGTTATTAAAGTTTTTCCTTTTTCTGGCATTATAAGTTTTATTGGAAGAACATTGTTGGTAAAATTGGCTTCTGGGGGCAGTGAGAATTTTGTGATCATTGAAAGCATTTTTTAATTTCTGTTTTCCCTGTTTACCTTCTCAAGCTTGTCTTGCTTCGTGTATCTGAATGTCAAATTTCCTATTCAACTCTTGTTTTTTTCATCAAGAATGCTTGAAAGTCCTCTATTCCACTGAATGACCATATTTTCCCCTGAAACATGATACTCAGTTTTGCTGGGTAGGTGACTCTTGGTTTTAATCCCAGCTCCTTTGACCTACGGAATATCATATTCCAAGCCCTTTGATCCCTCAGTGTAGAAGCTGCCAGATCCTGTGTTATCCTGATTGTGTTTCCACAATATTCAAATTGTTTCTTCTTGGCTGCTTGTAATATTCTCTCCTTGATCTGGGAATTTTGAAACCTGGCTATAATATTACTAGGAGTTTTCTTTTTGGGATCTTTTTTCAGGAGGTGATCAGTAGATTCTTTCAACCTCTATTTTGCCCTCTGCTTCTAAAACATCCAGGCAGTTTTCCTTGAGAATTTCTTGGAGGATGATTACTAGGTTCTTTCTTTGATCATGGCTTTCAGGGAATCCAATAATTTTAAAATTATTTCTCCTGGATTGATTTTCCAGGTCAGTGGTTTTTCCCATAAGATATTTCACATTACCTTCTATTCTTTCATTTGTTTGGATCTATTTAACAGCATCTTGATTTGTCATAAAGCCACTAGCTTCCATTTGCTCCAATTTAATTCTGAAGGAATGATTCTCTTTAGTGAGCTTTTGGGATTCTTTTTCCGTCTGGCAAATTCAGCTTTTTGAGGCATTCTTCTCCTCGTTGCCTTTTTGAGCCTCTTTTGCCATTTGAGCTAGTCTATTATTTAAGGTATGTTCTCATTTCTCTTCCCAATTTTTCCTCCACTTCTCTTATCCGCTTCTTAAGGTCCTTTATGGCCTGTAACCAGCTCATATTTTTCTTAGAAGCTTTTGGTGCAGGAGATCTGACTTTGCTGTCTTCTTCCTGTTCCATGCTTTGATCCTTTTTGTCCCCAAAATAGGAGTCTAATGTTGGATTGCTTTGGTTTGTTTCCTCTGCCTGTTCATTTTGCCACTCAATTACTTGACTTTTGGGCTTTTTGCCACAGTAGGACTCAGCTGCCAGACAGGGGAGCTTTGTATCAAATGCTGGGGTTTTCTCAGCTGTCAGAGCTATTAGTTGGGTGACCTCTCTGAAGCATACACATACCCTGGCAAGCTGGTCACACACCCCAGGACCTCTACACTAGACCACAATCCAGATCCAAGCTGGTTAAAGCAAGAGCGATTACCCCTCAAACCGGTCACTTGGTCTGCCTATGCTCTGCAGGCCAGGAGCTGATGCTGCCACATGGGGGCTCCTCAGTGGCTTCTCTCCCTGGGGGAAGAGGCTGATGCACTCCCAACTACTGGATCCCAAAATACACACTGCACTGACCTCTCACTTTGTCCTTTGCATCTATGTGTTGATAATTCTGGAAATGGCCACAGCTGCTGGTGATCTGGAGTCCCTCCAGCCAGAGGTTGGTTGGTCAGGCCCACCCTGGGGCTAAACCTTGGCATGGGGCTGAGCTTGGCTCCCAGAGCGCTGTGCTGGCTGCTTCCTGCCAGCCTGATGGGCTGTCCTAAGCAGGAGGTTAGCTTCTTTGTGTCATTTTGTGCGTTCTGTAGCTCCAAAGTTTGTTCAGAGTTCCCTTTTACATGAATTGGGAGAGGTGGAAGCCAGAGTCCTGCAGAAGTCCTGTTTCTACTCTGCTGTCTTGACTCCACCCCTCCCATTTTTTAATTTCTTAATTGTGATCTATACACTTTTAACATAGGGTCATGCATTGATAGCTTGAAGGGAACTTACACGTAATCAATGCCAGTCTTCTCATTTTATAGACAAGGAAACTGGAAAACTGAGGATATATAAACTACCTCACACAGCATTGCCCAAATTAACATAGTTTCCCAGTATCATCAAGCAATGTTGTTGTAATATCATGGAATCCATGGAAGTGATGTATAAAATTTTCTAGCCTGGCAGAAGAATTGTAAGGTTGAAAATCATTGAAGTGAGTTTGAGCTTCTTGGGGTAGGAACTCTGAACTATGTGTAGCTAAAAGGGAGGCCAGTTAGCAGTGCCTATGGTTTTCTCATCCTGGGATATGTCTATTACTACTGCACTGCCACTGAAGAGAGAGATCCCCAAAAAGGTATTGTATAGGAAGGCTACTGGAAGGTTCAAGTTACAGATCGCTAAACCCATTGCTGTTAAATCCTATGCACATATATACTTGCAATCTATGAGCTTGTCACTATTGAAATAACTTCCTCCTGTAACAGTGCTTCATCTGACATGTTTTTGCAAATCCAATTAATCACATTTGTGTAGGGTATTGCATTGCTGTAAGGAGTTATTCCCCCCTGCCATTTATGTAGTAAAATAAAAGTGGGAAAGGGTAACAAGGACAAAGAATCTATTTCTGTTGAGTAAAAAAAAAATGGGTACATAACTGTTTAAAATTATTTCATAACTGTTACCACTTAGAATATTCTTCTAACATACCCACTTAACACTTTTCTGAAGACATTTCTGTTTGAAAGCATAGCAAAGACTTGATAACTTAATATAGAAGAAAGAGCATCGGTAAAATTGTGTTTTAACTTTGAAGCACATTAGCTATCATGACCATCCCTGTTTTACAAATATGGAAACTGAGGATTAGAGAACTTAAAGACCTTGCTCATGGTAACACAATTAGTAATAATAAGCTGTGTTTGGACCTATGTCTTCCTGAATCCAAGTATAGTCATGCACTGTCATTTTGCCTCTCAAAAAATTTAGATTTTGTAAACCCTAAAATGAATCATAGTGGGCTTAAAGGAAACAACCATTGGGAAACTGTCCTCACTATGACTTTTGAAATATTTTTACATTATAGGGAAACATCCTTATTTTGATTTTTTTATAATTAGAAGAAGCTTGAATTTCCCTAGATATGATGACTATGCAGCTAGAGATATACAAAGTATTTTATAGTTTGTTAATATGTTAATTCATTTGAAAACACATATTCCACAGGACCCATCTCATGGAGTTCTTATTTTAACTGTGGGATTTAGCAAAGGGCAAGCAGAGACAATTATCTGAGTGAGATAGCCTTTATCAGCAGGGGCATGCAACCTGCTATTAGAGGGGGTCTTAACTTGCCTCCATTTTGTGCCACAAGACCAGGAGTGAGAGCTGCTTAGGTTTTTATATTAGGTGTCTTCCATCTGATTGGCCTGCCAACACATCATTGAGAACTTTCCTAGCAATCCAATTGGTGGACATTTTAATGAAGTGGGTCAAAAGTTCACAGCTCCTCTCCCATTACTGGGGGTGGGGAGGACTACTCAGGTGGGTAGATCCCTACAGCTTCACTACAGCTAGGGAAAATGGCTTTCCAGTGTGATTGACCTGCCCCTTTCTTCTACTTAAGAAACAGAGTGTTAGCTGGTTTATGATACCCAGCTTCCTCTACCAATCTTTGGCTGGAAAAAAGTAAGCTATGCCATTCAGGTTTTTACTAGCTTATTCTATCTTTTCTAGACCAGGTCACTTCATGTCTTGATGAGAGAAATAGCAAAGACAAGGAGACATGTCCCTGGAGAAGCTGCCCTTACTTTTGTTTATCCTATAGACAAAAGTAAGGGTCCCCCTGCCCAGCTAGATGTCTTGGGGTTTGGGAGCAAATTATTCAGTTATACCCCTCAAAAACTGCCTGACCTTCAGAGGTTAGAGGTCTGAGGAAGCAGATGAATTCATGTAGAAACATTGGTAACAATATAATATTAATTTTCCTCATTCCTCTCTTTGATTCACTGAGAAAAAGTCTCCTCAATGAGTCATTATCTGATATGAAAATTATAAATTTAGGGATTGACTCACCAGGATACAGAAAAACCTGAAGGTATTTAACAATTCATTAAAAGTTTTTAATTTTTAAAAGTTAGGTGCTTAACATGATGGGAATAGTATGACAGGCAGGAGGAGAGAGATTGACCAATCCATTGACAGGAGCCATTAGAGGGGCTAGACCCCTTGGGGTAGTTCCTTTTGGCAAGCAAGTCTTTCAAACAGTGGGGAAGGAGCAATCCTCAGTCTCATTCTCAGTAACCCACTTCCGCTGTCCATTTCATCAGTCCATCTTATCTCAGGGTTCAAATATTTGCATAGGGTTGTCTGGTTTGTGAGAGTATTTCCTAATGCAGTCCCCTGGAAACTGCAATAGGCAGGCTCCTGGAACAGTTTCTCCTAGTGGATCAATTTGTCCAATTCAGGTCACTTGTAGAGATCTCCTTTTCTGTTAAAATCTCTAGAAAATATATCTCAACACAATTTCATGTAATCGCATTCATTTTGCTTTGCCAACAACTAGTTCATGTGGTAAGAATTAGCTTAAATCTGGGGCGGCCAGGTAGCACAGCGAGTAAGAGCACCGGCTCCAGTGTTGAGAAGACCTGGAGATCGAATCCCGGGCTCAGACACTTAGCACCCACCCAGGTGTGTAACCTTGAGCAAGTTACTTAACCCCAATTGCTTAGGGGCGGCGAGGTGGCTCAGCTAGTAAGGGTACCGGGATGACCTGGATCAAATCCGGGCTCAGATACTTAGCACCACACCCAGAAATAACTGGCCGTGTAACCTTGAGCAAGTTACTTAACCTTGAGCAAGTTACTTAACCCCAATTGCTTTAAAAAAAAAAAAAAGAATTAGCTTAAATCTTATAGCTTTAATAAGACCATGAAATTAGGAGCCTCTAAACCGAAGAATTTATATTTTTCCATACTCTTCGTTTGCTACTCCTGTCTGTATCAAAACCAGATACTTGATTTAGATAGAGCCAACAACAGCATGAAGGGAGAAGAATCTATGAGGATCTAAGTTATAGAAAGAGTCCTTCTAGTTAAGAATTAGATATTCACCAATGTAGTTATACAACGTAAGGCTAAAAGTGTCTTTTAAATTGGCATCGACTCCACTATCATTTAATTTTGGTATTTATCTTTTTCATTCTTCACCTCAGATTCATGTCCCAGAGAGGGAAGACACTTCAGTTTATTTCCTATAGCTTCTTTGTGATGTAAGCTAGCAAATTAAGTTGATATATTTAGAAAATTCAAATAACTGAGAAATAAGAAAATTATGAACCCAGTTTTTATATTTGACCTATATATGATCTGATCTTACTGGTTTTTTTTTTTCAAAAGAAAATTTACCCCAAGTAATTTTTTTCAGTTATTTACTTCACTTATTTATTCTTGTTATTGGCTTTAGTTGTTCAATTTTCCCCTTTCCTGGTTGCGTGTAACAACAATTTGTTTTTAAAACTCTGAGTTCTAGATTCTTTCCTGTCTCCCCTCCTCACCCACCCTCACTGGAAAGACATGCAATTCAATATAGGTTATACACGTGTAGTTCTCAATAGCATTTCTTTACAATCATACCTAGAATCAGATGCAGAATGATATCATTTATAATCCCATAAGACTCAGCCTAAAATAGCAAATTTTAATAATCACACTAAGGGCTGGAAAGAAATTATTCTCATATTGTTATAATAGATTAGCTTTTAAATAAGAAGTGCCTATCCTATCTAGCATCCTTTTCTGCAGCTTGTTCTACTTCTCTATTTTCAACTCTTTCTGGTATAAAATCAATCAGTAAAAGAATCATAATCTATAATTGCATATGGTGAAACATAAAACAAAAACCATTACCAGTCAGGTAACAGGGGCATGCAATCTGGAAATAGAGGGATCTTATTGGCTTGCCTCCATTTTGTGCCAAAAGACCAGGAGTGAAGATTGGCATGGGTTTTTATCCTTAGCTGTAACTTCCTTCTTGTTGGCTTGATTGCACATCATTGGTAACTCCCTTATTAATCTCCTTGGTGGACATTTTAATGAGGAGGTGGACCAAGAGTTCACAACTCCTCTCCCATTACTGGGGTGAGGGGCGGGCAGGACTACTTCTCAGGTGAGTGGATCCCTGTAGCTTCACTACAACTAGGGTAAATGTCTTTTCAGGTGGCTGACTCACCTTTATTTGTAACTTAAGCAATGAAATGTCAGCTGGTTTATGACACCAAGCTTCCTCTAGCAATCTTTGTCAAGAAAACAAAACAAGCTATTTCAATCAGGCTTTCATTGGCTTAGTTTTCCTTTTCTAGACCAGATCACCCCAGGTATTAATGAGAGGAATAGCAAGGGAAAGGAGACAAGTCCTTGTGGGAGCTGCCCAACTAGATGTCTTGGGGACTGGGAGTAAATTACATTATACAGTTACATCCTTCAAAAACTGCTATCAGAGCTTAGCGTCCGAGCAAACAGGTGTATTCACATAGAAATACATATAATAAAGAATGCAATCCAACATTAATTTTCCTCATCTCCCTCTCGACTCAGTAGAAATGGGATATGTTGATCTTTTTCTCTGAGATAATTTTCTGACACATTTCAAGTTTATATTATCAAATTATAACTTGACTTCTCTTCGGCAATCTTTCAGTTTATCCTTTCATGAACTTCCCAACTCACTCCCCCTATTGACTGCTTCTCATCCCTATCTTTCTCTTCTTCCTTCTCATATTACTTATAACCTATGACCTTATCTATTCACTTAATCAAATCCATCTGGTACCTTCCTTCCCTCTTCATCCCTATGTCAACATACTCTGCCTCTAAAGCCAGATCCTCATCTTTCTCCATAATCTAAGAATTTCTTGCTTTTAAAAATTGATCTCTTTACCCTATTCATGTTTTGGATCTTATCTCTTCATTCTTTCTCCCTCACTAATTACTCTCTTTTTGATATTTTCTGCCTTATCTCCTGCTTTTCCTCTTGCCCCTGACTCTCATTTCCAAATTTCATCCTTCTTTCATTCATTCATTCATCTTCATTCTCTTTTTCCTCTCTTCTCAGTTATCCTCTTTGAGTGGTCCAAAAGGACCACCTCCATTTCCTTATCACTATTCTCTCTTAATCATTATCTGTGTGATTTATATCTATGCAACCATATTATTGAAACTTCTTTAAGATAATGAGGAACATGATTTTCCCAGTCCAGGAGCAGAGGTACTGAGCTATAGGCACTACCTTCACTGCCTGTAGAATTCACTTATGACTGTCCACATACCAAAATTGATTCTGGTGGTGTTTTAGGGTTCCCTCAGTCATTTTCAAGAGAAAACAAAACACATGTAAAATCCATGATATGGAAAGGTCTTGGGGCAAGGAATTTGGTTAAATATTCTGGGACAACACCAGGTCCTGGTTCTAGGAATCAGGATATTAGGACAGAGGAGTCAAAACCATCCCTCTGAAGAACCTAGAAAGATTCATCAGGGACTGAGTAGAAAATTCAGATAGTGAAGACATTTTTTTTTAAAGACAAACAAAAGAACGTATTGATCATGGGTTCCAGAGCTCCCTAAAGGTCATAAAACTCATGTCTTGCCCTGTGATTTGTTGAGTATCAAGTATTTTTCTTTGGAGGGTCAATGTCAAGATAGACATGAGAGTGTCCAGGTTGCAATCTCTAGCAAAAAGGTCTTGAAGACTTCAGAGCTTCTGCCCCGGTCTGTCTAGCAGATGGGGAAAGAATGATTAGTACTCTTCCTGGCTTAAGGCAACAGTGTGGAGGGTACCTTGGTACAAATAGTGTGAGAGGTAGTAGCAGATAAAAGGTTTGCTTAGGAGTAAGAAAAAACTTGCCTTCATGCCCTGCATCAGACATGCACTGACTGTATTATTGTAATTCATACTGAAACATAGTAGGTGCTTAATAAATACTTTTTTACTGACTTAACTACTTAGTACCCCAATAACTCTCTAACACTAAGTGACAGATAAGTTGCTGATGGAGGGAGCTTTCACATCAGGACTTTCCAACATCAGTGCAGTCATAGGTCCAGAAAAACAAAATGATGCAATTGCCTATAGGAATTCATTTATAAACAGTACCACAGATCCTAGTGCTTGATTCATATGGAAAATGCATTCTCCTGCTGTCTAGGTGCTTTTTTACATTCATTCTGTCTTATTGTATTTTATCTTTCTTGAAGAATGTGGCCAACTTCTTTTTTCTCCCATGGTATCTAGCTCAGTACTGATGAGAGAAGGACTTTTGTTTCTTTTTGACTCAGTTAATCTATCTGGTACCAAGCCTGCCACATCTTTCTATCTCCTACTTTCTTTTTCCTGGACTTCTGACTTACAGGGGATATACAATCTTTGTCTCAATGATGTCAAATATCCAAATGAAAAGTAAAAATAGGGACAAGTATTTGGATATTTTCAAATGTGAATATTCATCAAGCTATCCTTTGAAATAATAAGTTTATCTAATGTGACAAAACTTGTTTAGTTTGTCACAATTTACTTTGTCTCTCCTGGCTTAGGCCTAGATTTCTTCATTTGTAAAATGGGGGTGGGGGGAAGGCAATAGTATTTTCTCTATTTCCCTCAGATATTTGTTGTGAGGGAAACATTTAAATACAAAGTATTTTTGAAGTGTGAGCTGTTAGCTTCCAAATTAGAGCTGGGCAAAATAACTTTTAAGTTTCCTTCAGCTCCAATATGCTATGAGTCAATGCATGTTTAGTATTTCTTTTGATGTATACTCTAAATATATTCTCTAGATCAGGCATGGGGAGCCTGTGGCCTCAAGGCCTGTAGTGCCAATGCAATATTTATAGCACTCACGATCATGATAAAGACCATGACTATAAAGTATCGCATGATGTTCGATTGCAAAATATGCCAAACTCTCCAGATAGAGGATAGCATTGAAGGATTTATTTAGACACCAGAAAACTGAATCCCCAAACCAGTAAGCATATTCCATCAGAGTACCAAAGATACTGAGAAGCCATAATAATGCTGAGAGCCACAGAATCCTTCAGCCTTCCCACAAACCAATACAAGATCAATATTTTCTCACAAAAGTCTCAGATAGTGAAGACATTTTTTTAAAGACAAGAGAAAGTATTGATCATGGGTTCCAGAGCTCCCTGAAGGAGAGACAAAAGTCTCTATGTCTTAGCCTAAGCTCCTCTGTCCCTGTCTCCAACTTCCAACTGTCTCCAATTGTCAAGTCTAGCTCTCTACCAGCTTCCTGTAGTCTCTGCTTCTCCTTGGCAAACTACTCCTGCCGCAGGCTCCATGTGCCCACCTTCAGTTTATCAGGGGGCAGAGATTATCTTCACAGCAGGAGAGCTTCAAACTACCCCTGAGGTCTGTTAAGGAGCAGGGAAGATCTTCAAATTCTCATTCCCATTACAGGGCCACATGTGGCCTTCTAGGTTCTTGGGTGCTGTCTTTTGACTGAATCCAAGTTTTATGGAACAAATCTTTTTGTGAAGGGGTTTGTTCTGTGAAGTTTGGATTCAGTAATAGGGCTGAACTTGAGGACCTAGAGGGTCACATGTGACTTTAAGAACACAGGTTCCCCACTCGACCTAGATTTTGGGTCTTTTAACCTAATCTTATAGGGAATAATAGAAGGATAACAGAGATGGCTAAATAGCTTGGATTGTTATAAATAAGTTTGCTAAATCTAGGAAATGTATAAAGGGAAAGGATAATAGACTGACCATGTGAGAGCGAGAGATAACAGATGGGAAATCTGGGTTCTACAATGGTAACCACTGAATGTTATGAGACATAGAAGAAGATTCCTTTTCATTTGGCTTGATGCTCAAGGGAGATTAATGAGTGAATATGATCAAGAATCACACAGGTTGAGAAGGTGTGGATGAATTCCAGTGAGAGACTAACTATATTGATTAGATCACATTTCCTCCAAAGCAGGGATCCTTAACATTTTCCTTAGATATCTTTCGATATGGATCCCTCTGGTCAGACCCCTTCTCAGAATAATATTTATAAATGAAAAAGAAAATACTTAAGATTACAAATAAAATCAATTATATAGAAATATATTTATCTAAATATATGTGTTTATATATATATATAAACACATATATTTAGAGTTCACAGACCCCAAGTTAATAAACCCTGCTCTAAAGTAATGAAATCAGATTTGCTTAATGAATATTTTTGTAATACAACTCACAAAACTCTGGGTATTCAGTGAATTGTAGTATAGGTTAACAGTGAATTTAAAATATATACTGCAGACTTGAAGATTTTTTTTTCCTTCAAAATATAAGTTGTTGTTTTGAGATTTATGGTGGGTGCTATTTGTTTTGCAACATGGTAAGGTGATCAAATGTCAGGTAAGAAGTCAAAACCAAAACATATATTGGGGGGCATTAATAATTTTGTGACAAGCAAGCCATTTAAATATTACATTTTAAAAGGGCAGTTTTCCCATCTAATAAATATATGTGTATATATTATATGTATGCACATATACATGCAAATATACACACATGTTTATAGATATATATATGTATACATGCATATAAGTATGTACATGGATATTGCTGTTGTTCACTTGTTTCATTTGTGTCTGACTCTTTGTGATCCCATTTGGGGTTTTCTTTGCAAAGATACTAGAGTGGTTTTCTATTTCCTTCTGTAATTCGTTTTACAGGCGAGGAACTGAAGCAAGGTTAAGTGACTTGCCCAGAGTCACACAGGTAGTATTTGAGGCTGAACTTGAACTCATGAAGATGAGTCTTTTTGTCTTCAGGCACGGCACTCTATCTACTGCACCACCTACCTGCCCTGTATACATATACATACATGCATATACAGATACTACATATACATACATATACACACAAATATATAACCTAATCTCTCTGTGACCTTCTAAGCAGGATGATTCTTGACTGGAGTCCATCCTTCTCAAGAAAATGCCCCATGCTATGAAAATATAGATGGCCTACAGAGGGTAAGAACATCCTGGCCCTTGTGTAATCAATCACAGCCAGTTAAATATAGTTCTTGTGACACCAAGCCTTCCTAGCTGAGTTATGCAAGCTGTTGTATGTATTATCCCTGCAGTTACTACAGTTCTTAGTAAAGCAAACATTAAATATTGAATGAGAAAGTGTTACGACATTCAGCTCATGTATTGCGTGTAATGCAATGATTCTCATTGTACCTATTTTTTTCCTAAATTTGTCTTTGATTATGAATCTCAGATTCTGAATGACCTTCTTTCAAATGAGTAAAGAAACTCAATATTTAGAATATGTATTTATAATTTCATATTTCAATGTAGGTATAAATGTCTTTCTTATATATGCAGTATATATACACATATATACACACATACATGTATAAATAAATACGTATGTGTGGTATGTATATATAGTATATATGCATACATATATACTATATATACATACATACTACATATAAATGTATATGTATTTCAGTCTAGTTCTAATTTTTTTGCTTCTCAGTGTGTTATACCATATGGTGTACAGCAACATGCCAAAAGACAAAAATATTCCTGGAACATATGAAATCATCAGTCAGTTCAGGAAGGGTGAAGCCTCTTGACCAACACATTTGTGGCTTTGATACATTAATCTATGCAGAGTGCATGTTTTATTATTCTGAGATATATCAGAGAGGCATATTTTAAAATCATACTGCTTATTGTTTAATGTATACATGTTCATGTATGTATTATTCAAATTTTTTCCAAAATAATTGCATTACACCAATGTTCACATCAAAATTCTCCTATCCACTTCAAGAATCTTGATTCCTTTTATTTTCTCTCTAGTGCAGCCTAACTCTTGGGGTTATCCAAAAGCAGAAGGTTTGGAGATTTTTCTCAGATGTTGTGGAATTCTCTGTCTTCTGGTCAGTTCATTAGGCTGAAAGCAGTGCTGCAGTTCCATATTTCTTCTAATTCACTTGTAGGTGTTGTGTTTCTATTAATGAAAATAATCTTAGTATGTAAATACAAAAACTCTACATAAGGACAAGTTCTCCAGAATAAGAAATGTCCAAGACAATGACATGCTCTATTATTTTCCTCCATACCTATTAATAGGGTCTCTGAATGAGAGTTACATTGCCCTATTTGACTGCTAAGATTTTACTGAGTTGAGAGCTAGTGCCTGTCCACTGCTGGCTAGGACCCACTTGTGGATGTGTCCAGTTCACGTTGTTCATGCTCCATGGCTGTTTCCAGCACCTGTCTTGTAGCTGGAAGCAATGCCTATTACTCAATTCCCAATCTTTGAACCATAATAGATGTTGTTTTCTACTAGGGAGAATAACATATGTGGAATCATTAACTAAATAGTAACTTTACTTATCATTGCAGGGGTGATATTTTCTTGAATAGTTCTGAGGTACAGGATAGATTAGATATTTCTTTCACAAGTGGTAATTGGGTCAAGGTTAGAGCTCTTCCATGTCTAGTGATAGAGAAGTAAAGATAAGAACTAGGTCAGGAGCCTTGATGTCAGAAGTGGACCCTTTGACTGAGGGGCTGTTGTAGTGACATATGACAGAATAGAAGCCCCAATCCCGACAATAGATACCTAAATGAGGAGGATGACTTCAGACCCAGTCCCGAAGAGAAGGCTTGGTGGGGTTACCTATCCTCACCATGATTCAGTGGGAATGGTGCTGGTTTTGCTCTCAGAGCTTTTAATGAACGTTGGCCAAATCATTGAATGTTTCTTGGCCTTGGTTTCCTCATATCTAAAAATGAAACAGCCATATTAGATGACCTCTGAGGTCCTTTCTCATATCCAAATCTATTATTCTGTGATTCTATGCAAATATTATGACTGAAGGAATAAAAAGAATAATCTTATTTTTGGAGATGAGTAAGTTGGGTTTATGGTCATTTGGCCCTAAGGAGAAAAAAAGAGCCTGAAATAATTACATTCTTCCTGATGGAGTCAAGAAAGACTCTAATTCAGTAACTATTTAAAGACAAGAAATATGGTGACTTCTTTTATGTCCCTTACAATTCTTTATATAGTGCTCAGCATTGAGTTAGAACTTAATAAATCTATATTACTTGATGAATATATAATCAACTTAAGAACCAGAGCAAGATCATCCTAGAAAAATTCATTCAAAGATAGGAGAATGGAAAGGAATGACTTTAATTGGCCTGATGGTACTCCATTTAACAAAGGGAACTCTATACCCACAGTTTCTGTCTGGTAGCCCAGAGAACAGACTAGATGGTCCTACGTAGGTTCTATCACAGTTGGAACCTTGTGCTTAGAAAGACCATACCATAGGTATAATTAGATTCTTCCTTTCTGTTCTGGCTGTAGTTTAGCATTTGGTGGGATGGATCATTCAGAGCTTATAGGTTCAAATAATTAGTCCCTTTAAAATATATGCAAATACTTAATGGTAAAAACAGTTCCCAAAGTGGTTAAAAGGCAGTTCCTGAAAGTAAAAACATGCAAAAGCTACTAGGCAGGAAATTAAAACCAGCTAATAACCTAGGGTAACAAACCAAAGTCTTGAAAACCCCTTGTCTATTATTTTTTGTCCCAGATCTTTGCCATTAAAACAAAGGTAATTCAGACTTCCTCCAGATCTGCAACATAATGTCTTTGCTCACACCTGACCAGGTTAGTGTTGTGGGAATGTAGGGGATTAATTCATCCCTTCCTAGTTTCTCCAATACCCTGACCCACAGCACGCTACTCTATGACACCGGGACTCGAATAACATAAGTGGCAAGGGTCACATGTTAGTTTCATAGAATAATAGCTCATCCACTCATCCTTGCAGCAATACTGAGGATTCAAACAACAAAATGGGCCCTAATGGGCCTAACCTATTCCTGGTCTGCCCAGCTGGCTAAGACTCATGCTGCTTCTGGCTTGCCTTCTTGGCAAGGATTTAGACTACTTCTGGCTCAACTGGCTGGGGCCCACCATAGGTTACTTTCTACTTGCCTTGGGAGTTAGGGCCTGCCCACAGCTGGCTAGGACCCACTTTTGGATATGTCCAGTTTATGTTATTCATGCCCCATGGCTATTTCCAGAACCTGTCTTTCAGCTGGCAGAGATACCCATTACTCAATGCCCAGTGGCTATAGCCTGCAAACTAGGGTGACACTAACCTCTCCACTATGGTATTGGAGTTATTGGAGCTACTTCTTGCAGGCTGAATGTCATTGCCAAGGTCATTCTCACTGCTTCCAGTGCTGTTGTGCCAGGGTTCCACTGTTTTCCCATTATCCTGTTGCTACAGGGATACCTGAATTCTTATCCTGCAGCCTAGGGTGCCACTTCTTTTTATGTATTTTTGCAAACCTATGGAATCAGTAGGAACTTCCTCCTTATTCTAAAAGGGAGATTCTCCATATATGTGTGTGTGTATACACACACATGTATATATATATGTATATACATACACACATATATAAACACATGCATATATATACACACACATATACATACATATATATAAAATGAGGCTTTTGCCACTGGAAATAACCAGTTTGTTTCTAATAAGCTTATTATTCAGGGTCATCTTTCTTCCATATAACTTTTGCCTCATTTAAAAAATGAATTTAACTTGGGGGCCAGCCTAAAAAACAAAAGTTATAATAGGCATACAAAACATCCTTCATAAACAGTAAAAATCCAATTAAAATTACTGTAATAAATGAAGTTTAAAAACACATAACTCAAAAGATGTAACACACAATTTCCTTCCCTATGTCAGGAACTTTGTATACAGTTTTAGTTCAGGAAAATATTTCTGACAACTTAACCCAAGACCAGGTCCATCCTTTTATTCTTTAAACATCAGGCTTTCAAAGTGGGGCTGAACCTGAGAATGGGCTATGGTACCTCCAGTTGCAATAGTCCCTGAAACTTGAAGATATTGCAATTATACCCTCAACCCCTTTGAACCACAAACAGCTTGGGAAAGAGAAAATTAGTATTAAAGATTCCTGCTGCCATCCATTCAAAACCGAAGAAACTGAGGCCACCTAGCAGTCAATAGACCAATCACGAAACATTTATTATATAATATTAATAATAATATTTATTATTATTAAGCACCTACTATATGTTAGACACTGTCCTGTGTGCTAGGTCTACAAGTACAAAAATTAAAGGCCTTACTCAAAATTAGCTTAATGAGAGGAAATGGCAAGTGCCAATAAGTATAGACAGCATAAATCCAATAAGGATGTTCATTTCAGGCATGTTTGATGTCTAATGCAAAGACGTGGAAAAAGGAGTTGGAGCATCCTATAAGGAACAGAGAAAAGGGAAGTTTGGCTACATCTCAAAGGAGGAGAGGAGGAGGAATATCCAATAAGGTAGGTCAAGTTGTAAAGGGCTTTCAAAGTGAAACAGAAGAGGCAATTGGAATCCACTGTAGTTGTTTAGTAGGGAGTGACATGGTCATATTTGCATGTAAGGAAAAGTACTTTGGCTTCAGTGGGTTGAATGGTCTTGCAGTGGGCTAGAGAGTAGAGGCAAGGAGGTCAGTTAGGAGACTGTTGAAGTAATCTAGGTGACAAAGGGTCTGAACTAAGGGGGTTGTGTGAGCAGAGAGAAGGGAGTGAATGTGAGGGATATTGTAGAAGAAAATAATGGCAAGATTTAAAAGAATTTGGAAAATTCTGCTTAGTCAAGTCGAGGACATATATCACATTTCCCTGAGGCCAAAGAATATCTTCCCCATCTGCTTCTGAACCAGGATCTCTTTTGTAATCTGGCACATTGGATAGTTGTTTTCTAGAAGCACAGGTGAATGCTATTTCTCTTACCAGGGTTCAGACTAGAAACACCCAGTAGACTCTTAGTCCACAGACACACAAAGCAACAACCTTTATCTCCAAGTATGGGAACACCCTTCAGATCTACAACCATCTATGGCTTAGAAAGTAAGGCCTAGAGAACTGCTTGATAAACATAGAAGCTAAATGACTTGCCAAGAACCACACAGTTAGTGTCAGAGACAGTATTTGAACCTAAATCTTTCTGACTATAAACCTCACAGCCTCTCCATTTCACCAGTATCAAGCAAAACAAACAAAACAAAAGGCAAAATGAATAATAATTTATTAAGTACTTATGGCTAGCACAGGGATAGAAATAGAAAACTGAGATAGCTTTCAGAGAGCTCATATTCTAATTGGAGAAGATAATACAGATAAGAAAGTTTAATTGTAGGGAAGACAAAATGCTTCAGAAGTCCCAAGGGTTTAATGATAGGTCAGATGGCAATGCCCAGAAGATAGGAGGGAATAGTGTTAGTACAGGACTCCCAGACAAAGAAGATAGTAAGATATAATAAGATATAAGATAGTCCTCCTTCTTGGCCAAAGGATTGTCATTGATTAATCAATAAGTGCTTTTCCAAATAGTGTGAGGAACCATGGTTGCTCTACAGAGCAGTTGAAACTTATTTCTTCCTACTTCTTCATCTTCCCCTACCCCACCCCTACTACCACTGAAAAGAGGATAGAGGGTCTGAGAGTCTGAATGGAACAGAAATATGTATCCTCTTAGGAAGATGGAGGGGAGTGGGGATGAGGAGTCATTGACCTACCAGGTGGGGGAAAAAGAGATGCGACCATTGGCAAAAATGCTGGGGACATTTGCACTGCTGGATCTGATGGTCCCTGAATAGATTATCAAGACTATGAAGGGTAGAGAAATATATCTGTTAGTTTCAATGAGGTTATCATGTGCAAAATCCAAACAGAAGAGTAATTCCTCCCAAATGGTGATGTTTTTCTAAACACTGTCATTTACAGATGACATGCTGTTTGCATGAAGCCCCACCAATATTATATGGCATCCTAAGGGATATCTTTATTGACTCAGAAGAGATTAGCCTAGCAGTTAACATTGGAAAAAAATAGATGAAGACTACCTTTTGTTTAGATTGAGGTGCATTTGGAGAGGAAGCCCATTGTGTGTGTGTGTGTGTGTGTGTGTGTGTGTGTGTGTGTGACTTGGATAGACCATGCTGATGTATAATTGCAAAGGAATCTTATTGATACTTAGCTGCCTGATACCACAAAAGCTAATCGTCTTAATCCCAACGGTTTCCTGCTGCTGTTATACAATGACAAATTTTTGAACCTCACAGAATCACAAAAGGGTAATGGAAAGACATATCATCATATACCGAGGCTTCCATATGATACCAGAGATTATTTGTGTTAGAAGTAGCATTAAATAAATCAAGAATTGCATAAGGAAGAGGGTCTGCCGTCTAGCCAGAGTGAGACATAGTCCAAGGACAACACAAATGCCACATTGTATCCATGAAATAGTGCCAGAATGAGAGGGGGGCCACTAGTGTATAGTGGAATCCTTTTGGGAGAATTTATAAAAGATAAAGCAAGTGTGAGATGGTTTGAATAGTTTGTGATTTGTGTTAGTGGAAGGGGTGTTCACAATGATGAAGTAAATGATCTCACTCAATAGCTTGTTTTTTATGGCACAGTATCCCTACACATGAATTGGTAACAGAATATTTCAATTGGAGTACATACTTATACTCCTTTTCATCATGGTTGGTGTTAGGATTCCTGGCATAGTCTGCTTTTAATTCACCAAACATGTATTTGTCGTTCAGTCATGTCTGACTCTTGGTGACCTTGTTTAGACTTTTCTTGGGAAAGATACTGGAGTGGTTTATCATTTCCTTCTTCTAGCCATTTTACAGATAAGGAACTGAAGCAAACAGGGTTAAGTGACTTGCCAAGGGTCACACAGCTGGTAAATATCTGAGGCCGGATTTGAACTGAGAAAGATGAGTCTTCCAGATTCAAAGCCCAGCACTCTATCTACTGTACCACCTAGTTACTAGAGCATTTATTTAGGAACTACTACTGATACTATACTTGGGTCTAAGGATGGAAAAAAAGACAAAATTAAAAAAAAAGAACCCTGTAGCAAGGAATTTTGATTTATTTCTTTTTCTTTGAGGCAGTGACTATTGTGTTGAAAAGGGATCCTCAAAACATTTTGACCAGGGGCCTTTTTTTCTGGAGCATTTCTGTTTTTTATTCATTTAGCATAAATTATCCCTGATTTTCTTTTCCCTTACTCACCTTTTGAAGTCTCAGCTCCATCTAGTTCTGGTAAGCAATATAGGGAAATTAAGTGGATGGTTAAAGTACTCTTAATTACAGCACATTTCATGATATATGCAAAGAACTGCACTTGATATGCACATTTAACATTTTTAGAGGAACTGTTCCTCTGTCTTATAAAATGAAATGACAGATTCATGTCAGTTTTTTTTTTGCATTGCATCAACAGAATAAAAAATCTTTTTCTTGAAATTAACTTTTGCCTTATTTCATATTGATGCACTTAAAAACTCTGTAACTTGTCTGTGTGGGACAAAATGGGGAAAAGATACACTCCCCCCACATTCTCACATATACACACAACATGATTTTTGCCTTAAAAATTGAGGGGGCTGCAATGCCATAAAAAGCAACAAATTATTTCTATTTATAACATTTTGAAAGTGCCAGCACCAGTCTAAAGGAGAGGTCTAAGTTAATAGGTTATTTTACTGTTCATTTATTTCAGTTGTCTCTCATTGTTTGTGACCCAATTTGGGGTTTTCTTGGCAAGATACTAGAGTGGTCTGTCATTTCCTTCTCCAGCTCATTTTACAGATGAGGAAACAGATGAAGCAAACAGAGGTAAATGGCTTGCCCAGGGTCATACAGCTAGGAACTGTCTGAGGTCCTCCTGGAACCCAGATCTTCCTCACTCCAGCTAGTTGCCCAAATACTCAGTAACTGCAGTCAGTTTAATCAATCACTTATTTCATAGAAAAGGAAAAGCCCCTATTCTGATTTCCATAACACACAATAGAAATCACCTAAGTTCCCTAAAATATACACTAGGAAATACCCAACCCAGTATCACATTCAAACTACCCTAAGCAATCTTGCCATTCCCGGAACCACCATTCTCATTTCCGCCATTCTGTCAGTTATTTACCCAATAGATACTTGGAATGCTCATGCTTATTAAGCATTCAGGATGAAGACTCTCAGGTCAACACTGCTCCTATGACATCACTTCTCTGGACCTTTGTTCCTATGTCTGTAAAACTTGGATTTGTAAATTGCCTTCTGACTTGACCAAGATTACAACTTTGCCATTTTAGGTTATTGCTGATCATAATCAAAAGAGTT
Source organism: Petaurus breviceps papuanus (assembly GCF_028583685.1). Classification (NCBI taxonomy): domain Eukaryota; kingdom Metazoa; phylum Chordata; class Mammalia; order Diprotodontia; family Petauridae; genus Petaurus; species Petaurus breviceps. The sequence continues at coordinate 75,189,768 of NW_027186304.1, read as the reverse complement.
TCATTTGCCTTATTTGATGAGAAATCCGATTGACCCATTTGAACCTGAGGCAGCCTCAAGTTGAATGGTTTAGCAAGGTGAGTGGCAGGTTTAGGTGAGAGATGTGGGCTGATGTGCAGAAATGGAGACTGGAGATCACTGGCAGAACTAATCTTAAAAATTAATTGTGCATAGGGCCTCCGTAATAGAATAAGTCAGACTGAGATTATAGTCACATAAAGAGATCACACCTGAATGAACAGAAACAGCTGGTGGAGTAAAAAGTTCCCAGTTGTTTTTTTTTTTCTGATCTGTTAGGACTTCAGGAATCTATAGATGGATTCTGACTTTTATTTTCATGGTTCAGTAGAAAAAGAGATAGATTTGGAATCAGAGGTACTTAGTTCAAATCTCAACTATTCTGTTTACTATCTGTGTGACCACTTCTATGGGTCTCAATTTCCTGAGGGTAAATCAACTAAATAGATCAGAGCTGTCGAACCTGTGTGTCCTAGAAGGGCCAGCAAATGTAAATGTGAAATGTCAAAAAAATTAATAAAAATACAATAGAACACAGATAATGTTAATTTTTGGTTTTATAAGTCAATATGACACCCACAAGGATCCTTTTCTATTTGAGTTTGACATGACTGGTCTAGGTGACTTCTAAGTTGCCTTCACACACTAAATGATTTGGAACAATATTGATCTACTCTAATTATCCTTGTCCCTCTAAGGCCTTTAAAAGCATCATTCAGTTACTCAGGGAGGGTTCTGAGGGCCCAGATTGGTAGCTATATCTTACTCTGCTTGGAGCCTTCTGCGTTTATTTTGCAAGGCAGTTCTATAATCTCAAGATGATTTGGGTTCTAGAAGGGGAATGTGGTCCTTTGGGACCCTCAGTAAGTAGAAGCTGATTCTGCTGATTATCTTGGAGCTTCTGGTATCTTTTGGGGCTCTACTTCTTCCAGAGCAGAGGCTAGAGATTTGAAAACTGGGCTTTTGAACTGATGCCATAACATTCCTAAAGATAAAAAAGAACAGGTAAACTACTGTAGATTGGAGTGGTCAGGGAAGTTTATCTGGAAAAAATGGGAAATTGAGCTGGGCCTTGAAGGATAGAGAGTAGGTGGATTAAGTGGAAAGGAGGAAGAAAGGCATTCTGGGGATAAGTGGGCAGGCTGGTGAAGGCTGAGTAATTAACAAGAATATATTAAGCACCTGCTATGTACCAGGCACTGGGTTTAATGCTGGAGATACAAAAGCAGCCTAGTTAAGTTCAAGGGACATTGAGGGATAGCAAATAAACCAGTTTGGTTAGGTAGGGAAATAGAAATAGATACATCTGGAAAAAGCTAACATCTTAGATTCTTGCATCAGTATTGAAATACCACAACACCTTTTTCATTTAGGTAATTTCCAAGTATTTAGGATCTATCTAGGTTTAAGGTAGGTTTTGGTTTGAGATGTTTTTATTTTTTTACAAGTAGAGAGGATATTGAACAAGGTATTTAATTGTTAAAATTTTACAGGTAATAGAAAGATGAAATAGAGTGGGATTGTTGTTATATAAGAGTAATTGGTGGTACAGTGATTAGAGTTCTAAAATTATAGTCAGGAAGAGCACAGCCTGAGTTCAAATTCAGCTTTATTCTCTCTCTCTCTCTCTCTCTCTCTCTCTCTCTGTCTCTCAATTTACCTCATATAAATCTGTGATCTTTGTGATAAAACTCAAACCATTTACAAGGTACTCTTGTAAATGATTTTTCTAAACTTATCAGGTTCGCAAAAACTGCTTTGACTCTTTAAAATTTACATTTGTCACTTTTTTATTTCCCTCCAAACTAGCCTGCCCACTTTAACATTTCTGCTTTCTCTTAGTTCTTTTATTAATAATTTAGGAGAACTTGCATGTACCCTTGTAGCAGAATTTCCTTCATATAAATTCTTATGTATATTAAATAATAAGGTGACAGAAAGAACATCATTTTATTAAATTTCTTATTTCTATAGTTGATTCTTATTTGATTTAATTTCATAGGCATTTGTTGATAGATCATATCCTATTATGTGTTTTATTTATTTTAAGTATAATGTAAGTTTCTGGTAGGCATTGTGTTGTGCACTAGAGAGTTCTGAAAAGAAGAAAAGATGTCAAGATCGTAATCTAAGAGTACGAATCAAAGAGCATGACACACCCAAGTAGAAAATACCCTTCTCATTGCTCTTTTTGCAGAATGACAAGAGGGAAGGAAGTGTAGGTCTCATGTCTCAGGTGCCTTGGTTATAAGCATCTCAAGATTGACCTTCCCACCAAATTTGGCAGTTGAAAGAGGCTATGAAAAGAGACCAAGAATGGATTAGCTGATGGCCAACCATAGTTAACATAGAAAGAGACTTGCATGTGGATTTTGTGATAAAGCACTATGGTAGAGTATAAATAGTACTGGATTTGGAGTCAAGGGTACTCAATTTGCATCCCAGATATGTAATTTACTATTTATGTTACACTGAGCAAGTGACAACATTTCTGGGGCTCAGTTTTCTCATCTGTAAAATGTGGGGGTAGGACTAAAGGATTTCTGAGGTCTTTTGTAGTCCCAGATCTAAGCTTCTTAACTCTTTTTGTATGTGTGTCATGGATCCCTTTAGTAGTTTTGTAAGGCTTATGAACCACTTCTCAGAGTAATATCTTAACATTTGTAAAACAAAATACATGTGATTGCAAACGAAATTAATTATATTGAACTACAGTAATTAAAATATTTTAAAATGAACCCCTTCTCTAGATAATATTCTCTTAAAAGAAGAAGCAAGGAGAAAATGAAGGGAACATAGGATGATATTTTATTTCTGCCAACCACTGGAAGGGACTGGGCTGGCGATGGTCTGTGAGAACCCTCATCTAATGAACATGTAGATGTAGAGGACAATTCTGAGGAGCACCAATGTCAGGAGGCAGCAGTCTAGAACACCTTGCCACCTGGAACCCCAGGAGTGACCAGTAGTTGTTCTGCTTTCCTAAGTTGGCATCTAAGCCCCAGAACTGTGCTCCTGGCACTCCTAGGTTTGGGCATACTTCTCTAACGGGCTTGTGTGGCCTGAGTTGAGAAGCCTCCTGGCAAGGTAGATTGGCATGATGCTATGGAAGCTTCCTATGCCAATCTCAGAAGTTTGTATTTTATTCTTTAGGGGAAAAGGAATCACTTAGAATTTTTGAGTAGGAGAGGGCTATGGACAGATTGTGGCATTCATAAGATAGCCTGCTTGAATGATAAATTAGAAAAAATGAGAAACTCATTAGTATGTCATTTAACAGGCTACCACAATAGTCTACTCTAGGAATAATGGGAGCTTAAGCTAGGCTGAGGGCTGTGTGAGTGGGGAAAAAGGAACTGATGTGACACATGGTAGACACAATGGAATTTGGTCACTGACTCATGGGAATTAAAGGAGATGGAAAGAGTTCAAGACTTTAGGCTATGATGGTGTCATCTAAAGAAATAGGGAAATTGGGAGGAGGAATGGGATTGTGGAGGTGTGGTGGTAGATGTGGAGAGGGAAGCATCAGTTTTGATTGAGACATGTAGTGTTTGACGTGCTACTAGTGTGTTCAGCTAGAGATGTTCTGTACTCATAATGATAGTTGACACATATTTAGTGCTAAAAGATTTCTAAAGCACTTTGAGTACATTATTTCAGTTGAGTCTTTACAATAACCCTATGAGTTAAGAACTATAGGTATTATTATTCCCATTTTGTGGATAATGAAACTGAGCTTCAGAGAGGTTGAATGACTTGCTGGGGGTCAAACAGCTCATAAATATTAAAGATTAGATTTGAGTCTTCCTGATTCAACAGTCTATCCATTATAACACTGCCTCTACTTTCTTAGCTCTTGCTGCATGATTAATTCTGATCCAAAAAGGCATCTTTTCTAGAAAGATATGCATTATTAAAATATCTATCATTAACTACATTGCAGCTCTAGCCTATACCATATTATTGGTAGCCTCTGATCACTGTACAGTTTAGCAAAGGTTTTAAATGCACTATAAAAACTTAGTGAAGCAACCTATTTTATTACCTAATTTATATTTTATTTCCTCACAGAACTAATTCCATCTAAATATTGTTAATTCATTCCCTTAATTCCCTTTGCATATGAATTAGTTCTGTAGTTATAGAAATGCTAGAATGTTCTAGGCAGAGTTCTTTTTTTAGGTTAAGTTAAATGGACTGTCAGCCCTGTCACTGGAGCTGGGTTAAAAGAAAGGTACAATCTAAAAATCTTGTCCAGACTTGATTGTTAACATAGCACACTGATCATTTTCAAACTTATCTGACTTTACAAATGAATTTTTTTTTGGCTATACTAAAAATGGCACTGGAAAAGTTACTACTAATTTTTTTTTAAAGCAATTGGGGTTAAGTAACTTGCTCAAGGTTACAAGGCCAGTTGTTTCTGGGTGTGGTGCTAAGTATCTGAGCCCAGATTTGATCCCCAGATCATCCCGACACTGGAGCTGGTGATCTTACTCGCTGAGCCACCTGGCCACCCCTTACTCCTGAATTTTTATAAAATGAACTTTGGTATTTTTGCAAACACTTATTAGGCTATCATTCCATGTGAAAACTATAAACTCATTGTGTTATGTTCTGTTTATTATTTATAGCAGACTTTGAAAACAAAAGAATTTTTTCTTGTGGAATTCTGGGCAGCGGTTCAGAATCTGAACTTGAGAACATTTTGTCTCTCTCACTTCCCCCTCCTTTTCACCCATCCTGCCACTTCTACCCCCTACTCACCTTCCCATGGATTCCATGAAGCAGTGAGTGATTTGGATTGTGTACTTCCTGTACACAGTTCAGACAAGGCCTCATGGAGAGGGTAGAACTCTGTCTTTAACCATATGGTGTACTGAGTTTTTGGGGAGCAAACCACTATATGGTAATCTGAAATCTTAGTTAGAAAAAGAAAAGGCGTGTGACTAGAAATAGAAAAACAAATCCATATGTCTATACTGGTGTATGTACTCACCAGTGTTAAACAAATGCCCTGGATAAGTGTTTTTAGATGGTCAGCTGAGGGCTGGCAGATTTAATTTCTAAAGAATCTGTATACCAGTTTGTCCTGGTTCCTTCTACTCCATTTGGGTTGGAGGATTTCGAGCCAGTTTTATTTCAGTGTTGTAAATCAGTAGTTATATTTTTAAAAAGACACTGTCAATTCCTTTGAGGAAAGAAATGTTCATTTTAAAGCAATTGCGGGATATGAATTATGGCTCTAGCCATTTAATTTTTTACATTTCAATTATTAAAACTGCAGTATAAAAGCATTCATGAAATACTGATGTACTCTAGAAGTATATTAGGGAGGATCTACTTGCCCATGAACCCTGGAGCTGGATGTTACTTATGATCCTGAATTCTACTGTAATTATTAGGACAGAATCACTTTCTTTTGAGTTATGGTGAATTTTAATACACTAAAAGTGAAATGAAAACTTCTTTGAGAGACTTTAATTTCTTTCAAAATTTATAGATTAAGTAATATCAGTGTGCCACTCTCGTGTTTAGCATTAGGGTGATAATGGGCATTAGAATATAACTATACATCCTTTGATATAAGCAGAAATTTTCCATGAAATATTTAGTTTCATACAATTCAACAAGTATGTATTAAGTACAGTCCTAGAAGAAAGGGAGGGGGGTGAGAAAGAGAGAGAGGGAAAGGGAGGGAGGGAAAGAGAGAGAGAGAGAGAGAGAGAGAGAGAGAGAGAGAGAGAGAG